>NC_133384.1:19510331-19744736 GCF_049309525.1 Garra rufa
GAGAATGCTCTCATGAACGTGCATTGAAGACTGGCACAGAAGAGAGGAAATTGTTGAATAAAATAGTTATTTTTGTTTTTTACACAAAGTATTCTCAGTCATCTTCATAAATCATCTGTGGTTCAACCGCTCTACCTTTCTAGCCCTTGAATGTGGTAGTTGAGTTTTGTTGTTTGTTTTGTGTTTTTATTTTGTTATATTTTTTGTTTCATTTTGTTTTTGTTGTCTCTTGTTTTTTTTTTCTGTTGTTTTGTATTTTTATTTTGTTTTGTTTTTTTGTGTTTTGTGTTTTGTTTGCTTTTTTTATACTGTTTTGTTTGTTTTGTTTTGTATTTTGTTTATAGCCTTTGACAACAGTGGTTCAAGCGTAATTTTATGAAGCTATGAGACTGCTCTCATGAACGTGCATTGAAGATTGGCACAGAAGAGAAGAAATTGAATAATATCGTTATTTTGTTTTCTTTGCACACAAAGTATTCTTAAAGCTTCATAAAACATCTGTGGTTCAACTGTACCTTTCTGGCCCTTAATGTGGTAGTCGCATTGCAGATTTAGGACTAATTCAAACTCTTGCGTAATTAGTACTGATAGGATTGAAATTTACTAAACTTCATTAGCTGAATCTTGTTTCACCGACCGTAATCAAAAAGCGTTTCTCCTCTGAGCTTTCAGGCAGAGCAGCAAAGTTGCACATGGTTTTCCCATTTAGAAAAGGTGTTTGCGTGCGAGTCAGTTGGCATGGTTGTCGTTCATGCGACTGCACTGTATCCATTCTCTCTGCAGTGATTAGGCAGAATGGTCCAGTGGCGTGAGAACAAACTGAAGCCACTTCAGTCGGATTCCACATTCTTGTTCTTACCACATAATCAGTCGTCTGTTCCATCAGTGAGAACAAAATGTGCCCCCAAAGTGATTGAGCAAAGAGGAGCTACATTTGGGTACCCTCTCTAAAACCGGTCACATCACACTAGTTTTGTTGGCTTTTCTTCGCTCCCATGTGGGTGGACGGCTCTTGTTGATGGAGGCTCATGCGGTGCGCCTGATCACGTTCTGCCAAGACACTGTAGGGTTTGACACTGCTGTGGATGGAGCGAAGTCCTGAGTGATTTAAAAAAAAAAAGAAATGTTTAAAATCCAAACCTCAAAATTCTGTGGCTAAGTAATCATTTCTCCCCTGATGGGAATAATCAGCACACATAAATATGCAAACAGCCTCTGCAAAAACAGTCATCCATGTGTAGTTTCTATACAATCTCTGTATTCAAACAACCTGTCTTTTGCCATGTAAAACTCTCCAGTTGATCCTAAAGTAAAAGTTCTTATTTACTCATTCATGTCATTCCAAAACGAACAATGTATTTTTGTCCAATGAAAATCAACATGGTCCAATGTTACCAATTTGGGTGCACACTCTAAAATTGGTCACATCACACTAGTTAAGTTGGCTATTCTTGCTCACGTGTGGGTGGAATCCTCTTGTTGATGGAGGCTCATGCGGTGTGCCTGACCACAGTCCTCTACAACTCTGTAGGCTTTGACACTGCAGCAAAGTCATGGCTGATTTTATAAAAAGAAACGTTGCAAAACACAAACCTCAAAATTCTGTGGCTAAGTAATCATTTCTCCCCTACTGGAAATAATCAGGATACAGAAATATGCAAACAGCCTCTGCAGAAACAGTTGCACAGTCTCTATGTAATCTCTATATTCAAACAGCTATGAAAAACTTTCCAGATGATCACCCAAATGAGGGAAACATCACTCAAAAATTTAAGTTCTCATTTAAATTTACTCACTCTCAAGTTGTTCCAAATTCTTGTTTCTTTTGTGTAACGTTTTTTAAATTAATTGTTGTTTTTTTGTTTTGTTTTGTGGTGGGGTTGTTTCAATTAGTTTTGTCTTTTTTGTTTTGTCTGTTTTCTTGTTATTTTTTGTTTAGTTTTGTGTTGTTTGTGTGTTTGTTTTGCTGTTTTAGTTTGTATTTTTTGTTTGTATTTTGTTTGTTGTTTTTTGTTTTGCATTTTTTGTTTTATTCTGTATTTTGTATTTTGTTTTGTTTTTAGTTTTATTCTGAATTTTTTTTTTTGTTTTTTCTATTTTTTGTGGTTTTGTTTTTAATTTTATTCTGTATTTAGTTTTTGTGGTTTTGTTGTTTGTTTTTAGTTTTATTCTAAATTTAGTTTTGTTTTCTATTTTGTTTTGTGGTTTTGTATTTGTGGTTTTGTTTGGTTTTTAGTTGTATTCCGTTTTTTGTGGTTTTGTTTTTAGTTTTATTCTAAATTTAGTTTTGTTTTGTATTTTTTGTGTTTTTTAGTTTATAGTTTTATTCTGTATTTTGTTTTGTTTTTAGTTTTATTCATTTTTTTGTTTGTTTTTTTTCTATTATGTTTTATGGTTTATTCTGTATTTTGTGGTTTTGTTTTGTATTTTTGTGGTTTTGATTTGTATGTTTTTAGTTTTATTCTGTATTTTGTGGTTTTGTTTTGTGTTCTATTCTGAATTTAGCGTTTTTTGTTTTGTTTTCTATTTTTTGTATTTTTGTGGTTTTGTTTTTAGTTTTATTTTGTATTTTGTGGTTTTGTTTTGTTTGATTTTAGTTTTATTCTGTTTAGTTTTTTGTTGTTTTGTATTTGTTTTTAGTTCTATTCTGTATTTTGTTTTGTTTTTAGTTTTATTCTGAAATGTGTTTTGTTTTCTATTATGTTTTGTGGTTTATTCGTGTTTTGCTTTGTATTTTGTTTTGTGTTTTGTGTTTTTTTTTTTTTTTTGTATTGTGGTTTTAGTTTTGTACTGTATTTTGTGTGTTTTGTTTTGTATTTTGTTTTTGTTTCTGTTTTGTTTGTTCAGGTTTGGTAAATTACACTGAAGCCCTGTTTACTCTTGTGTGTTTTCATTTTAAAATGGCATATCTCAGTCCACACTACACAACAGAAAATGTATGTCACATGACCATTCATAATGAATATAATGTTAATGTTTACATGGTTGTCAAGGATATGCAGAGCAATTTATTGGCCACCACACCATCATTTTCAAAAGTCTCTGTTTTTGAGGGTACTGTAAACGACAGGTGTAACAGCAGCAAACATTATACATTTTAAAACGAAAACACAGTAGTGTAAGCATAGCCTGAGACAGGTGTGATGTTTCAGGACAGCTGGTTCAGTGATATCTGTCAGGTAATGGGATATTTTGAGCATCGTCCAGTAAAAGCCAATTTAACAGCGTCGTTAAAGTAAAAACAAATCTCGCCTTGGACTCTTTAATAATTAAGATGCAACTGTCACAACCAATATACTGTGAAGTGTTCTTACTTGTGATTGTTCTCCAGTGACTTGGCTTCTGTACAGGCTCATTCTGCGGAGAACACGGAGCGAGCGAAGTCTCTATAGTGAGGGAATGGAAAGGGGGATTAGCCCTCGAGACTGTCTTTGTCTATGGAAACCTTGCATTTATGAATGGCTGACTCACTATTTAGCAGGGCCATCTGGTTTGATTTATGTTTGTTCTTGGCACACGAGGGACTCTCATTTGCAATGAAGATGCACAAACAACTTCGCCATGGTGAAGGACGAGTTCTTGCATGGTGCTCTGGTTTAAAAGGAATTATTTCAAGCTGACAGGGATCAGGGTTTTCATTTAGAAGCTGATCGCACATGTTACGAATGCGGCCTTGCCATTTTCGTCTTCCTGGACGAGGGATTGACAGAAACCAGACTATTCATGATGTAGTCTCGATGTTATAAAACCCAGCACGGTTGGAAAGAATGTGCCAGGTCATGACATTCTGATCTTAATCGTGCGGCTTCTTCCTCAGGAACTCATCTATCCTTACCTGTGAAGCCTGCGAGTTCGGCGGTGCTCGTTTTCAAGTCTTTTGAGAGTCCAGGTGCTTGAGGTTTGGGTTAACCACCCCACATTACCACGTGGGTCAAAGGGGGTTCAGGGCGCATGAAAGTATGTGGTCTGGGCCTTCACCACAGGCAGCAGTGGCGGCTTTTTGCTTGCCAAGAACCTCTGAGCCGCTGTCTCTGATAGCACTACATGGTAGAAAACACTACGGTGTGGTTGGGACAGGGCCTTCGTAAGCATGGAGGGGGGGCTGAAAGCATAGTGAAATCATAAAAGTACAGATTTTGGATCACATTGAAGGACCCTGGTTCTGTCATCCATTAATCTGAAAATTGCTCCTCTTTCATATTGGGCTATTTTTTGGCAGCTGTGTGTTAGGCTTGAAAGGTCCAATAGTAGCCTTTTTGTTTTGTTCCTTTGAACCTTCGAGACCTTTTTTTCGTAATAAGTCCCAAATATTATTCCCCCAGCTTAGCCCTGATTAGTACAGTAGAGGCTAATTTACTGGGTCATTTCCTCTAATCCCTAAAAACAATAAGGCCTGGGACGATGCTTTCTCCGGTGCTCGTCTGTGACCCAGAAGAAAGCGTTCTTGTGTTCTTCAGCAATGCAGGTCTACAAAGGCATGGCGCTCAGCAGATGTGCGCAGACCCTGAGCCACGTAAGATAGTCTTAAGTTTTAAGTTACTATGGTTTATTTTACAAAATTATTATAAAGTTGTTTATAATTAATTACTGTCTAGTCCTTGCTTAAATTTGCAGTACTTTTACAAATGTAATCTGTAAAAGATCTCAGAATAATTATCACTTAAATGTGTTTAATATATGTTGATTAAAATAGTTTTCTTTGTTTGTTTGTTTTTTCCATTGTTGTAATGTTTTTAGTTTGGGTTTTTCTTTTTTTGTTTAGTTTGGTTTTTAATCTTATGTTTTTCATTTGTAATTTTGGTTGTTTGTTTTGTTCTATTTTGTTTTGTTTTTTTGTTTTTGTTTGCTCTTTTGTTTTGATTTTTTTGGTATTGTTTTTCGTTGTAGTTTGTTTAGCTTGTTTGGGGTTTTTTTTGGTATTTTTGTTTGTTTGTTTATTTTTTTGTTGTTGTATTTTATTTTTGTTGTATTTTGTTTAGTTTTGCTGTCTTCTGTTTTGTGTTTTTTTTGTTTTTTGCGTTTTTGTTTTGTGATGTTTTATTTTGTTGTTTTTGTGGTGTTTTGTTTAGTATTTTGTTTCGCGTTTTTTAGTTTTTTGTTTTATATTGTTTTGCTTTGCTGTCTTTTTTGTATTTTGTTTTTCGTATTTTCCTTTGTTTTTGTATTGTTTTGTTTTTTGTTTTATTGTGTTTTAGTTTTTTGTGTAATTTTTGTTTTGTTTGCTTTTGTTTAGTTTTGTTTTTGTTTCGTAATGTTTGTTTTTTGTGGTGTTTTGTTGTTTTGTGTTTTTGTTTAGTATTTTGTTTCGTGTTTTTTAGTTTTTTGTTTTATATTGTTTTGCTTTGCTGTCTTTTTTGTATTTAGCATTTTAACATTTTTTTTATATTATTTTAGCTTTTTGTTGTATTGTGATTTGTTTGTTTTTGTGTGCTTTTGTTTTATATTTTTGTTTTGTTTTGCTGTTTTTTTTTTTTTTTTTTTTTTTTTTTTCTTTTTTTTTGTTCCGAGTTGTGTGTTCTCATGTGTGCGCTTTTGTTTGTTTTGAACCCAGAATAGAAATAATAATTATTGGCTTAACAATATTATCCAGATACCAATACTATCCTCTTGACTTGTTCATTGTGGGAGTATAACTTCAGTTCAATGAAGTAAGCTGGCCACTTTATCTCCAGATTTTCACTATACTTCAATATAAACCGCCTTGCATAATATTTAAAGCCAGTGAGTTGGAAGTACGTTTTGTTCTGCACATTACAAGCACATTATCCCAATAACAGTTTGACTAAGCCAGAGGAAGTCGCCAGGTTTTCCGCTGAAGGCTTCAGACCCAAACATCACATCATTTTTGCATACCAGCCCAGTGCTGATTCAGTGTCAGAGAGTCATGGAAGTGTGGAAGCTTTGTTTCCCATTATTCATGGAAATGAAGGATAGCGGGTCTGTTTTTCGTAGGCAAGGGGTCAGTGGAGGACTCACGCATCAGAGAACAGCAAAGTAGCGGCTTATGTTCTTGCCAGTGCCACCAACTGGAACACATTTTCACAGTAATGAGGGTAATTAAAACAAAATTATAATTCACGACCCTTCTTCCCTCCAGGGAAGAAAATAGAAGAGCTATTTCGGGTTGACTGTATTCTAAAATTACAGTGCTGGAATGAGGGTGAATGTGTCATCTTTGAGGGCAGAGACAGTATAATTCAGGGTTGCTTGAGGAACACATGATTGAGCTAAATAGCACAGTATTGGCTCTTCATTTTATATGTGGAAATTTTTGGCTCCAGTTATTAATGTTAGTTTCAAATTGCTGGAGGCACATCACACAATAGTTCATCTTGTAGTGTCACATGAGAAAGGATTCGTTTAGCGCTTTAAATTCAATACTGATGCTGAAATGTCAATCTAATTTCCACCGTGTAGACATAAAACAGATGACGGAAAGAAAGCATACATCTGAATAAATGTTTGAGGGTCTTCTCCATATATTTTCATGAGATCTGGAAGTCATACTGTGTTTGTGCGTATGCACATTCTGGCCTGACTGGACCCTGCCATCCCTAGCACCAGGGGTTTGTCTAAACACCGCCAGTGTTTGCACAGTGCTGTCAGGGTGACTGGACCGACTATCCCTCATGCTGCCTGTCTGAAATCCACGCTGTCCAAAAAAGCACTTAGAGCCCCATTTGAGAGGCAGCCCATCATCTACACAATGATGGAGGAGGGCAAGCACATGGTTTTCCGTTCAACAGCTCCTTCTTATCGGACATCACATGGTCCACTTCCTGAAAATGAAAATTGTCACTGTTTACTCACCCTAATGTCATTCCAAATCATTATGACATTACTTTTTCACATTGGATTCAGTCCATACAGTGACGGTTCATAGTGATCACATCTGTCAAGCCACAAAAAAACACTGTAGATGCAATGTAGTAGTTGTTCTATGCTATCGTATGGCTTAAAAATGTTAAATATAGCGCACAAGTCAAATGTACCAAATTTAGTGTTTTCTTTTGTGTTGTTTTTAGAGTTTGATAGATGTTTTTGTGCTTCAGTTTTTCAGTGTTCATGTTTGACAACTGACGGTAATATTCAGTAATGCAAAGTTTCCAACTTTTGATTATCAAATTTTGCGTTTTTCATTTGAAAGTTAGTTTGTCTTTTGCACAATTTCACTTCAGCATGAAAAAGAGTTTGTACAGTTCTTTTACTTTTTGTCTTTATTTCTTTAAATCCTTTATTTCTTTTAAATTCCATTACTTTTGCGACAACACCCATTTGGTTTTGTCCCCGCCAATCTCCAAAACATGGTTACATATTTGTTCTCTCATAATATGATTTTGATTTACGTCACTAATTCGCAAGGGATTTCCCATCTGTCAAATTGAGTATTGTTAGTTTGAGTATGTGGACACTTTGACCTTGAGTTGATACTGTAAAACCAGTGCTGACTCTAATTTACTCATTTATTTCTTGACTCTCACTGGTCTTTTTGTCACAAGTATGAAATGACTATTGAAGTCAGGTCATCTACGTTTATTTTTTTTTTTTTTTTAAAGTGTGTTCTTTTTGGTTGTGTTAAGTTTTGTTTTGTTTGGTTTTTGTTTTGTGTTTTGAGTTCTAGGTAAATGTCAAGCTGCTAGAGTTTCTTTGTTCATGTTCAACAGCCAACAATAGTATTTAGTAATGCCAAATGTCAAATTTTGCCGTTTTGTTTTTTGTTGTTGTTTTTTTCTTTTTTCCTGTTTGTATTTTTTGTATCGTGTTTTGAGTTCTAATTAAAAGACAAGCCACTAGAGTTTCTCAATGTTCAAGATCAACAGCTGACGATAACATTCAGTGAAGCAAAATATCTGATTTTTGATTGTCAAATTTTGCCGTTTTGAATTTAAAATGGCTTTTATTTTATGCACAGTTCAAGTAAAGTAATTCATAATTGAATGTGATGAAACAAGAAACATTAGAGCCATTTTTGGCATTAAAAAGTTAAGAAAAGTAAAATGCAATTTACTGCAAACTATAAATAATGAATCCTTCATTTTTTTCTATGCAAATCCTTTAGTCCTTTTATTTTAATTACATTTGCGACAACACCCATTTGATTTTGTCTCCACCAATGTCCAATACATGGTTACATCCTTGCTTTCTCATAATATGATTTTGATTTATGTCACTAATTCAGAATGGATTTCCCATCTGTCAATCTAAATGTTATTTTTAACATGTGGACACTTTGGCTTTGAGTTGATACTGTAACACCAGTGCTGACTCTAATTTGTTGATTTATTTCTTGACTCTCACTGGTCTTTTTGTCACAATTCTGAAATGACTATGAAAGTCGGGTCATTTACTTTTTTTTTTTTTTTTTTTTTTTTTTTTGGTGTTTTAGGTAAATGACAAGCCACTAGAGTTTCTCAATATTCATTTTCAACAACCAATGATAATATTCAATGACGCAAAATATCCTTTTTTCATAATTAATGTAAAGTAATTCCTATTTGAAAGTGATGATTTATTATTAGAGCCATTTTTGGCATTAAAAGGTTTTTAGGAAAAAAGATTTTAAGAGTATAATTGTTTGCAGAAAGTTTGCAAAAAATTGCAGTTTTTACTATTTAAATCCTTTAATTATTTTATTTCAATTTCCATTACGTGCGACAACACCCATTTGATTTTGTCCTCACCAACGTCCAAGATATGGTTACATCCTTGCTCATAACACGATTTGATTTACGTCACTAATTCGTAAGGGATTTTCCCATCTGTCAAACTCAGTATTGTTAGTTTGAATATGTGGACACTTTGGCCTTGAGTTGATGCTGTAAAACCAGACTCTAATTTACTAATTTTTTTTTCTTGACTCTCACTGGTCTTTTTGTTACAAGTGTGAAATGACTATTGAACTCGGGTCATTTACATTGCCAAGCAAAATTATCAAGCCAAATGAATGGCATGCGACATGGCTCAGGTGCATAAATGGCCATATTGTTTAACACCTCATTGATCGGAGACAAAGATCAGCATGGGGCCACAAGCAATATGGTCCTCCATAAGGTTTACACAATAAACTTGGACGGGTATATCAATCAAACCCAATTTTATGCACGCAGCCAATCGACAGGAAAATTAAAAAGTGAAAAATTGCTTTACCTCATGCATTAGTACAACGACTACAAGACTTAAAGCCAAGACATGGGCTTTGGGAAATGAAGCATGTCTACGGAATATGAAAGATTTCAGTCATCTTTGCTGGTGTAGAGCAAATGCCGTGCCATGTAAAGGGGTCAATGTGTAAATCTGCGACTGGCGACCGCAGCACAAGGGTTAATGTAGCGGAACCCTCTCCCCCGTATACTGCCTTCGCTGGCTTCGTAATTCCCACCGTGTGTCCGCTAGGGGTCACAAGCTTTGGGCCTTCTGACTGACAACCCTGCCATAAAACGTGATTGGCTGGGTGTGGGACGGTGCAGCTGTTAATAGCCAATAGCAAGGCTTCAGTGGCACTGAAGGAGTGTGACTGATTAGAGAGAAAGAGCTGGCTTGTCTGCACACACGGGGAGAGACACTCAGGCCTTTCTGACTTCAAGAAAGTGTCTGTAAATATGAGTCCAGGACTGAAGTAAAGATATCGAGTGTATGGCGCCACATGTGACACTACTAAGCTAAGAACTTTACAGGTAGAGTGTTTTAAAGTTTATTACATTGCAATTTATGAATAACTTTTGAGCTAGTGTATCTTTTTTGTATGTTTTTTTTTTTTTTTTTTTTTTTTTTTTTTTTTTTTTAAGTGGGTGGACATCCTGGAAATATGCTGGAAGTTTAAAGCATGTGTTGATGCCTTTAAAAGGGTGTTTTATGTTTATTTTCAGTGCAAGGTATGAGCTTTTATGTGGTCTGTTGCTGTTCTCTGAAAATAGATGACACTGAGCTCAAAAACAGATGCATATGATTTATTAGAGGTCGCAGAGTAGGATCTGGAGTTGTCGTTTGTCTTGCGAAGAAAGGAAAAGTGCTTCTTTTTAGTGTTTCCAGTTTGTGTTAACCATAGTAACATTTGTTTTGACCTTTTTCGACAATCCCAAAGCGTTAACATCTCTTTGCTCTTTTCTAAACAGATTACGTTGTGAGGATTCCAGCCTTCTGATTCGACTACACACGCCCCGCTTCGCAGTCTCATGATGCAGCTGGTGAGCCTGGCCTGGATGATGGTCCTGGCCGTCCCACTGGTCTGCTTTGGTTTCACCACCCGTGGTCAGGGCCTGCGTGGGCGGGTTCAAGGTGACCGACGGAACATCAGACCCAACATCATACTCATCATGACAGATGACCAGGATGTAGAGTTGGGTGAGTATACCAGATGCAATTCATCATTAATGGCCCATCTGTTTCGCAGACGAATGAGGTGGAGACCTCTCTTGAGGCTTTGTCAGTGCTCGGCATGCAATAGTTATGAATCAGCAAGTAGTCTGGAAAGTTACTGTAGAGATTCTGAAGAGCATAATGATACTTAGAAAAACAGAAATGGAACTGTAGACCAAACTTTTTTTTTTTCTTAATTTTCCTTACTGATTTGGGGTTTTTGCACTCTTTACTTCAATATTTGTGAGATGGATATCTTTATTTTATTTAAAGTAGAATTTGTTGACCATTTCCATTATGGCTTAAAGAATTACTTTACTTACTAAGTATTTCTAAAGGATTAGTCCACTTCTAGAACAAAAGTTGCCTGATAATTTACTGATTTAGGATGTTCATGTCTGCCTTTTTTCAGTCTAAAATAATTAAGGTTTTTGAGGAAAACATTCCAGGAATTTTCTCCATATAGTGGACTTCAACAGGGGCCAACTGGTTGAAGGTCCAAATTGCAGTTTCAGTGCAGCTTCGGAAGGCTCTACACAATCCCAGCTGAGGAATGAGGGTCTTATCTAGCGAAATGATTGGTCATTTTTAACCACAAAGGCTCATCTTACACTAGTAACTTTGAATAAATTATAAATTTAAATTTTTGTTCATAAATGATGATCGTTTTCCTAGATAAGACCCTTATTCTGTGGCTGGGACTGTGTAGTAGAGCATTGAAATTGCAATTTGGACCTTCAAACCCACTGATCCCCATTGAAGTCCACTATACGGAGAAAAATCCTGGAATGTTTTCTTCAAAAACCTTAATTTCTTTTTGACTGAAGGAACTCTTAAAAATAAAGGTTCTTTATTGGCATTGATGGTTCCATGAAGAACCTTGAACATCCATGGAACTTTTTAAATGCAGAAAAGGTTCTTTATAGTCGAAAAAGTTTCTTTAGATTTTTAAAATGTTCTTCAAAATGGTTCTTTTAAGAACTGTTCACTGAAAAGTTCTTTGTTGAACCAAAAATGGTTCTATGGCATGGTTCTAAAACACCCTTTTTGAACCTGTATTTTTAAGAGTGTAGGGGTGAGTAAGTTATCAGGACATTTTTATTCTGGAAGTAAACTAATCATTTAAATACAAAATACATTTATTTGAAAAGCAAAATGATGGAAAGTATGAAAATCTGTCGAGTTTTTGTAGAAAAAAAAAACAAGAAAATGATTTTCCACTGGGGTAAGAAAAGTAATGTTCTTGTCCAATTGGCTTATGTGTGTTTTTCTTTAATCCACTGGCAGATGTTTGTTTCTTGTTTTAGGCATGAATTCACTCATTTTATGTAGAATTAAAAAAAAAACAAGGCTTTTTCTTTCTCTTGCTTCTCAAGTAAGCATTTTGAATTCAGAATGTTTACATATCTGTTCTGCAAAACAAGACAAAAATACGAAGTACAAAAACTTGCAGCACTCCACTGGAAAGACCATCTTAGTTCAGCTTTAATTTCCATACTGGTCCATGCTGGTTTAAGGTAGCACTGACCTAGCTGAATCACCATAACCAAACTTAGCTGACATAATGGCTGACGAAGGTCTGAAATGATCTTGGAGGGTCATGTTCCTGCAGAATTTAGCTGTAGCACATCTACCTGGTCTTCCTGAAGACCTTGATTAGCTGGTTCAGTGTTTATTCAGAGTTTAAGCTCAACCAAGGCAACCTTGCTGGTTAGATTAGTTAAAACACCTTGTGGGATCACCAGCATTCAAATCACATGATGGTTGACAGTCTATGCAGGTTTCTCGTCTTTTGTATGAGATCTGTTTAAGTTGTTCATTATTAACTCAGCCTTGGAAAGACTTCTCGGACTTCACTCCTAGAAACATTAGGTTGCTTGCTTGTTAGTCTTCTTGATCTGCCACCCGAGTCTCTCTTGGTATCTGTCCCACATGGTAAGCCTAACTGTTGTCACTGGATCAGGTTCCTTCCTCTGAGAGCATAACATCCAACAGGTCTCAATCTCAGACTGTCATCGCAGGTTTGACTTATTTCCTCTTTTAATATTTAATAGCTTCCCTCAGACATGTGAGAGGCTAAGGGCCTTAGTCCTGGAACCACAGCCAGTTGTTGCATTGCCACAGAACTACAGGGATCCTTCTCCACATCGAACACTTTTAGAGGCTACTTTTGACAGCGTGTTGTATATTAAGACTTGCTGAGGTTTGAACTCCTTAAACTGCTTTACTGAACATGCATTTGTCTTGGTGTGTTAGGCTCATTGCAGGTGATGAACAAAACTCGCAAGATCATGGAGGATGGTGGAACCTCGTTCACGAATGCGTTTGTAACAACGCCCATGTGTTGTCCATCACGCTCTTCCATGCTGACTGGGAAGTATGTCCACAACCACAACACATACACCAACAACGAGAACTGTTCCTCACCTTCCTGGCAAGCTCAGCATGAGCCACGCTCCTTTGCTGTTTATCTCAACAACACTGGATACCGAACAGGTGAGAAACCAAACTAGAGACCGATGAATCATTCTGACCTGCTTGATACAGCTGCCTTTATGTCCCGTTTCCTTCATCTTCATCTTTTTCTCTTGAATGTTAGTGTCCATTATTGGCTTTAGTCAAAAATACAGGAACAAACAGTAATATTGTGAATATTATTACTATAATTTAGCATAACTCTCAAAATATTTCTTAAATTAATCTGCCCTTGCTGAAAAATCGTATTCATTCAGACTTTTGAAATGTTAGTGTGCATTATTGGCTTTTTTTTAATCGAAAATACAGGTAAAACAGTAATACTGTGAAAATTGTTACAAATTAGAATAACTAGTGTATTTACTACTAAACACATTATTAAATTAATGTGTTCTTGCTGAATAATCTTATTCATTCAGACATTTGAATATTAGTGTGCATTATTGGCTTATTTAATCAAAAATACAGGAACAACAGTAATATTGTGAATATTATTACTATAATTTAGAATAACTCTTATAATATTTCTTAATAAATTCTTAAATGAATGTATCCTTGCTGAAAAATCTTATTCATTCAGATTTTTGAATGTTAGTGTGCATTATTATTTTTTTAAAACGAAATTACAGGAAAAAACAGTAATATTTTGAGTATTATTATTATTATTATTATTATTATTATTATTACGATTTAGAATAACTTTTTTAATATCCATTAACAATAAATTCTTAAATCATGTCCTTGCTGAAAAATCTTATTCAATTAGACTTTTGAATGTTAGTGTGCATTATTGGCTTTTTTTAAAATACAGGAAAAACTAATTTTGTGAATATTATTATTACAATTTAGAATAACTTTAACATTTCTTAATAAATTTGTAAATTAATGTGTCCTTGCTAAAAAATTGTATTCATTCAGACCTTTGAATGTTAGTGTGCTTTATTGACTTCTTTGTGTAATATTAATTTGTCAATTTAAATCGTAAAAAATGTTAAATAAGTGTGTATATGTATATTTTAAAAAAAAACAATAAATATTTACACATTGTGTGTTGTAATATGCTCATTTTATTTTTATTATTATTAAAAAAAATTCCCCTTTACCCCTAAATATCAGTTGGAAATGTATTTGTCTAACAGTGTTGTGCAATTTCGCTGGAATTTTGCTTTCACATTTGTTCCTAGAGGTCAAATAAAAAGTTTTACAGGAATTTTCAATTTGTCTGGTTTGTGGAAGCTAAACATGGTGCTGAACGTGCCAGTAGCCCAGTTCTGTGTTTCTTGAGTGGCAGCTCGTTCTGACCCCTGAATACAGGGGTTCAGGCCTCACCACTGCTTGTGGTTTCCAGCTGATGTGTTAGTCTACAATTAACTCTCCAGGGCAGACTGGCTGCTTGCCCGGCTCTTTTGAAAGATGTTTTGGCTTAGCTTAGAGGGGGAAAGGGTAGAGGAGACATGTATACAATGCAGAGACAGACATTTACAGGTACTGTTCAAAGGCAGTGTTTTGAGATGCTTGTCATAAGTGATCATTTTAGTCTTTGTGTCTACCTCACAGAACACAGATTTAAGTTTATATGTTTTTTCTTCATTTTTCCCACAGCTTTTTTTGGGAAGTACCTGAACGAGTACAACGGCAGCTACATCCCACCTGGGTGGCGCGAATGGGTGGGGCTGATCAAAAATTCCCGTTTCTATAATTACACCGTCTGTCGGAATGGGAACAAGGAGAAGCACGGCGCAGAATATTCCAAGGTATGTGCGCCCGGTCACATAAGTTCACAGTCCTGTCACCGTGCCAAAGGCTTCTTTTAAACTCAATTTTCAGTTTATGTTCAATTGTATGGTCTGTTCGCGACTACTTTCAGGCCTCTAATTACATATAAAATTTGGGTCAGTTGACTCCACATGGAATGTGGTTAGATTAAAGGGGGCACGGGGAGTTACATCAATGTCTTGTGTATCATCAGGTGGTTATGCTTTATAAAACTTGGTAGGAAAAAAAAGAGCCTATGTCCTTGGGGCAAAGTTCCTTTTGGAAACAACTACACTTCTGTTCTGCTGATTTGACAGGTTGGACATTTGGACTATGTTCAGATTGCCATACTTTTCTTTGTATTTCTGCAGTAAATATTATGTAATTTGTAGTGCTGCCCCTTTAACAGTTGACTAACCATTAGTCGACGAGAAGAGGCTTGGTTGACCAAAATTTTATTAGTCGCTTAGTCACAGAAAAAAAAAAAATTCCACAGGAAGTGGTGAAATCATGCAGTCCATGACAGACAGATTAACATGTGGTAATACAGTACATCTGGTAGGACATCCAAACAGGCATTTCATCTGAAATATGTTAGTAACAGCAACTTTACATGGTTGCTCAATCCAATGTTATCCTAGAAAAAATGTGCGCTATTAAAGTGCCTGTGCGGAGCATGGAAGCTGAATAGTAGCGTGCTTACTGCATGACAGATGGAGGCGCCGATGTGGTCACTTAATCTTAAAATAATCCAGCATTTTTGGTCATACAAAAAAGACTAATACATCTTTCGAATCTGTAAAGACTCTACTTTTATTTGTGCACTCAGAATAACAACGAAACATTGGACTTTTGTAAAATAATGAAAGCAAAGAGGATGCGCTTGCTGCCGTCTCAGTCTCTGTGAACTTAAGCATGAAACTTCGAAACTCTGCATATACTTGCCTTACAGACATGAAAAATATATCTATAGGTAGTGAAATGTCCACCTTCTAAATGACAAATTCAAATAGAAAAAAAAAGATTCTCAGATTATATAATATGAAACAGGCGCATTCCATCACTGATTTTGTTTTCTCACAATTGCGAGTTTACATCTCACAATTCTGACTTTTTTCTCACATAAACACAATTGCGACAAATAAAGTCAGAATTGTAAATTTAAATTTTGCAATTCTGACTTTATTTCTCACAATTGCAACTTTGTATCTCGCAATTCTTACATTTTATTGCAAATGTAAGTTTGTATCTTACAATTCTGCCTTTTTTTCGTAGAATTGTGAGATATGTGAAGTCCAGTTGTGAGGAGAAAAAAAACTGATGTGTTCACAATTGCACATTTATATCACACAATTCTGAATTTATAAATTGCAATTGCGAGTTTATATCATGCATACATACATTTTAGCACACACTAGGGCTGGGTTTTGACAAATTTCATGGTTCGATTTGGATTTGATTCGATTTCCGGTATCATGTACATGTACATGTCAGATTTTCTCATGTTTCATATCAAAAGTAACAAAGTTATTGCGATTTATTGGATGGGATGTGCGCTGCAATGTTTCATTCATTATTTGAAACAGACTAGACTGAAACGATTCTTGGTTTACAATATGATGTATGGCTAGATGTGAAGTAACAGTGACTTCTGCCATCCTTGTGCACTGTTAATATAAGCAAAGTGATAATCACAGTTTAAAGAGTTTAATTTGACATGGCCACCTTCCATCTCTAGAGTGTTTTGGAGCTGCTGTCAAAACAAACTTTTGGAGTCTCTCGTTCCTGTCTCTCAGGTAGCATGTTTTTGGGGAATGTGGAATTTGTGCTGAGGTTTCATGGTTTGAGCATAAATTGGCTTGGAGGCAGTCTAAGGGATGAGCAAATAAATGTTTGGACTGTTACTTAGATGTCAATAACCCACTTGTTGAATTAGACGAAGGTGTTAAGTTACCCACAAGTGGAGAGGCACAAGAGGCTGAAGGTTTCTCCATGAGATTTGCAGAAATATTGTGGCTAGGTGTTCAAGTGGTTCCAGGAAACCCTTAGGAACATTTATGTTCCTGTCTAAATTGAGATTTAATGCGAAAAATTAATCAATAGCTAGGCAAGAGCTCTGAAGGTTTAGAGAAACATCTTGGCTAGAAATGTTTCCCCAAATTTTGCACCAAAAGTTATTTGTCCTGTTTAGTCAACAAGTAAATCAATAGGAATTTGTTGCAAAGACACAGGTTTTGCCTTCATTCAGTCCAAGATTTTTTAAAATATTAGTTATGTATTATATATTAAAATAGAAGAACCTTTTTGTCTAAATGGTTCCATGAAGAACCTTTAACATCTGAAGAACCTTTTTGTTTCACAAAAGGTTCTTTCTGGTGAAAGAATGTTCTTCAGATTATAAAAAGGTAAGAAAGAGATGGTTCTTTGAAGAACCTTTGACTGAATGATTCGTTGTGGACGCAAAAAGGGTTCTTCTATGGCATCGCTGTGAAGAACCTTATAAAGCACTTTATTTTTAAGAGTGTAGATTCTATTTGACTGAAACATTAGAGGTAATACTGTATAGTTTTCCAGTATAAACAAACATGCTGGTTTAATTAGTTGTACAACAGAGAATCTCACATGACATGGATATGTTTTTTCTGTAATGCTGAGGAACAAGGTCCACTGAGCACGTCTCTAAACAATAACTTCCATAAGACTTTCACTCCCACATATGCCGGTAGCTGCATGTTTTAGAGATTGGGAGGGTAGAGGGGGGGATGGAGATTTTCCCACAACCAGCTCAGACCAGGAGCACTGCCATCAAAGGGCTAACGGCTTTAGCATCACGTGATTTTTACCCCCAAGCCCTTGTGTGCATTCCTGCTGCTGCCTCATAGCAGTAAGATTGAGACCTTTATAGTGTTGTCATAACACCAGACTCACGGAGGGCTGTGACCCTCTGTTAACATTGAGTGAAGCCGTCAACGCCCTTGTCGTGCTCAATATCGAGTTGTGAGCGTCATGGCGTTAGCTCTGTTGTTGTAGGTAATGTTGGTTTCATATAGTAGTTGCTATACCATTTACAAGATGTTTAAATAATGGTTAACACTTTACACAGTGTCATTTGCTAATATTAGTTGATGTATTAACTAACATGAACAAACAATGAACAATACATTACAGTATTTATTAATCTTTGTTGATGTTAGTTAATAAAAATACAGTCATTCAGTGTGTGTTCATGTTAGCTTACTGTGCATTAACTGTTAAAAAAACACAACTTGTATGCATTTGTAAATGCGGAAATTAACATTAAGGTTAATAAATGCTGTGAAAGTATTGTTCATTCTTAGTTTAATTAATTAACTAACCTTATTGTAAAGTGTTACCCAATGATGCCTATAAAATGTCATTTAGTGTAACCAAGTAAAAAGTAGTAACATTTTTCTTATTCTTAACGCAATGTACACATTGAACAAAGTTTTTCAAAAAATGTTTGAAAAAATATTTGTGTGTTTATTCATTTCTCTTTGCCCAAATTAATTTATTAATATTTTTTCAGGAAATTGTACCACATAGTTTACATCCAGAATGAAAATGTCTTTGTTTAAAAAACATTGGTTGCAATCTATAAAGTTTTTGTTGTTGTTTTTAAATATGAATTCATGATTATTTTTTTAAGCTGTACCACATGATATTTTACATTAGGAATTTACCTTTCTTTTGTTAAAAAAATTGTGTAGAATTTAATATTATCGTTTAATATATTATTATGAATACTATAATTTAATATATTAATATTTTATATGATCTATATTTATCAGATTTGCAGAGTTTTGAGGGTCTTCGGGTCTAATAATAATCATTGATTTTTTTTTTTCTCCTCGCATGTTGGTTTCAGTCCATTAGGTTGGTTTGTGTGACCAAAGTTTTTTTTTTTTTTTTTTTTTTTTTTTTTTGAAGCTGGGAAGCAATTTTGTTAACACATTTCCAAGAAATATCCCAGGATTTATTTCTCTTTTAATAAGACCCCCCAGTGTGTTCAAGTCAAAATGAATTTAAATGTTTATAAATAAATGATTCTTAATTCCAATTTAAAAATAAATATAAATAAATATAAATATGAAATGCTAATTCAGATAAATAAAAAATCAGAAATATATAGGTGTTTTGTCCCTAGATTTTTTTTTTTTTTTCATTATACCTAATATTATCATTTTTTTTTTTCCAAATATGAATTCATGAATATGGTTTTAGAAAGTTGTAATATATGATATTTTACATCTAGGACTAAGCATTTAATAAAAAAAAATCTAGAATTTAATTTTATGATTTCATATTTTAATATTAATACTGTATTTTTATATTAATATTTTCAATTATCTTGTTTTATCAGGTTTTCCGAGTTTTGAGGGTCCTCAGGTCTAAAAATAATCATTTTGTTTTTTTTTTTGTTTTTTTTTGTTCCTCCTTGCATGTTGGTTGCAATCCATATGGTTGATGTGTGACCAAAGTTTTTTTTTTTATGTATATTTATAAATTCTATTTTTATTTTAAGAAATAATAAGATTGTCAAACCACTTGAGTTTTTTTCTCAATTTTTTTTTTTTTTTCTTTTTTTTTTTTTTTTTTTTCCCGTCAGGACAGTTATTTTATCTTGACCTGACTTTATGCACCCCCGAAAATATCAAATTGAATTTTAATTTAAAGAACTAAAAGCATACTTATTTAAAAATTAGCATATTTAAGTCAAAATGTATGAATTGCAATTTAAATGTTTATAAATATTTCAATTTTTTAAATGTTTAAAAACTAATTTTAAAATTCAAATAAAATACCGCCTTCGAATTGCAAGGTTATTCACATATTCTGTGACAATTTATTAACAGTATGTGATGTTTCTTTTGTAAGCTCTGTACATTCTAAACCTTTTTTTAGAAAACCAAAAGGGTTCTATTTACAGATGGAATGCAAAAACTTTGAAGCTCAATATCTCAAAAGTACTGAGAATGCAGACAGAACCCTACAAATCCAAAATAGAAATTCCAAAATAGAAATAAACAGATCTGTACAAAAAAAATGTTATTAACCAATGCTTTATTTGTTCAAGCTGTGAAAGAAAGCATATCCATGTGGAGAGCATTTACTTGTGTATTCATGATTTTTTTTTTCTTTCCCCCTGCCCATTCCAGGACTACTTCACTGATTTGATTACAAACGACAGCATCAACTACTTCCGAATGTCCAAGCGCATGTACCCACATCGGCCGGTGATGATGGTGATCAGTCATGCAGCGCCTCACGGCCCGGAGGATTCAGCCCCGCAGTACTCCGAGCTCTTCCCGAACGCTTCCCAGCACATGTGAGTGACTCCCAGAACATTCAGTTACACTCTGCTAAAGCGACAGCAATGAACTCCACTGAACCCTTTGCGAGAGCCAATCCCTGCTGGCGTTTGAATTGTTGAGTCTAGATATTTTTATTGTTCAGTATTTATTTATAATAGGGACACATTTTTGTCAGAACAGTAGCATTCCAAGCAGATCATTTTCCTATAAATTTGAAACCATTATAAGTTGGCTTGCAGGTAAATCTAAGTTTGTAGCTTTTGGAATTTGTGGCATATATATTTGGATATGCCATTAAAATGTGACTCTTCACACGTGACACTACCTTGATTTATCGTCCAAGTAAAGTTCTGGCACACGCCGAGTAAGATGATGGGGGATGAGATTTTTATGGTCCTCACTCCGGGTGCCAAGACCTTGATGGGTTCACTGCACTATCATCAGTTTCGTGGCTAGGTTCCTATTCCACAAACAGTTCTGTGGCAACAGGCCATCCATCTCCAAGTCCTTAACATCCCAGGCATGTCAGGATTCTGGTCACTTTTGTCCCTCGCGCCTATCTGTTTCTTTCAGCTTGTCTTCCTACACAACATTGTGGCTCTTCTCATATCAATCATGTCTTTCAGTATGTAGGTTTGGGGAATGCTTTGTCTTAGAAGACTCTTTTGTGTTATTAATATCTTTTTAAGTGCTTGGGCTCTGAATGGATCACACTTGGATACCTCAAGGTTCACATCGGCTGGCAAGTCGCTCTGGTGCCGAAAGGGTTGCCTGGCAAGTTGTGCCAAATGAACAGAGAAACAGATGGTAGGCGCAGGTTGCCTTCTGGAGTGATGCAGCAGGGTTTCAGACACTTTTTGAGGTTTATTATTTATCAGCGGTGTTGAAAAGAACAAAAGCACACATCCAAAAGGTTGTAATGTATAGAAATAACAGTTATATATTAATATAAATTTTAATTAATAAATATTTATTTACCTTTATATTTTATGCATTTTGCTGAAGTAAAATATTATTAAATTTTATTATTTAATATTTTTTTTAGTATATTTAATGTATATATTTTATGTATGTTTATAGACTTATGTTTTATTCATATTTTACTGACAATATAAATACATTTATACATAATTTAATTTTTTTAAATATAAATAAATTTTTACATAATTTTAAATATTTTTATTTTTATTTTAACTATATTTATTTTATTCTTAATTTGCATAATAGAAAATCATACTAGGTGGTTCTGCTTTATTACTTTGTGTATTTACTTTTATTTGTTTTTTGTTTTTTTACAAATTTGTTTTGCATATTTATTTATATTCTACTACAATTATAATATGTGAATAATAATTATGTGTTTAATAAATATTTACTTTATGTAGTAAAATATATAAATTGAATTCACATTTTATTTGTTATTAATTCATTTAATAACTATACTATAGTTATAGACTATACTTGGTCTGTATATTTTATTTATATTTTACTGAAGAAGTCAAATCTGAAATTTATACATAATTTAAATATTTATATTTTACTTTATATATTTTTTACTTTCTATTTTGCATGTGTATTTTTAATGTATATTTATTTACATTCTACTACAGTTATATGTAGTTATTTAATTAATAAATATTTATTTACTTTTATATTTTATATATTTATTTACTTTTATAGACTGCACTTTGTCAGTATTTGATATTTTTAATTAGAATTTACCAAAGTGAACTGATGCGTACTTTAAATATTTATATTTTACTTTATTACATTTTTTATTTATTTTATTTATGCTTTTTATTTGTGTGTTTTTTACCTATTTGTATTAAATATTTATTTATATTCTACTACAGTTATAATATCTATTTAATATCTATCTAAAGAATTTTAGATTTTATTTTAGACTACTTTTTGTCTGTTATATTTTATTTATATTTTACTGAAGAAATAAAATATGCATAAACTGATAAATAATTTAAATTTATATTTTATTATTTATTTTATTTATTTGTGTATTTACTTATTTTGTTTATTTTAATATTTGTTTTATGTATTTATTTATATTATACTGTAGTTATAATGTGATTTAATAATTATAAATAAATACATACATATTTATTAATTCAATGTTTAACTGAAGTAAAATAAATGCACTTAATACATTTAATTTATATTTTTGCATTTTTTTTATATTTTTTATATTTGTATTTATTTTTATAGACTTTACTTTGTCTGTATTTGTTGTATTTTATTTATATTTTACTCAAGAAGTAAAATATGAATAATTTTATACATAATTTTTTTTATTATTATTTTATTTTGGAAACTATAATACTTTTTATTTTATTTTATTTTATTTTATTTTATTTAAAAAAAAGAGTATTGAGAGAGATTTCTGAAATATGTGTTGCTTCCTGTGGCAATTCCTAGCAGAAACTACAAGAGTATTTAATCTCAAAGACAAACATTCTCTGCCCCTGCTTTGTGGAACAGGTGTCGAATCAGGACTAATTCCATCCTTTGACCTCCAAATTCCAAATTTGCTCTACCTATGCGAAAAGCCAGGTTTCTTTTGTGCTGTATATTAGTGTGCCTCACTAGCTGGGTGAAGAGTTCAGCAAGCAGACAAAGGCGGACTGAGGAGGAGAGGGCAGAAGCTGTCCACTAAGACAGAAAAGAGCGTTCCTGTGGCCATCACTCATTATGACACCAGGCACAAGAGTCTGGCCTGGGAAGCGAAGGAAGGCCGTGTCTTTCAGCTGTGGAGAGAGGCCAACTGCAGTCAACAGGTGGCCATCTCGTAGCCTTAGCTCCACAAACAAGTCCGCAGCCTCCTGTTTACCCAGCTTTTTATTCTCCACTTCAAATGCAAATGACTTATAGCCCTGTCGTTGCTGGACGTATTACAAACTTTATTTTGGGCCCGAAGGCTGGGGAAGCTATTATTTTTCTTACGCATGTGCCAACCCTCAAACGATTAAACGCTGCCAAGAAACCCTAAGACTCTCAGCATGGTGTGAGGAGAGATGGAGAGCGAGCCCAAAAAAAACACCTAGCGAGGGGAATTAGTACGTTTCCGTAGACGGGGAGGGCGACTGCTCTGTTATTGATGCTTGTCAAGTATGTTATACAACAGGCAACTCCGACAACCACAAGTGCTTGTGAAATGGCAGACAGGTGCATGTTTTTCTCACAGTAGCATGTTGTTTATTCACGCAGAACTCCCAGCTATAACTACGCACCAAACATGGATAAGCACTGGATCATGCAATACACCGGCCCGATGAAGCCCATTCACATGGAGTTCACCAACTACCTGCACAGGAAGAGGCTCCAGACGCTGATGTCTGTAGATGACTCTGTGGAAAAGGTCAGTGGTTTATGTGGTCTTGCTCCAAATTCTGGATATTTAACAGACTTTGTATATGAATGGAAAGGAAATGTGTGTTTGCTTTGCGTTACAGATATATAATGCCCTGGTCGACACTGGGGAGCTGGATAATACCTATATCATTTACACAGCTGATCATGGTTACCACATTGGACAGTTTGGCCTGGTCAAGGGGAAGTCCATGCCCTACGATTTTGACATCAGAGTGCCGTTTTTTGTCAGAGGTCCTAATGTGGAATCGGGGGCGAGGTAAAAGCAACTTCTGTTTGAAATGTACACTTTATTATATTAATATTTCTATATTAAAACTGGAATAAATATATGGCAAATATATTTGTAATCATTAATGTGTGTATATGCATGTATGTATGTGTGTGTGTGTGTGTGTGTGTGTGTGTGTGTGTATATATTTTATATATATATATATGTATGTATATATATGTATGTATATGTATATATATATGTATGTATATATATATGTATATATATATATATATATATATATATATATATATGTGTATATATATGTATATATATATGTATATGTATATATATATATATATGTATATATATGTATATATATATGTATATGTATATATATATATATGTATATATGTATGTATATTTATATATATAAATATACATATTAAATATATAATATATATATATATATATATAATATAAATATATATATATATATATATATATATATATATATATATATATATATATATATATATCAACATTTATTAATTTACTGTATGTGTATGCGTAATATAAAAAATAATTACCAATATAATGTTATATAATACACATTTCCTATGCAAATGTTCATACTTTTTATTAAATATATGCATTTGAGAGATATTAGTTTTATCAATATAATATGATGTTTTTATTTATTAGCATTAAAATATAGTAAATATAAACGTTTATATATTTTTGTTTTACGTATTTATAATAATTTATATATTTATTAAAATTAAAACTATTTTATAATTTTTGAATGTACATTTAAAATTATAACATTTTACATTTATTTATTTGTTTTATGTATTTATATTAATGTATAAATTTAGATATTTGTTCAAATTAAACTATTTGAAAAATAAAATTGTATTACATTTGTATTAAATTATACAAAGAATTTAAATAAACTTTTGAAAATGTATAAATATTTAAATATGTAAATTTGCATCTACATGTATGCTAATATATATATATATATATATATATATATATATATATAAAATATTATTAGCACTATAATGTAGTGTAATAAACATTTCATATGCAATTTCTTCACTACTTTTTATTGAATATTCAATATAATGTAATATTTTTATTTAATAGCATTATAGTATAATGCACATTTTGCAATTTTCACACATTTAAAATATATTAATTTATTTTTGTGTTTTGTGTATTTATATTAATTTATATATTTAGATATTTATAAAAAACTAAATACTCTATATACAAAGAATAAAGATACTAAATTATACACATTTAAAAATTATAATATATATTAAATAATATGTTTAGGTATCTGTTAAAATCAAATACTCTAAAAATGTATAAAATTTACACATTTACAAGTTTTAATAATTTATATAAATCATAAAAACATTTAATAATTTTGACCCATAAAGTGTATTTTTGGCTATTGCTACAAATATATCCGTGCCACTTAAGACTAGTTTTGTGATCCAGGGTCACAAAAATTAAAAAAATAAATAAAATAAAAAATAAAATAATTTTTGTATTACTCCACAGGAACAACCATCTTGTGCTAAACATTGATCTGGCACCCACAATCCTGGACATAGCTGGTCTGGACACTCCACCTGATATGGATGGCAAATCTATCCTGAAGCTTCTGGAGCAGGAAAAGACTGGAAATAGGTGAGCTAAATCCTCTCTATAAAACACATTTCGTGTAGTATCTGTTTATTGCTCTTAATTCAATTAAGTAGAGTTTAACAGTTCGTGAACATTTGGAGTTCATTTATAAGGGGTTTCTGGCAGGTAAAGAATGCTGGAAGTGCTCTGGGGTCGCTGCCACTCATGATGGCAGGAGATGTTGAGCAGATTAAGGTGTCATAATTCAGGCCAAACTAAACATCTGCTTATGGTATGCATAACGACACAAAGCCTGAGAGCGAAATAAAATATTTGTGTTTTCCTATTGCAGATTCAAACCCAACCGGAAACCCAAAGTCTGGAGGGACACATTCCTCGTGGAGCGGGGGTAAGGCAAACACCATCCCCTCTCTTCTCAATCAAACTATAAAATCACTGCAGAATGTGTGAAATAAATTTGAATTGATTTATTTCGTACGGGAGGCAATTCAAACCCTTCCAGAATTTCACTGTAAAATCGCCAAAAAGATAAGATCAGAAGTACATGTTATGATTTAAGGATTCCATTGCACAAACATCCTTCTTCCTTGACGTGTCCCGGTTCAAGTTCACCTAAAATGTGGGAAAATATCAGAAAAATATTCTTATTTATCAAAATTGCTTTTATAAATCAGTACAGCGTCACGGTAAGATCTGACATATGTTCTCAGGTGCTCAACTAT
This sequence comes from Garra rufa, assembly GCF_049309525.1. Classification (NCBI taxonomy): domain Eukaryota; kingdom Metazoa; phylum Chordata; class Actinopteri; order Cypriniformes; family Cyprinidae; genus Garra; species Garra rufa. The sequence goes on from NC_133384.1 coordinate 19,536,227, forward strand.
TCAAATAACAGCTTTAGACTCTCATTATCAGATATGTTTCAGTAACCCAGAACACTCACGACACAAAAAAATCCTTCCCCGGGGGAAATATATGATATTACCTGTGGTATCAGACTCAAACTTGATACGTACGCATAGCGTTTCTCCTGATTTCTATGACTGATGTGAGGAATGTGGGTATGGTATTGAGGTTACCCTATTTAACTCGTGCTGCCTTTGTGCGGCCATCTCTATATATTGTATCTGTGGCCATGGGCACAACCACGGTCTAACATTCCTCGTGTCACTCACAGGGAGCTGTCAGTCTGCGTAACGACACATTACCGCTCCCACAGTCAGCCCGTGCTTTGTTTCTGCTTGAGGCTAAGTGAAAGAAGGCTTCTCAGGAATGGTGCAATCATAACGCACATCGTTGATCAGTGCCGGCTGTTGCTTCCGTGACTCAGTAACCGTTGTGTATAAAGCCAGACCGCGAACTCAACGTGTGTTTATACCAAAACGCCATTAATTCGACCTGTTTTGCACGGTCACGACAGCTCTCATTTTGTGAGAAGTCAGATTTAGCGGCTACTTCATTAATCAGCTGTGGTGAAATCATGCAGAACACTTCATTTCCCTTACAGGCTGAGGTTAATTTGGGCCGGAATGATTGGTAATGGCGTTCCAGCTCTTTATATTTTAAAAAATGAAAACCCAAGTTTTAAATGAGTGTCAGATGATCGCGGAGCTCATTTTTAAATGTAAAAATAGGCGAAATGAGCATGAACAATTAAATATGTATTATTGAATTTTAGAAAATGCTTTAATTCATGCTTTTTGATGGACTGTGTTCATATCTTGCCTAGGCAACCAGAATCAGATTTTCAAGTTCTGTCAGCCTTTTTATGGACTGGCTGGGGATAAAGGAATAATGTACACAAAAATGAAAAAATTAAGGCCATCCAAGATGTGAATGAGTTTGTTTCATCATAAGAACAGATTTGCAAGGTTCTTGAAGTACTTGAATTTGACTTTTGAAATTTAAAGCATTGAAAACCCTTGAAAATTCAATAAGCACAGTAGTCAACTTTTGAAGTGGATCAGAATTTTTCATCAAAGTTGTTCTAAAACCAAATCAGTTCCCGTTCTTGTCTTAGGACAGCTTTGGTGAAGTTTATTCATCCACTTCAAATGTTGACTAGTGTACTGTAAGGTTCTTGGAGTACTTGAATAATTTGACTTTTTGAAATGTAAAGCATTGAAAACCCTTGAAAATTCAATAAGCACATATATTTTCACACAATTCAAAAAACGTCACCTTTTTTGCTTATTTCAGTTCATGAAAACTAGCGAGCTAAGCCAGTAGTAGTACTGACATATTGTGTAAACATTGCTGAAGATGTGAAAAGACGAATAGATGAATTAAAATTATTGAGTGATTTATGTTGAAACCACTCTGAATGATTCAAACTCATGACTTTGGTCATTTATTTCAAGTGATTCACTAGCAAAAACCAGATTAAATTAAAAGAGCCATTCATTTTCGAATTTCGACATTGCTTGTAATGATATTAAAAAGCATAGTGATGGGTTAAACTGAGCTTTTCTAAACTCTGAATCAATTAAACCATTGTGTCGCAAAATTATAGACTCCAATCGGAAATCTGAATTTGTTTCAGATCAGGAAATTCAGCGAATCAGCAAATTATTTCATTTAGATTGCGACTTCGGACTGGGTTGACTTGGATCAGGACTTCAAATCACAAATCGAGAGTCATTTGATTTAGATCGGAATTTTTTGTATCGAGAATCATTTGATCCAGAGCGGGACTTCGGAGCGCATAGCATAAATCATTTGATTTAGATTGGAACAGATTCGTGAATCATTTCTCGAATATAATTATTCAAATCAAATGATTCACAACACACAAATTGAAGTCCCAATCTAAATCAAATTATTCACGATACTCAAAGTTCCGATCTAAGTCAAATGACTCATAATCTATTCCTTGTGAGTCATTATTCAGATCAGGACTTCAGAGTGTGGATCGCAAATCTTTTGCTTTAGTTTGGAACTTCGGAGCACAGAACATGAATCATTTGATTTTGATTGACTTTGGTGCAGGTTTGCAAATCATTTGATTCTGTTGGGGACTCCAAAGCACATATAATCAATCATTTGGATTTTGAAACAATTTTGCAAATCTTTTTTTTTTTATATTTTTTCTTAAACCGTAGAAAACATCAAACCATTAAGGCAGTACAGTTATAAAAACGAAAGAAAAGAAGAAAGTGTACACAAATACAAATCCCTTTAGTGCTCTATACTTTGTAATACTTTTGTCATTTATTTATTAATATATTTAAATTTTTCTATTGATCTTTTTTAGAATTTGAAAGAGAAGACATTGTTTGATAAGTGAGATCTCTGATTAAAGTACTTGAAAATCAGAAAAGTAGTACATGGAGACATTTAGTATTAGATCACTTGCTCACCAGTGGATCCTCTGCAGTGAATGGGTGCCATCAGAATGAGAGTCCAACAGCTGATAAAACATTACAATAAGCCACAAGGATTGAAAGTAATGCACAAGCTGTGCGTTTACAACAAACAAATCCATTATTAAGACATTTTTAACTTCAAACCTAAAATACAAATCCATACTATAGCTTTTTCCAAGGAAAAAGTCATCTCATCTGAATCAAGAAAGTGTTATGCATTGGTGCACTTCAGTTTGGTGACCAATTATTTCTATTAACTAACTGCTAAATGCTTTTTCTGCAATAAATGGTAAGATATTTGTTACATTTAGATATGGAGAATTAAGTGTTCTAAAATAAGATCATGCAGAATAAGGCATTATTGTGTGCTTTAGAAGAAATATGCATGCTGATAAGCACCTAAATTGTTCCCAAACCACATCTTGGATGGTCTGACAGTAAATAAATTAAGCAAGTTTTCATTTTTAAGTCAAATACAATTCAACTGAACTAAAATAACTAGGACAAATATCTCCAGAGGAAAGATATAGCATGGAGGATCTGGGTCATAATGTTGTTTGTGTGCGGTTAAAGCTGTAATGCTCTCCGCACATTAGTTATGAGATGCTGACCTGGGTGGGACGGCAGTGCTTTCCAGGCTTCTGAAACTTCAGTGAAGCTGCCAACTTTAAAACGCGGCCTAGCAACTCACCAAAGCACATTTGTCATTCCAGTAAAATCCTGCGCAAGAAAGATGACTCAGGAGGCAATTTGAACACACAGCACTCCAACAGCTTACCCAAGTACAAGAAGGTGAAAGAGGTGTGTCAGCAGGCAGAGTATCAGACGCCCTGCGAGCAACCAGGACAGGTATAAACCCAAATACACACATGCATCTACTGTCTATATATATTATGAATTTGCATACATGTGCACAATGTTTGCTCTTAAACATTCAAGTAGGCTCATCCTGGACCTTGTTTACTTTACTATGGGTGTTTATGCACTAAGAAATGTTTTTTCCCTAACCTTAAATGATGATTAAACGCATTCATTTGCACCTTCACCACGAAACCGGAGATTGGAGCGTGCGGCTCACAGTCAAAGTCTTATGAGTGGTGCCACTGTAATTGAAACCAATATTTACAACGAATTAAGGATAATTGGAGATTGGTCATAGTTTTCTTTCATCAGCACAGTGTGTGCCTGCTCCACCAGACCCTCTGTGGCGTGGCAATGAATCAGAGAGAGCTGAACATTACAAATTGGTACAATTTCAGGTAGCGTAAATGCAGACAGTATTTCAAGGACTGCAGTAATGCAAACCAGATTCTTTTTATGGTCAAGTTAAGTGTTTGCCTGCAACACTTTGTCTGGAAATTTGATTGAACGCAGAAAAGCTGTTGGAATAACACATGGGTTTCGCTCTTCATGTTTTAGTCTAGTCACCTGCCAGCGCAAAGCCGAAGAAGTCGTTTTGAAGAAAGATCCTAGCATGTTTAATGAATAGACCTGAAGTCTTTATTAAATTCGACATGGAATCAGAGTGATGCCATTTGCTTTCTTAATACAAGTTTGCTGTTTATATCACACAATTCTGAGGGAAAAAGTCGCAATTGCCTGTTTATATCTTGCATTTCTGCCTTTATAACTCACAATTGCAAGTTTATATTACAATTACAAACTGAGAAAAAAAGTGAGAATTGAAGAATAAAAGTCAGAATTGTGGGCAATTGTGTCACAATTCTGAGTTTATTTCTTACAAGTGCGAGTGTATATATTGCAATCCTGACTTTATATATCAATTGTGAGTTTGTATCAACTCTGACAAAGTCACTGTTTATATCTCGCAATTTTGACTACAGTAGTCAACATTTGAAGTGGATCAGAACATTTCATCAAAGTTGTCCTAAAACCGAAACGATTCCGTTCTTGTCTTTGGTGAACTTTTTTGATCCACTACAAATGTTGACCACTGTATATCTTGCACTTATGATTTTATAACTTCTGAGATTCTGAGAGATAATAGTCCGAATTGTGGGATATAAACTTGCAATTGTGAGAAAAGTCAGAACTGTGAGATGCAAACATGCAGTTCTGAGGAAAAAAAGGCAGAATTGTGAGTTTATTTAGCAATTCTGAGTTTATTTCTCGCAATTCTGACTTTATATCTCACATTTGCGAGTTTATATCACGCAATTCTGAAAAATAAGTCAGAATTGTAAGTTTATATTTCACAATTCTGTTTATTTCTTACAAGTGCAAGTTTATATTGCGCAATTCTGACTTTATTTCGTTATTCTGACTATAACTCAATTTTGCTAGTTTGTCATGCAATTCTGAGAAAAAGTCAAATGGCTATTCATATCTCGCAATTCTGACTGTATCTCACAATTTTGAATGTATCTCGCATTTCCGACTTTATAACTTGCAATTGTGAGTTGATATCACTCAATTCTGAGAGAAAAAAGTCAGATTTGTGGGATATAAACTTGCAATTGTGAGAAAAGTCAGAATTGTGAGTTGCAAACATGCAGTTTTGAGAAAAAAAGGCAGAATTGTGAGTTTATATTTTGCAATTCTGAGTTTATTTCTTGCAATTCTGACTATAACTCACATTTGCAAGTTTATATTGTGCAATTCTGACTTTATATCTCTCAATTCTGACTATAACTCACTTTTGCTAGTTTATATCGCGCAATTCTGACTTTATATCTCACAAATGTGAGTTTATATTGCACAATTCTGGCTTTATATCTCGCAATTCTGACCCTAACTCACAATTGTTAATTTATATCATGCAATTGCCTGTTTATATCACACAATTCTGAATTAAAAAAGGAGACTTTTTTGGAAGACTGTCATGGTTTAATTGTTAAACACAGACAAAACTTGTAGTCATGGTCTGCTACTTCCAGCTCAAGTCTTAGCTTGAGTAGAGTATCAGTATCTGTTTTTCCAATATACTCTTTCATTTTCTTTGACTAGTAGGAATGTGTTGAAAAGCCTCGCAAAGACTGCATTAACAGTCCTACTGCCTGCAGTGGGGTCAGCGAGGGCAGTGTGTTTGATTGAGGTTGTGTGAAAGTTTATGCCTGTTTCTTCCTGAGTCTGAGTCCGTCATTCAAGTAGTGAGGCTTCACATAGTTGGCTGCGACGCTGTTTGCTTATGTCTGTTTGACTTCTGGCTATTTGGAGCCAGTCTGTATCTCTCTCTCTGTGTGCGTGCGTGCGTGCGTGCGTGTGTGTGTGTGTGTGTGTGTGTGTGTGTGCGTGTGTGTGTGTGTGTGTGTGTGTGAGGTACAAGAAATGCTCAACGTGTTTTAGTGTGTTTGGCTACTGGAGGAACTAAATGACTGAAAGTGCTCAAGCAAGCTTCGGCTAACTCCTTTTTGGTTTACCGCCCTTCAAACAAACATCCTTGCTGCATACAGATACAGCATCACCCGCAGATACATAAACTCAGTAATGGGACTCCAGAGCTTCTCAGGAAATCAGAACAGGGTTGTGGCCATTGTTTGGATATGGTTTCCCAGAGTTGTGAGCACATGTCTGAGCTGTGGTCAGTTTGCAAAGCAAACAGCTCTGCGAAATTAGGAGATTAACTCGAAATTGGCTTCTGATTGCTTTTTTTATGGGAAAAACTGCGAGGTGGCTCTTGTGAAGTGCGATTGCGAATTAATGGGATTACTCTGCACATGCAGATGTTTGACCGCTAAGCTCGCCGTTCAGACAGAAGATTAATTTCATTCATAAAAACAGCTGTGGTTATGCAAATGAGCCGGCTCTAGTACAATAAGCGGTTAGCCAGACAAAAATGTCTGCCCACAAACTGAATTCCTTGCCTTTTTTGTTACAGAAATGGCACTGTGTGGAGGAGGTCAGCGGGAAGTGGCGTTTACAGAAGTGTAAGGGCTCTCTGAAGGAAGGATCCAAGAAGAGGGCACGGAGTCTGCGCTCTCGAAGTTACGACAGCCGCGAGAAAGACTGCCACTGCGGAGAACGGCCTTACAAAACGGCCAAGGCAGCACGCCGGGCACAGAGACAGTTCGGCCAGAGCAGTAATCCACGTACGTATATGCACTCAATACTGTATAGACCAACACTGAACCTTTTAGACTAGGACTGAAAGTCATTCACTTGTCGCCACCTACTGGTTAAATGATGCAGGAACGGTAACGGTCAATAGCAAATCAATGGAGTGAAGAGATTCAAAGGTTTTGAATCACGGGAAGAATCAAACTCTTCACTACTAAACGATTGAACATTGAAAAAGTATATTCCCAAGCTACAAAATAGTTAGCCAAGGTACCAAGGTAATTTGGAGTATTTTAATTTGGAGTTAAAGGGTTCACTCATAATTAAAATTCTGTCATAAATTACTTACCCTTATGTCGTTCCAAACCCAATTATGAAACAAAAATATAAGATATTTTTGATGAAATCCAAGAGCTTTATGACCCTGCATTGACTGCAACGCAAAAACCATGTTTAAGTCCCAGAAAGGTAGTAAGGACATCATTAAAATAGTCCATGTGACAGTGGTTCAACCTTAATTTTATGAAGCTATGAGAATACTTTTTGCGCGTGAAGAAAGCAACAATAAGGACTTCATTCAACAATTTCTTCTCTTCCATGTGAGTCTTTGACTTGTATTTCCAAGGTACGTGGACATGGTAGTTGTGTTGCTGTCTATGCAGGGTCAGAAAGCTCTCAGATTTCATCAAAAATATGTTAATTTGTATCTCGAAGATTAATGAAAGTCTTACGGTTTTGGAACGATGTGACGCTGAGTAATTAATGACAGAATTTTAGATTTTTGGATGAACTATCCCTTTAAATGTTTTTAGAAAAAGTCTCTTATGCTCACCAGGTCTGTGTTTGATTAAATTGTTTAAAAATACAGTACATTTTCTAATAAAATTATTACAATTTAAAATAATGGTTTTCTATTTTAATAAAATTTATTTATTTCTGTAATTTTAGCAGTCAGTCTACAGTTTTGCACGATCCTTCAAAAATAATAACACTTAGTTAAGTTGGTGCTAAAGAAACATTTCTTATCAGTATTGAAAACAGTTGTGCTGTCTTTTTTTAAATCATTTTATTTTTTAATTATTTGATTTATTTTGTGGAAACTATTACATAGCATAGCTATTGTTTGTTCAGGATTCTTTGAATCGAAAATTTAAATAGAGCAGCTTTTTTTTTTTTTTTTTTTTTGCGATGTAAAACTCTTTACTGTCACTTTTAAACAATCTTTAAATAGAAAAAAAAAAAAGTTAAACTGACAGTTGTGACCCTGGACCACAAAACTAGTCTTAAGGAGCAGGGGTGTTTTGTAGCAATAGCCAAAAATACATTGTACGAGTCAAAATTATTAATTGTTCTTTTATGACAAAAATCATTAGGACATTAAGTAAAGATCATGTTCAATGAAGATATTTTGTAAATTTTGTATCGTAAATATATCAAAACTTAATTTTGCTCAATATGCACCATTTTTGCACCGTACTTTAAGGGATAAAGCTGTGTATGCAGTACCATGTAACATTAAATACTACTGAAAATGTAGGTTAATTATAAGTAATTGCTCAACACTCCAAACTCACATAATTGTGAGAATGTTCATAATTGTGAGTCATACTGGTGCCATCTATTGGTGATGAGCTAAAGTGGCATATGTTTGAAATATATTACAGGATATATAATGAGCTCCAGCAATATGTATATAAATATTTAACTATGACTCATAAATATTTAAGTATGTGTAGCTGACACTGATGTCTTCCTTCAGGCTACAGACCTCGCTTTGTTCACACACGGCCGGCCAGATCCCTGTCAGTGGAGTTTGAGGGTGAAATCTACGATGTGGACCTGCAGGCTGATGACAAAACCCCCCTTGAGCCTCGACCAATCAGCAAACGCAACCTTGAGCCTGAGGGAGGCTTGGATTCGGACTTCGGGTTGGAGTCCGATGACGGATCGGAGGAGATGCAGTCAGATGACACTAATGCTGTGGGATACCCCAATTCTCTTAAAGTCACACATAAGTACGAGCTCAAAACCTTTGATCACCTCTAAACATAAACTGTGCATGTATTAAAGTGCGTTTCACTGATTTGTTGTTCGCTTTTCCTTGGAGTCACAGGTGTTTCATATTAATGAATGACACTGTCCGCTGTGAAAGAGAGATTTACCAGTCCTCCAGAGCATGGAAAGACCATAAGAACTTTGTGGACCAAGAGGTAAACCCCACTGTCCCATATTGTCTTTGATTACATCTGTTTAAACCACATGAAAAATGTTAATTTCATACACTTGTCCCATAGATTGAACTTCTCCAAGATAAAATGAAGAAGTTGCGTGAGGTCCGGGGTCATTTGAAGAGGAGGAGACCGGATGAGTGTGACTGTGGAAAGAAAAGGTCAGTTGACATTTATCTTTGTTAGGTAATATCTTGTTGACTCATGCGAACTGGATCAGTTTGAGGCAACTCTGAGTGGACTATGGAAACATGAGTGGTCATCTTTCCACTGCTCATCTCTCGGTTTATTATGATAGTCTATATAACACTACCATTCAGAGGTTTGGGGTCAAATTTGAATTTCCCAATCCTGATTAAGTAACAAATGAATCATATTGAATCTGAACAGCAAATCAAAGGGTTTTTTTTCAAGGCCTTTTTAGAAATTCCAGCTGGACTCATTGAACTTAGTACTGTTCTCTCCTTATTACAACCAGCTACTTTAGCAAAGCGAGAGAGCAGAAAAACAAACCCGAAAGATTGAAGAATAGGAATGACCATCTCCACCCCTTTAAGTGAGTGCTTCTCGTGTGTGTGTATGTGTGTCCATGCCTCGTCAGTTTGTCTGTCCTCTGTAGTAGATGAAGTGTGTTGGATTTATGTCTTGGGCCCTATGAAATCCATTTTTATTTTTTTCCATTTAAATTTTTCTAGGTTCTGTTTTATTGGTTAAATTTAAAAATATTAATCAAAAAGCATGTCTAATTGGTTGAAATCCTGAAAATTAGACAATTTAACAGTTGAACAACAATTTATATTTATTATAATATTTTTTTTTTATATTCTATTAATTTTCTGGATTTTATTTTTTGGTTAAATAAAATTTGAATGATCCAAATCTTTTTTTTTAAGTAGTATTATTTTTTTTTTTTTAAATATTAAAATATTTAAGGAATATTTACCAGAATTTTTTAAATTATTTAAATAAAAAAAAACAATAAATATTTTTAATCATTAAAATTGTATTAAACCATTTTTAAAAATCCAGAAAATAAATGGAAATTTTGGTAAAAATAAAAACAAATTTAAGAAAAAAATAAACCGCTTTTAATAGGGCCTTAAAAATGTCATTTTTGTTAAACTTTTAATAAATTGCTGTTAAATTGTTTACTTTTCAGGATTAATTAGGTTGATGGTTAATTGTAATAATAGTAGTACTATCTTTACAATAAGTAATATATTTGTCACAATTTCTTCAAGTTAAACTGAATTTTTATTATGACAGGTTGCTGTGAAGAACTGTGAGTTTCTGTTTGTATTATGATATGACACAAGTTTTTCTCGAAAAAAAAATATAAAATGCTCATGAAATGGTTCTTAGAGCAATTCTAGAGATGTTTGTGTTCATATACTCATATATTGAGGAAAAATTCATGAGCGTCACTTACGCTCCAGTGTGTGTGTAGTAAACGAAACCACGCTTCAAATAGTATTTTTTGCGTCTTAATATTTACAGACGCTAGTCACATTTTGATTTAAGTGTACTGACCCACTTTTCATGTATTTTTCCAATATTTGGCAAATTTAATGAAATGTCATATTATACAGTTGACTGTATTCGATTCTGTATGCTTTCCGATCGCGGAAATCATAGGGCCCTATGGGTAAATCCATGTAGCGTTGGTACTGTGGTACAATTCACATTTTGTATGTCAAGTAATGTATAGACTTATGAAATACGTCGAATTCAATCAGTCTGGTTGAAATGTTAAAGTGTCATTAAATCCAACAGTTCTCATTTGATCCCGTTTTATGTTTATTGTTGCATGCACGCATGTGTACACGTTGGATCAGTTAATTTTCAGTCCGTGGGTTACGGTTTTCACAATCCCTGCTCATAAACATGAGTGTAAAACTCATTTTGAACTGTAAACACATCATCACAACCGCAAAGACACTTTGTGAGTTTATGAAACACCCTGGTCTGAAAATAGGACTAGGTCCTTGTGGTTTTTAGGGGAGGTGATGTGTGTAAGCAATCCTTCCACTTTCTCATGACCTCTGACCCCTTCTGTGTTTGGAGCTGGCTGGTCTGTCTCCTCTCATCATTGTGTAATTCACCTGGGATGGAGTTCCCTTTCACTCTGGCTATAATGTCATCTTTATTTATGCCACCAGAGAGGCCATGCAGGAAGTGGACAGCAAGACTCAACTCTACAACGAGATCCGCCGCAGGAAGAAAGAGAGGAAGGAGAGGAAGAGGCAAAAGAAGGGTGATGACTGCAGTCTTCCTGGCCTCACCTGCTTCACGCATAATAATGACCACTGGCAGACCGCCCCCTTCTGGAACTGTAAGGAATTGTTCATTGATTTTGCTAGTGTTTAAGACACATTGACATTTTTTTTTTTTTTTAGGGGTTCAAGTGTGTAGCTGTGAAACTCTAATGTAATTGTTAGAATTGTCACGGATCAGCCATCTCCATGTAAAACTGATCGTACAGACCAAACCGTAAATCGTAGAGACTTGAAACTTGGAGGGATAGTAGTACTCACACCACCTACAATGTGACTAAGGCTCGCCCCAATTGGCCTGACGGGGGTGCTACAGCGAACAAAAGTACGAAATCTCTCATAATTCCTACATCGTCAGTCACAGGCTCAAGTGTTTTATGTCATTGGAATTCTTGCATAATGCAAAATTCTTGGGTATTTTGCATTTTTTGCAAACTAGTCCTAGGTTTTTTGCCCGATCGTAACCAAACCAGTGCAGGAAGATTCTCTGGAGAGTGAATATCAATAATGGTCAAAAAAACATTTTACTTTCGACTCACTGTTTCAAAGGGACGTTTCAAAACGTTCAAAAGGGGCAAGGCCACTTTTAGTAAAATACCTGAATACTCCTAAATGGAATGAGATATCTTTGCCAAACTCACAAGACTTATGTAAGTGCTTAATCTGAGGTCACAGGGAAAAAATCGTGGAGCTTGGCCACTTGGTGGCGCTATTAGAAAATACATAAAAATGGCTATAACTGCTCAACCATTTGGCCTTTTAACATGAAAATCGCACTGTCTTGGTCCAAAGTGGCACAAGTGTATATAAGGACATTTGCGTATGTCAAAAAACATGGCCGCCGAAGTTTGAGGACCTGTTAGACAAGGTAACGGAGGCCGATCAGAACGAAACTCGGTGGACCTGTTCGACTTATGACCCCAAAGGTCTGAGTGAAAATTGAAAGGATGATATTGAATTTAAGGGCGTAAACAATTGTACTTTGCATGTTTTTTTTTTTGTTTTGTTTTTTTGCACATATGCACGATATTCATATCATATGATTGAACTCCTCAACACCACTACTGTCAGTCAAATCGGTGGTTAAATGATTAAGATTATGTAAAAAACCTACTTTTGCGAACTAGTCCTAGGTTTTTTGTTCAATTTGGAAAAAAACACTGCAGTACAATTCTCTGGACTCTCTAGGTCAATAATTATCAAAAAGATGTTGAACTTTACCTTTTGGAAGGCTATAATTGGGTTGTTTAGAAAAGGGGCCTGTCCAAATTCACCCAAAATCCTATAAAGCCTAAAGGAATACTCAAAACTTCACAAATCCTAATAAGCATATGCGACAGGTGATTCTAAACAAGTGTGCAAAGTTTTAAGTCATAAACATTAATAAAAAAAAACTTAATATTTTTATGGTACGTTACCTGGATTTGCCAAAAATGATAAACAATTGATTTAGGTGATTACAGCTATAATGTGTGTTTAAATGCCTTCAAGTTTTTGAACCCTGGTAATGGCTATTTATATTTCATTATTTGTATTTATTTATTTAGTAAATAACAAAAATAATCTCTTTCTCCATAGTGGGTGGATTCTGTGCCTGCACGAGCTCTAACAACAACACATATTGGTGTCTGAGAACTATAAATGAAACCCACAACACGCTCTTCTGTGAATTTGCCACCGGTTTCTTGGAGTACTTTGACTTAAACAGTGACCCGTACCAGGTAAGGTTGTGTGATACATTTTCAATATTTTAATAGAGTAATTTGCTCTATTAAAAGGATAGTTCACCCAAAAATGATAATTACCTGTTGATTTACTCACCCTCGAGCCATCCTAGGTGTATATGACTTTCTTCTTTTAGATGAATCCAATCGGAGTTATGGTAAAAAATGTCCTGGCTCTTCCAAGCTTTATAATGGCAGTCAATAGGTGTTAAGATTTTAAAGTTTATTATAAAAAGTGTCCCACATGGCTCTGGGGGGGTTAATAAAGGCCATATCAAAAAATATTGAGCCATGTGGAGTACTTTTTTTAATGATGGATGGATGCACTTTATTGGACTTCAAAATCTCAACACCCATTCACTGCTATTAACAAGCTTGTAAGAGCCAGGACATTTTTTTAATATAACTTTGATTGTATTCATCTAAAAGAAGAAAGTCATATACACCTAGGATGCCTTGAGGGTGAGTAGATCTTGAGGTAATTTTAATTTTTGGTTGATCCATTCCTTTAAGTCCTACTATTGCTATGTAGCATAGCAATAGTGTTGTACTTCTCCTATGGGGATGCAGTTCGTTCTTCTTTCTTGTTTCTTTCCAGTACACATTTAAAGCTCATAATTAAAAAAAAAAAAAAGAAGACTCTATGCATAATGACTCTTCCTGTAAGGACATGCTATTATTTTAATTACAGCACTTAGAATAGCTGACTCAATAAGTGCATATTATGATTTGCAGTTAACCAACGCAGTTTATACAGTGGAGAGGGACGTCCTGAGCCAGCTGCATCTACAGCTAATGGAAATGAGAAGCTGTCAAGGCCACAAGCAGTGCAACCCAAGACCGAAAGGCTTAGATGCAGGTAACTCTCTTGTCCTGTCTGTCCTGTCTCTGCAGCACCCATTCTGTGTGAAATAAAGGGATGAAACATGCTAGCACACCTTTATTTTTGCTTCTGAGATGCTTTCAACATCCAAATCTGAAAGATTCAGTTGCATCTCTGCTAAAAAAATTTATTAAACCAGCCTAAACTGGTTTACTACTCTGGTCTCCCATCTGAAATGCCTAAAAGCTCTATAAAACCAACCAATTTAGACTGGTTTAGGGTTATTTTTTTTTGTTCAGCAGGTATGTACATGAAAAAATGCCATGGTCTAACAGAGGCTAAATATTAAATATTTAGAAAAACATGGTCTAGCATGGTTTACTTTGACACGGTCTGATAGATGAATGGGGCGAGCCACATATTGGATGCTTTGTGGCACGATCTCTAATGGTGGATGATGGATTGGTCACTGAGTTTGGTTTCTCTCTTAACTGTCTGCTCATCTCTTTATTTCCCATTAATATTTTCCATTTTATTCCCTCACCAGGGGACTGTAATATTCCAGCAGCCTAGCAATCACATCATCTCATACTTTTGCATTTTTTTTCCATTCCTAGTGAATACCAGACTAGCTGAATGGCTGCTGTGAAAGAGATGATTTATGTTTATGTTTGTAGCTGTTTGTAGCTGCTCTGTGTAATTTTGAAAATCTAAAATTATAAACGTATGTATTGACACACATTAATCTCTGAGTGTTTTTTAATATTATTCAGCAATGGAATTGTGGTTTAGAATCCATTTTGTAGCGGGATTTATTTTCTGTTCATTACTGGGATGGAAGAGGTTTCTGTAACATTGGGTATTTGGCAATCTAAAACCTACTGTCACCAGGACAATTCAGATTTTTACTGTGCTGAAAACCATTTATAATTTTCGCTGAGGAGAGACTGACTCATAATGACGACATAAACATTATAAAGGCTTTTGTGTTATTAAATATTTTGATTCATATCAAGTTGCCATAGCTTTTCAACAGCTAAGTCAATGAGGTCAACGCCTGTTTTTTTGGAGGCCAAAACAATGGTTTTGATTTGGAATAAAATCATCTTAAAGCGATAGATTGGCCAAATCAATCACAGAAATTCGTCATGTTCTCATACTCATGTCATTCTAGATCTGAAAGACTGACTTTCTTTCATTTGAAACAAAACTCTCTTCCATTCAAAGAGTTTTTGGATGTCTACAGCCATTAGTTACAATTCACTTGCATTATATGGAAAAGAGCAGCATGAACATTGTTAAACTTTGTCTTCAGTGGAAGAAAGAAAGGGTCTAGAACAACATTTTGTGAAGTTTGATGACATCTCAGGCACAACTGAAACATTTTGTGGTGAACACACACATCCATACATGTATATGTGACTCTGTCTGGACCACAAAACCAGTCATAAGGGTCAATTTTTGGAAATTGAGATTTATACATCATCTGAAAGCTGAATAAAAAAGCGTATCATTGATGTATGGTTTGTTAGGATAGGATTTGGTCTGAAAATCTTGAATCTCAGGGAGGGAAATGAAAAGTTGTCCAAATTAAGTTTGTAGCAATGCATATTACTAATCAAAAATTAAGTTTTGATATATTTACAGTAGGAAATTTACAATGTCTTATGGAACATGATCTTTACTTAAAGGAGTAGTTCACTTTTAGAACAAGAATTTACAGATAATGTACTCACCCCCTTGTCATCCAAGATGTTCAAGTCTTTCTTTCTTCAGTTGTAAAGAAATGGTGTTTTTTTTTTTAAGGAAAACTTTTCAGGATTTCTCTCCATATAATGGACTTCTATGGTGCCCCCGAGTTTGAACTTCCAAAATGCAGTTTAAATGCAGCTTCAAAGGGCTCTAAATGATCCGAGCCGAGGAAGAAGGGTCTTATCTAGCGAAACGATCGGTTATTTTGTAAAAACATTTACAACTTATATACTTTTTAATCTCAAACACTTGTCTTGCCGAGCTAGACAAGATGAGCATTTGAGGTTAAAAAGTATATAAATTGTAATTTTTTTTTTTTTTTTTTTTTTGAAAATAACCCATCATTTTGCTAGATAAGACCCTTTTTTCCTCAGCTGTGATCGTTTAGAGCCCTTTGAAGATGCATTTTGGAAGTTCAAATTCGGGGGCACCATAGAAGTCCATTGTATGGAGAGAAATCCTGAAATGTTTTACTCAAAAAACATAATTTCCTTCTGACTGAGGAAAGAAAGAAAGACATGAACATCTTGGATGACAAGGGGTGAGTACATTATCTGTAAATTGTTGTTCTGAAAGTGAACTACTCCTTTAATATCCTAATTATTTTTGGCATACAAAAGAAAAATGTATAATTTTGAATTTACAAATATGCCAGTGCTGCTAAAGACTGGTTTTGTGGTCCAAGGTCACATATATGGTTGAGGAATGAAGAAAGCCAAATAAAAATAGAATACAAAATATACAAAAGCAGATGCATGTTCATACATATTAGTCTGCATGTTATTTATGACCTTAAGTCACTCATCACTGTTAACAATGTCATCATATAACATTCATTCCATTCTTAACACTACATTTCCTTGCCATCTTTTTCTTCAGGGTCATCCGAGGAGTTTCCTTATTCATCTTTCACATCATCATTCTTTCATTGTGTCTTTAATCTAACAATACCTCTCCTCAGGAGGGTTATGCATGAAGAACTGCAATGTGATTGTTTTTCTTTATCTCAATAGACATTTAACATTTGAAATGCTTTTATTTTCCTGATCAGGAAGTAAAGATGGAGGAAGCTATGATCAACACAGGTATCCACACTTTTTGAATCCCTCATTGGCTTTTGAAATAACTGCATGAGCAGCTTGTTTCCACTAATACGCCATGTTTCATTGAGCTAAGTGTGTGGTTGCATGCTGGGTTGAGCTAAATATTCAAGTAAATCACATGAAAATTAGTATTTAAAACCCCACATTAAAATTACAAGATCATTCCTCTAATTTTAACTTTTAACGGATTGATTGTTGTTTTTTGTACTTTATATTCCTAGATGTCTTTTAAAGGAGAAGTTCACTTCCAGAACAAAAAATTACAGATAATGTACTCACCCCCTTGTCATCCAAGATGTTCATGTCTGTCTGTCTTCAGTCATAAAGAAATTGTGTTTTGGGGAAACGATTTCAGGGTTTTTCTCCATATAGTGGACTTCTATGGTGCCCCAAGTTTGAACTTCCAAAATGCTGTTTAAATGCAGCTTCAAACGATCCAAAATGTGGCTGTAAACGATCCCAGCCAAGGAAGAAGGGTCTTATCTAGCGAAATGATCGTTTTTATTTTTTATTTTTATGTGCACTCCTTAAATGAAGGTGCTTCACAATGCCATGGAAGAACGTTTTTTGTTTACATGGTTCCATAAAGAACCTTTAACATCTGAAGAACTTTCCGTGTCACAAAAGGTTCTTTGTGGCAAAAGAAGGTTCTACAGATTATAAAAAGGTAAGAAAGAGATGGTTCTTTAAAGAACCTTTGACTGAATGGTTCGTTGTGGAACCAAAAATGGTTCTTTTATGGCATCGCTGTGAAGAACCTTTTAAAGCACCTTTATTTTTAAGAGTGAAGTCTGTGCATTTCTGGTTCAAAACAATTAGGGTAGATCGAAAAACTCCCATCTCATATTCTTCCTCAACTTCATTTTAAAATTATCCCACATCACTGCAGAAGTACCGACCCAGTGTTTGCAAAGTGAACATGCAATGAAGATAAAACACCCTTTACAAAAAAGGTAAAACAGCCATGTAGGGCGATTTTGTAGTTGAGGGAAAAAGTGAGATGGGAATTTTCAACATACCCTAATAGAGTTCAGGCAGAGCAAGACAATGTATTTGGGTAGATAGACATTTGGCTAAATAAGACCCTTCTTCCTCGGCTGGGATCGTTTGAAGCTGCATTTAAAATGTGTTAAACTCGGGGCACCATAGAAGTCCACTATATGGAGAAAAATCCTGAAATGTTTTTCTCAAAAAACTATTTCTTTACGACTGAAGAAGAAAGACATGAGCATCTTGATAACGGGGGATGAGTACATTATCTGTAAATTTTGGTTCTGGAAGTGAACTTCTCCTTTAAAGTCAAATAATTTACATAGAATCCAAGACTATTTAGTGCTGATTTCGCAGTCCACAGAAGATCAGTATTTCAGACTTTTCTTCGATTTTTCTCGTTCACGCCTGTCTTGACATCTCTGTTTTTTGGCTTACCTGCTTACCAGGCAACAGCAGCATCGAAAATGGTCAAAGTTGAGGAGGCCAAGCCTTTCATTCCTGTGAGTCTCTGAGACCATACGAACCCATTCCTCTTCTCATTCCACTCTTAAGTAGTTCTCAAACTGCACACCACATCTCCGTAGACCTAGAGTTGAGTGGCAGTTCTGGTTTAGTGTGGCCCATGTCTCCTAGGCCAACAGTTACTGCCTGACCCATTCTGGGAATGCTCATTTCATTCTCTCGCCCTTCTTTAACATCCTTTTGTTTTTGCAGTTTTTCAGTTTCCACCTTTTGCCCACCCTTTCAGCCTTATGTTTTTTTGTTTTTATTGGGGGGTTGCTGATTTCTTGGTTCCAGGATTTTCCCATCTTTTCAGTCTCTCGTTGGATGTTTTACTTTGGTTTGAACCTCATTGCACAGTCTGTCTGCGCACTCTTTATTTAAGACATATTGGTTTTGGGTGTCCATTTGAAGGACGTTCCCACCTCGATCTGCATTCACACTGCTTTACTGCTTCAGAATAGAGCTTACAAAAACACTGCAGTGGTGTGTGGGGCACTAATTCATGACCCCTCGGCACAAGTAGGCCGGGGATAACTGCATGTTTTAGACTCAAAGCAAATGCTTCTCTGCGCCGAAATCGTCAACCCTTACTGATTTCTGATGTCTCCCGTTTCCCAGAACACAGCCAGCCTGGGACGTCCACAGAGGTTAAGCTTCCCAATTTCACAGAGGACATTGACTGGCAAGGACTGGCAGATATGTACAGCGTGAACGAGAGTCTGTACGAACACAGACGCAACTACAGTCCCGACCTGGATGACTGGACGAACTTTTGGAAGGATGTAGATAGTATGTTTGCACTGCTGAGAAATTTAAAGACACTCAACCAAACCGATAAGCTTGACCCCCTGGCTGAGCTGGGCTCCGGGGTCCAGGAGGAGGCCAGCGGCGCTGGATCCCTAATTCGAGAGGAACAGCCCCCGATACCTGTCACCAAAGCTCCCTCGAGAGGTCCAACGCCCAAAACTCTTCAAAAGAGTCGTCTTAATGAACTCCCAGAAGGCCGCCCAACCAAACCAAGCGCTCTTCCCAGAGGAGACACCTGGGTTCAGCAGCTGGAAAATGAGTTGGACAATGACGGAATGACATTTAGCGGCAACGGCGTCACTGAGCTGGAGACCCGCCATGATTTTTTGTTGCGCAGCTCTAAAATTCTGGATCTCCACCTGGAGGAAGAAGAGGAGGACATTTTTGAGGCCCAGGGTTACCTATCCCTCTCGTCACAGCCACCAGCCAGACCCCCAGAGCCTGCTGGGGAAACCCCTCCAGCCCGGAGTGACACCCCACAGGAGAAGTGGAATGGAAGTGTCAAACCTTTTACCCACAAGCCCAGGGACGTTCAGGACTCGGAGGGTAGCGCCTCGGGACCATCCCTTTGAGAAAGGACTGCTGCCATGCACTGTGAAGCCAGCCAACTCAGAGACACTAACCCCACAGAGCATGGACTGCTCTCCTGTATAATCCAATGAATTATTTTATTTTTTACTGGTGCTTCCATTTATTAGAAATCAGTGTTATGTATTTTGTAAAAAAAAAAAAAAAAATTATATATATATATAAATATAAAAATTTAGAGGTAAAGTATTGGATGCATCTTAAATGTTGGGTTTGGTTTTAAATCGCAAGTGGGACAACGCCATCAAATAAGGTTTTAATATATTTTTAATTAAGAAACATGTAAAATGGTAAAACCATCGCATTCAGTCTCGGATTATCCACATGCAGTTTGTTTCCCCACATTTGATGCACTTTTTCATATTTCTCGACACATTTTGCAGTCTCTTTTAGACGTAAACGACTCGGCATGTTGTTGGATTCGAGTATTGTTGATGTTTACTTCAGCTTGTTTGGTTCAGTTCACTGTTTACACTATAAAACACTGTTTTATACACTTGGATTGTGGGTTTAATGGTTTGACCAGTGAAATGGTTCTCTCACAAATGTTGTATAGTTCAGTTGCATTCAGTCCATATCATGTAAGAAGGGCATTCACCGTAAGTGCTTTAATCATGAATGACTCTAACATTTTCACTAACCTACAAACGGTAATCACTTTAATAGCTTGTTTCATTTGTGAAGAATGTGAGATGGGCATTTATTCAGTTTCCTGTCCTGTTTTAGAATTGCAATGTCTACATTTGTTTTGAAGTAAAACGTGTTTAAATATGATATGACCTGCCAAATTTGCAAATTTTACATTTCTTTTTAACCAGTGGTGTTGAAACGATTCTGGCTTCTGGAAAGCCAAGAAGCTGTTTTGAAATAAAAATCAGCCAAATATTTGTTTCACCTGCCTTGTTGCCTCTAACCTTTAAAATGTTTATATATATATATATATATATAGATAGATTGGATTTTACATTTTAATTAAATTCGACACTGATGTTACACAGCGAATGAACGTTGTAGAGCTTTTTATAATGTACTGCGAAGTAAACAAATTTTACAGTTAACGTTTTTATCTGGTGTCATTTGGGTGGAGAAGATGTGATTCGGGATGTGTTGTCCTTCCAGCAAAGTGAGTAAAAGGTATGACCATATGATGAAAATGCACTTTAATCGTTAGTTTTATCGTACTTCTGGACTTTTTGTAATTTAGTTGTACCCTTTCTAGCCATAAAAAGTTGTTTTCTCCGTTTCCATATGCTCTTTATTTCAGGCCATGTCCTGGACTGAGTGCTTTGAATAACAGTTAAGCCATTAGTAGCATATTCTGCCAAGAAGTCTTGAACAGGCTGTCTTGGCATGCCTCTACCAATGCCATTCATTTTTCTTCGTGTTTGCTCTATAAATATGCTGTATGCAGTCCAGAAAGCCAGCAGAAACCAGTTTTTATTTACTTTTAGGTAACACTTTAGAATACTGTTCTGTCATTAATGAATAAACTACACAGGAACAAATGATTAATGGCTTCAAATTTAAGTAACTAATAACTAACAAACTCTGATTAGCGAATCAGTAAGTAATAGCACTTAGTTGAAATCTGTAGTTCGCTATTAGCTAATCAGTATTTATATATATCTCGCTGAGAAATAAAACCCTGGACCACAAAACCAGTCGTAAGGGTACATTTTTTTGAAAGCTGAGGTATAAATAAGCTTTTCATTGATGTATGGTTTTAGGATAGGACAAAATTAGGCCGACATACAACTATTTGAAAAATCTGAGGGTGCAAAAAAATCGCCTTTAAAGTTGTCCAAAAAGTTCTTAGCAATGCATATTACTAATCAAACATTAAGTTATGTATTTACCGTAGGAAATTTGCAAAATATCTTAATCTTTACTTAATACCCGATGATTTTTGGCATAAAAGAAAAATCGATCATTTTGACCCATGCGATGTGAGTGATGCATAAATGTATAATTAATACTAAAGTTAAGATCATAAAACAATGACTCAAGTGTTCCCAAACTCGTTTTTTGCGTAAAATTGAGTCAGTATTTTATGATAACTCTTGATAGGAGTTTAAACCTTAACCACAACACTGAATAAAAATAATGTAACATTAGGTGTATATTAGACATTACTGTTTTCAACACACACTGATTAGGCCTATAACGAGGTATGTTGTTCGTTTATTATGAGCAATGACACCGTTGTTACTAAAGTGTTTTTCTATAATTGTACTCTAGTAATAGTAGTCTACCACTAGAGTGCAGCACTTTAGTTTGTCTAAACCTGAACGTGATTTTACGTGCTGAAGGTGTAGGATGGCTTAGTTTTATTACAATGCCATAAAACGTATTGACTACACTTAAAATTATTTTAATAGCATCTTAATCTTATAAAAAGAATACTATTATTTAAATACAGATAATTAAAAGAAACCACAGAGTAAAAATTGTATCCTCATTGAAACATTCTGTGATTATATAACATAGGAGACTACATTTAAGAAATATAATGAAATGTTACTGACTGAAGTATGGTTGCAAAAAAACACTACCAGTCAAAAGGTTTTTAATGTTTTTTTTTTTAAGAAATCTTTTCTGTTCAATAAGCCTGCATGTGTTTGATCCAAAAAACCGCAAAAACAGTCAAATTGTGAAATCTTTGAATATAGTTTAAAATGTAATTTATGTGATCAAAGCTACATTTTTCAGCATCATTGCTCCAGTCTTGTGACACGATCCTTCAGAAGTCATTTTAATATGTTAATTTGCTGTTCAAGAAACGTGTTTTATTACTATTATTATCAACATTTGAAACAGTTGAGTACATATGTTCTATAATAAATTATAGAAAGTAATACTTTTATTTAGCAAGGATGCTTTAAATTGATCAAAAGTGATGATAAAGGCATTTTTCTATTTCAAATAAATGCTGTTCTTCTGAACTTTCTATTCATTAAAGAAACCTGAAAACCTGTTTTCAACCTAATAATAAATGTTTTTTGAGCAGCAAGTCAGAATATTAGAACGATTTCTGAAGGATCATGTGACTGGAGTAATGATGCTAAAAATCCAGCTTTGAAATCACAGGAATAAATTACATTTTAAAATATATTTAAATAGAAAAAAGTTATTTTAAATAGAAAAAATATTTGTAAATTGTACTGTTTTTGCTGTACTTTGGATCAAATAAATGCAGGCTTGGTGAGCAGAATACACTTATTTAAAAAAAAAAAAAAAACATTTAAAATCTACGGTGACGCATTGCTGCCGCACACTTATTTTTTTTCCCACTCAGCTATGTCGTTATAACGACATCTTTTCTCGTAAAAACGACATCTTTTCTCGTAAAAACGACATCTTTTCTCGTAAAAACGACATAATTTTCTCGTTAAAACGACATCTTTTCTCGTAATAACGAGATCTTTTCTCGTAAAAACGACATAATTTTCTCGTTAAAACGACATCTTTTTCTCGTAATAACGACATATTATGTCATACGATCTGATATGATTAATAATAACAATCATTGATTATGTTATGAGATGTTATGTTATAAGCGTTTGTCCGCGCTGCCTTTACCACAGTCCTGACATAAAGGAGGATGCACGCTGCTGGAGTTAGAATACACTAGCAGCTATATATAGAAATAAACTGTTTTAATAATTTTAATGTAATGGTTTCAGTTGTAGCGGCATGTTTATTAGGATTAATCTCCAATCTGCCCTCAGACCCAGAGGATTTAAGATGATCAGATCAAAACTGTTATTTCTGAATAATCAACTCTGAGCTTGGAATATTATTTGGATGAAAGTTTGATTTCACAGAAAATTGAAATAGGGCCTACGATTATAAAGAAATAAAATAGAAATGACAAACGGTTTGATTGTATTATGATAATAATAATTTCGTTCTGTTTCAAAAATGGACAAAATGAATGAAAAAAAAAATTAAGTTTAAAAATAACTACCTTTTAGTATTTTTGTCCGTGGGTAAAAAGAGAGCTATGCTTTAATTATAAGTGGGCGGCAATGAAAAGCCATTTTTCAACTCATGCAGAATAAATACAAATACAAAAATACAAACAAATCTAGCTTAATTTCGTTTTTCTGTTTCTCAAACAAAACGAAATAATAATAATAATAATAATAATAATAATAATAATAATTATAATATTAATAATAATAATCTATTATTATATTAATAATAGATTAATATAATAATCTATTATTATAATAACCTATTATTATTATTACTATAATTATTATTAGGCCTATTATTATATTTTTCTTATTATGAATTCTATTTATTTATTTCTGCTCGTATTTCGATTTGCTGTTAAATCAATCAAAAATGTGATTATTCAGAATTAATAGTTTTGATTATCTTAAATAAGATTTTATAATAAAAAAATAATACGCCTAATAATAATAAGCACAATAACAATTTGAGTTATTTGAGTTATTAATATTAATAATAATATTATAATAATAAGCATAATAACAATTTGAGTAGGCTACAATTTGAGTAGCCTATTATTATTATTATTATTATTTCATTTTGTTTGAGAAACGGAAAAACGAAAAGCTTGATTCTTCGTATTTTTGTTCATGGATAAAACACATGAGCTTATTGCTTGAATATTAATTTAACATGCCTGGGCTGTCTTGATACTTAGTATGATTATATACACAGTATACATTATTTATTATATATTATTAAATTTTATCTTTAGCTGAATCAAGCCACGAATCCGGTTTTTCATCTGGATTATACTGTGGAACAGGGGCGGCTGGCCCATGGTGGGCGATAGTGCATCGCCCTCCTTGAGCCACACGAAAAAAGAGAGGTGAAAAAGAGTCTTATTTCGCTGGTCCTAGTCTGTATATTACTGTACAATCAACAGCCTGAATGTCACTTTCCAACCTAAAACCCCGCCCCCTTGGGGCGATCTCAGTCAGATTGAAAATCGCCCCAGCCGGTCTCATAGAGTTATATTGTGAGATTTTTTTTTTTCACATTTTGAACCCTACAATGCATTTCAATGGGCACCGGGAGGGCTCGCCCCAACGTGATTTCGTAATACGCACTGATGCGTGCTCGAAGATGTACAGCACGCACGCGTAGCGAGACGTCTGAATGCATTGGCCATTCTTTCAATGGAGAGGGAACTTGTGAGGAACATGCCTGATTTTAATGAGAAGGTAATTGATCACTTCGCCTGCTTAAAAGAGAGGCGAGCAAAATTTCAATACAAGTGACGTGTGTTATTAAATGGTGCATTGTTTATGTTATCACGGTCGTAGCCAGCTATGAGGTCACCGAGGTCTGGACTTCGGTCATTTTTTATATTCAAAAATAAAATGTCAAGCTCTTTGAATGATTATTTAGCCGTTTAAACCACCTCATATCACATAAGTGTTTGCAATTCATGTTGCTGCGAGAAGCTGCAGTGAACGGGGCTTGAGAACGCGTTGAGTGAGAGCGCGGGTGCAGCAGCCTCCGTTTGTTGCCAGATCCACCTATAATACGTGTTTTTTGACTCGTTTGTCCAATTTAGTGTGACACTTTGGGACTTTTATAAAGTGGAAAGTTGAACGTTAGTTTTATGCCAGTGTCATTATTTTAACGTTA
This sequence comes from Garra rufa, assembly GCF_049309525.1. NCBI lineage: Eukaryota > Metazoa > Chordata > Actinopteri > Cypriniformes > Cyprinidae > Garra > Garra rufa. Next base: position 19,561,151 of record NC_133384.1, read on the forward strand.
TTTTTATAACCCTCAGCTAAAAGAAAACCGAACTTTCCATGTAAAACATTATACTGAATAAAAAATCTTTCACAATCATCTACATGTCTGTCTATTTTGAAGTTGTATTCTTCAAATGTTGAATTTTAAATAGTTGTATTCATTGCTTATTGGCAGGCAAATTTATACTGAATATGTTCTGAAAAGATTTGAATAATTACAGTTTTAATATGAGAAATAAAGTATTTACTCTTAGAGGGCAAACTAGTTGATGACAATGTGTCTCTTGATGGCCATGGTGGAAGTGTTTCAGTGTATTTGAGACCATTGCGATAAATTTAATATAGCTATTCAAAATACAGTACAGTTTGTACAATTCATGCCTGATGTTGCCATCTAGGAACAGGGAAACCAAATCAAACAATGTAATGTAATGCTGTAAAGTTGGCTATCTGAATTTTATCATAATTTTACCCATTAAAGCGGTTATCTTTACCATCATCGGAACAGTTGCCCCCCCAGAGATATTTGTCAGGAGCCGCCACTGCTGTGGAAATATGCTGCGCTGGCTCTGAGTATAAGCACAATGGTTACAGATAATGAACTCACACGGGAAAGACTGTACATTACTACCTACCTCTTGTTGGATTTATACGAATTAAATAAACACAATTTTGTTTTCGATTCTTTTATTGAAGTAGACCTTTCAAGCTGCATAGAGAGACATAAATTGCGAGAGCGCACCCTGTATTTTTACAAAGGCAATTTGTAACGTTTTGTTGTTATTGTGGAAGTACATAAAATAAAGCAGACATTTATATTTCTTTGCTCTGTAATCACAATGTAAGGGATCGCGCTGGTACCGCCGACCCGAAAAGTGCAGAGCGCTTTATATATGAGACTTGCAAAGAAACGTTATTGTGACTAATTTGCAGAGCGGTACATCAGACGAACATTATTCTGCATGATGGGACAGACCGTAAAGACAGGCTGAGTCGAAAAGTGGCTTTTCCGGGCTGCTCACGCACAAATATTAAAGCATAAGCACTCTTTTCATGAACAAAAATCTGAATGGCTTTATTTATTTATTTTCATTTTTTAAACAGAACGAAATCATCATAATCATAACACGATCAAACCGTGTGTCATTTTTTAAATTTATTTTCTGATACTATTTAAATTTTTTGTAAAATCAAACTTTCATCCAAATAATATTCCAAGCTCAGAGTCAGAAATAACACTTTTGATCTGATCATCTTAAATCCTCTGGGTCTAAGGGCAAATTAGTATGGAGATTAATCCTAATAAACAGCTGCTACAATTGAAACCATTACATTAAAATGATTAAAACAGTGTATTTCTATATAACTCCAGCAGCGTGCATCCTCCTTTAGGTCAGGACTGTGGCGAAGGCAGCGCGGACAAACGCTTAGCTCCCTCACATAACATAATCATATCATCTATAACAGGAACATCAGATCGTTTTTATGACATATTATGTCGTTATTACGAGAAAAAGATGTCGTTTTAACGAGAAAAGATGTCGTTTTAACGAGAAAATTATGTCGTTTTTACGAGAAAAGATGTCGTTTTAACGAGAAAATTATGTCGTTTTTACGAGAAAAGATGTCGTTTTTACGAGAAAAGATCTCGTTATAACGACATAGCTGAGTGGGAAAAAAAATAAGTGTGCGGCAGCAATGCGTCACCGTAAAAATCTTACTGTTCAAAAACTTTTGACTGGTAGTGTATTTGCTGCCATCTAAAATGTTGGATGCAATAGACAAATGTGACCACCAGGTGGTGTCACTGTACTCAATTCCCTACTTTTATGTGAGTACAATTTAAGAGGGATGTGGGAAAATCATAAGTGGTGTCCTCACTGAAAGAGACAAGACCAAGACATGACTCAAAGCAAAAACATCCAGCATTCATGGAAGAATTGTGTAGCAGTGATGTGAGATGCTATTTTTGCACGTGTAGCCATTTAATTTTAATAAAATCATCATGCTTCTCTCAGACTTTCATTGGATACTCCATAAGCTGGAAAACACTGCAACATACACATTTTAAGACTTTTTCAGAGTAGAGAGCTGACTCACACTATAAAAGAGTGACACTGTTCAAAGACATGGGTCAAAGGTCAGTTGGACACCTGGGAGAGAGTCACCCCCGAGGAAAGCCATAAAAATTGGGTTTGCCTTTAGACATTTACATACAATCCACAGCAGAAAATAATAGTTGAATTTATAAAAATGACCCTGTTCAAAAGTTTACATACACTTGATTCTTAATACTGTGGTTTTACCTGAATGATCCACAGCTGTTTTTTTTTTTTTTTTTTGTTTTTTTTTAGTGATAATTGTTCATGAGTCCATTGTTTGTCCTGAACAGTTAATCTGCCTGCTGTTCTTCAGATAAATCCTTCAGGTCCCACAAATTCTTTGGTCTTTCAGCTTTTTTGTGTATTTGAACCCTTTCCAACAATGACTGTATGGTTTTGAGATCCATCTTTTCACACTGAGGACAACTGAGGGACTCATATGCAATTATTATTTTTTTTATTACAGAAGGTTTAAACACTCACTGATGCTTCAGAAGGAAAAGTGATGCATTAAGAGCTGGCGTAAACTTTTGAGCAGAATGAAGATGTGTACATTTTTCTTATTTTGCCTAAATATCATATTTTTTAAATTAGTACTGCCCTTCAGAAGCTACAGAAGATACTGACATGTTCCCAGAAGACAAAATAAGTTAAATTTACCCTCATCTTCAAAAAGTTTTCAATGCATCGTGTTTCCTTCTGAAGCATCAGTAAGCATTTAAACCTTCTGTAATAAATGCATATGAGTCCCTCAGTTGTCCTCAGTGTGAAAGGATGGATCTCAAAAATCATACAGTCATTGCTGGAAAGGGTTCAAATACACAAAAATGCTGAAAAACCAAAGAATCTGTGGGACCTTAAAGATTTTTCTGAAGAACAGTGGGCAGTTTAACTGTTCAGGACGAACAAGGGACTCATGAACAACTCATTAAAAAATATATATATTATGTAAAATATTTTATTCTGGTCAGTACTAAATAAAAAATAACATGCATATTGTATGATCCCTCTTATTTTGCTAAAATAGTTAACATTCTGCAAGGTGTACATAAACTTGACTTTTTATTTTTTTTAATATATATATTTTTGTTAGCTGCAACAAGTGGACACAAGTTGTTCAGTTAACATTATACAGTTTAGTAAATGGCTTTTAGATTTACTTTTTGTTGTTTTGTTAGTTTAGTTATGTTTTATAATCTTTGATATATTTTGATGACTGTGATACACAATTCAGTGGCAACTATTGGGGCATGTTGTCACAAAGAAATGAACATCTGAACATAATGATTTACAGGTTTTGTGGCCAAGAAATATAAATAAGTATGTTTAAAAAACAAAGGAAAATCAGCCTACATTTCCCAACATGCACTTGGAGGGCTCCGTCACCCCCTTCATCAAATCCGCAATCTCATTCACTCACTGTCCGTGCCGAGGACAACAACTCACTACCTCTGTGTCTATCTGCCCGTGTAAGTACAGTCCCTCATTCAATTCTCCTTCATTCAGTTCATTATTATTATTTATTAGAGCTTAGAGTCGAGTTGTTGCGATGTGCCGTGAAGGAATTCAATGAAAGTCTTAGTATTTGCACTGACGGTAACGTTATATTGTACTATATTTCTCCGAATTACACTCATGTATAAAGTCGTGACTTCGTAAACATTAGGTCGGGAATTAGTTGTGTTAGATAAACAAATAATTTGACACGGTTGACATAGTTTTTAAATTTCCTGACAGTGTTTTATCACTGGTCTGTCGCACGTTTACTGTTAGTCTTTGTCTTGCTCGACCGCTAATCTACCAGACAGCAGCTTGACTTCACAAAACAAATGACAGGATCTGTACGCTGTTTGTATTGCTTCTTAAACAGGTAGTAAAGAAATATTAATACTACTTTGTCTTTATTTCCTTTGTCTTTAGGATTCTGAATCACTGAACTACAAAGAATCATTTCAGCACCACGACCAGAGATCATTTCATCCTATGTGTTTTCAAATGACATGAAATGAACTTTTTCGATGCTTGTGCTTATAAATGAGGCGAAGTTGTTGGCACCTACAACAGGTGAAATATTATAGAATATATCTAATGCATATGATATGACCATATTGTGATTTATTATGATTAGGAATAAATAAAATAGCTGTTGGACAGCTATACATAAGGATCATGTGTAGAATAAATGCTGTAAACTACAACTAATTTATAATCATAGTTCTAATTTGCATTGACTCCACAAAGCCAAAATGACTTCACCGTATAACGATGAGACCCGGAGTGATATATCAGAATCTTTGGAAGTCTGTGAATTCCAGGGACAATATGGAGATCCGGGAGGTTACTTCAAATCTAAAAGCCTGCCCGTTCTTAACGGAGACTGTCCTACCGTTGATGAGTCTCTGGAACCGCGGCTGGTCAGTACGACGCAGACTTTAGTAAATATCGACCAGTGCTTGGCGTTTGACGATCTACGACAGAAAAGAGACTCGAGTGAACTGGATTCACCCACCAGAACTGATTTCTCCCCTTCCATGTCTAGTAATGTGGGTCTTAGCAGCTCTATGAGAACTGAAGCTAATCGAGGTGGCAAAAAAGTAGGCTTTTCATTGGCGAGATTCATCCGCTTTCCTGTGAGGAAATACATGAGGGTGATTCTGTCCGACTCTAGGTGTTTTTTATTCTGTATGTGTTACCTGACGTTCATCCAGTCGTTGATGGTCTCAGGCTACCTTAGTAGTGTCATCACCACTATAGAGAAGAGATACAGCCTTAGAAGCTCAGAATCAGGACTTTTGGTTAGCTGCTTTGACATCGGAAGTCTTCTGGTGGTCGTCTTCATCAGTTATTTCGGTGGTCGAGGCCAGAGGCCACGATGGTTGGCGGTTGGAGGGGTGTTCATCGCTGTGGGAGCAGCTCTGTTCTCCCTTCCGCATTTCATCTCTCCACCCTATCAAATCCAAGAGGTCAATTCATCCACGGGGAACGAGGGCCTGTGCTTGAGTGGGAATGGGAGCAGGAGGGACGGTCTGGATGTGTCGTCCTGTCCGAGGGACCAAGAGGGCAACGATCATTCCGTATATGTTGCCCTGTTCGTCTGCGCCCAGGTTCTGGTGGGCATGGGATCCACTCCTATCTACACGCTGGGACCAACATACCTGGATGATAACGTGAAGAAGGAGAATGCTTCCCTCTACCTTGGTAAGAAGTGTTTTTTAGTTTTATGACAGTACCTACTTGCTTTTGTGGTTCTAATATGACAGTTAAAGGATTAGTTCAGTCCTGAATTATCCAAAATGTTCATCCAAGATGTTTATGTCTTTCTTTCTTCAGTCGAAAAGAAATTACGTTTTTTGAGGAAAACATTCCAGGACTTCAACGGGGATCAATGGGTTGAAGGTCCAAATTGTAGTTTCAATAAATAATAAATATAAAATAATACTAAAAATGATTGATATACTTTTTAGCCACATTTATAATTTTTTTTACCACAATTATCAGAATTACATTTTAGTTCTGGAGTGAACTAATCCTTTAACAGTGTCATACATTTTTAGATATGTTTTCAAATATTTAATTTATTTTAATTATTACATTTTAATATTTATAAAATTTCCTAAGCATATAGATACATATATAAACAAATATATACAAATATGATATATAACGTGATGTATAATTATTATATAAAAATATTTATATAATAAAAATATATACATATAAAACTGTATTTAATTTTTTAAATGGTTAAAATGTTTTTAATTAATATATAAATATAGTTTTAGGTGTATAGTTAGTAATATATAATTAATTTATTACATTTGTAAATTAATAAATACAGAATTATATAAACATTAGTGTATAAATTGTATAAATATTAAACAAACACACTAGTTTTTATTTTTAGTTTAAATTAATAAATACAGAATTTTTTTATATATATTTTATATACATATAATTTGTTTAGGGAGATTTTTTTTAAATATATATGAGTGTATTAAAATTATAAATATAATCATATTTTATATAGTATATTAATATTAATATGACTGGCAATATAATTATTAATATTATATTGCCAGTCAAAAGATTTTAAATGTTTTCAATAAGTCATTTCTGCTCACCAAGCCTGCATTTATTTGATCCAAAGTACAGCAAAATAGTACAATTTTGAAATATTTTTTACTATTACTATTTACTATTAAAATAACTATTTTCTATTTGAATATAATTTAAAATGTAATTTATTCCTGTGATTTCAAAGCTGATTTTTTTTTGCATCATTACTCCCGTCACATCATCCTTCAGAAATCATTCTAATATTCTAATTTGCTGCTCAAAATAATAATAATAATAATTATATATATATATATATATATATATATATCATGTTACACTGAAGACTGGAGTAATGATGGTGAAAATTTAGCTTCAATCACAGGAATAAATTACATTTTAAAATATATTTAAATAGAAAGCAGTTATTTTAAATTGTAAAAATATTTCACAATATTGCTGCTTTTGTTGTATATTGGATCAAATAAATGCAGGCTTGGTGAGCAGAAGATAATTTTTTTAAATAACATTAAAACTGTTCAAAAACTTTTGACTGGTGGTGTATATTATATCATATTATATAAATGTTTTACAAATGAAGAAAAAATCCTGGAGAACTACAAGAGGTCATTGCAAGTGGAGGGGGGTTTTATACATGATCCCATGACCTTTGTTCTTTCCTTTGTCATATACCTTTATCCTTAATGTTTTTCAAATCCCATTCCTTCCGCACTGTGATTGAGCATGCTGATGAATTTGAATTAAGCCTCTTTGGATACGCAGACTTTGGTTGACAAAACGAATCAGCATCATGCTATTATCAACATGTTAAGTCATATCCATAGTAACTACAATGAAATGAAGCATGCAGGGAGTGTGCACAGTGACAGGTTTAAACAAAACAAAGCTGCTTTAGTTGTATGATTGATTGAGACAGGCCAGTGATTTTGAATTTTGTTGGAAGGTCTCTTTATCTACAGCTTGGTGAGCAAGTGGGGCAGTGACGGACCCTCTGTCTGGGGCAACACCCATCTGATTGTAACCTCCAGCTGTACACACTCCCAGACGGCATCTTTTAAAGAAGCACATCACTGATCCACAAATAGGGAGAGGTCTTTGTGATGGGTTATAATGCTTCAGTGAACATGCATATGCAGTCTTTGGAATAAAGAGCACCCCATTATAAAGTACATATGCTGCAGCCTTAAAGTCAATGTATTGATCACCGCTTACACCTGAAACAGTTCAGTGAGCTTGATACGAGTGAGAGCCAGAGACACAAAACAAATGGCTTCTCTACATTCTGACAGCCTCAGGTTTTTCTTCTCCCTTGAAACTTCATGGCCTGGAAAAAAAAATGTTGATACCTTAAAGCCTTTTTTTGTTGTAGTGTCTTTCTTTATCTTGAAATATGAAGCATTACTTGAGTTGATTAAGATGATAATAATGCATTTGTTTTTAATGCTGTGATTGCTAGATTTTTATTTTATATCTCGCAATTCTGACTTTTTCTTTGCAATTGTGTTTATATCTCACAATTCTGACTTTTTTTCTCAAAATTCCATTTTTGTTTCTCGCAATTCTGACTTTTTTTTCTTCTCAGAATTCCGTGTTTATACCTCACAATTCTGACTTTTTTTCCCCCTCAGAATTCAGTGTTTGTATCTTGCAATTCAGGGGTTTTTTTCCCTCGGAATTCTGTGTTTATACCTCAGAATTCTGACTTTTTTCCTCAGAATTCCGTGTTTATACCTCACAATTCTTTTTTTTCTCAGAATTCCGTGTTTATACCTCAGAATTCCGTGTTTATACCTCACAATTCAGACTTTTTTTTTCTCAGAATTCCATGTGTATACCTCACAATTCTGACTTTTTTCCCCTCAGAATTCAGTGTGTATCTCGCAATTCAGGCTTTTTTTCTCATAATTCCGTGTTTATACCTCACAATTCTGACTTTTTTCCCCTCAGAATTCAGTGTTTGTATCTCGCAATTCAGGGTTTTTTTTTTCCTTGGAATTCTGTTTATACCTCACAATTCTGACTTTTTTCCCTCAGAATTCTGACTTTTTTCCTCACAATTCCGTGTTTATACCTCACAATTCTTTTTTTTCTCAGAATTCCGTGTTTATACCTCAGAATTCCGTGTTTGTACCTCAGAATTCAGTTTTTTTTTTTCAGAATTCCATGTTTATACCTCACAATTCTGACTTTTTTCCTCAGAATTCCGTGTTTATACCTCACAATTCTTTTTTTCTCAGAATTCCGTGTTTATACCTCAGAATTCCGTGTTTGTACCTCATAATTCAGATTTTTTTTCTCAGAATTCCATGTTTATACCTCACAATTCTGACTTTTTTTCTCAGAATTCCATGTGTATACCTCACAATTTTGAGTTTTTTTCCCCCTCAGAATTCAGTGTTTGTATCTCGCAATTGAGGCTTTTTTTTCACAGAATTCCATGTTTATACCTCACAATTCTGACTTTTTTCCCCCTCAGAATTCTGACTTTTTTCCTCAGAATTCCGTGTTTATACCTCACAATTCTTTTTTTTTCTCAGAATTCCGTGTTTATACCTCAGAATTCCGTGTTTGTACCTCATAATTCAGTTTTTTTTTTCAGAATTCCGTGTTTATACCTCACAATTCTGACTTTTTTTTCTCAGAATTCCATGTTTATACCTCACAATTCTGACTTTTTTCTCAGAATTCCGTGTTTATACCTCACAATTCAGACTTTTTTTTTCCTCAGAATTCCATGTGTATACCTCACAATTCTTACTTTTTTTCTCTCAGAATTCAGTCTTTGTATCTCTCAATTCAGGCTTTTTTTTAATCAGAATTCCGTGTTTATACCTTACAATTTTGACATTTTTCTCAGAATTTCGTTTTTACACCTCACAATTCTGACTTTTTTCTCAGAATTACGTGTTTATACCTCACAATTCTGACTTTTTTCTCAGAATTCCATGTTTATACCTCACAATTCTGACTTTTTTTCTCACAATTCTGACTTTTTTCCTCAGAATTCCGTGTTTATACCTCACAATTCTTTTTTTCTCAGAATTCCGTGTTTATACCTCAGAATTCCGTGTTTGTACCTCACAATTCTGACTTTTTTCTCAGAATTCCATGTTTATACCTCACAATTCTGATTTTTTTTCCCCCTCAGAATTCAGTGTTTGTATCTCGCAATTGAGGCTTTTTTTTCACAGAATTCCGTATTTATACCTCACAATTCTGACTTTTTTTCCCCTCAGAATTCAGTGTTTGTATCTCGCAATTCAGGGTTTTTTTCCTCGGAATTCCGTGTTTATACCTCACAATTCTTTTTTTTTTTCTCAGAATTCCGTGTTTATACCTCAGAATTCCGTGTTTGTACCTCATAATTCAGTTTTTTTTTTCAGAATTCCGTGTTTATACCTCACAATTCTGACTTTTTTTCCTCAGAATTCCATGTTTATACCTCACAATTCTGACTTTTTTTTCTCAGAATTCCGTGTTTGTACCTCACAATTCAGACTTTTTTTTTCTCAGAATTCCATGTGTATACCTCACAATTCTTACTTTTTTTCTCTCAGAATTCAGTGTTTGTATCTCTCAATTCAGGCTTTTTTTTTCTCTGAATTCCGTGTTTATACCTCGCAATTCTGACTTTTTTTTTATTCAGAATTCTGTGTTTATACCTTACAATTTTGACATTTTTCTCAGAATTTCGTTTTTATACCTCACAATTCTGACTTTTTTCTCAGAATTACGTGTTTATACCTCACAGTTTGTTTATACCTCACAATTCTGACCTTTTTTTTTTTTTCTCAGATTTCCGGGTTTGCATCTTGCAATTCAGACTTTTTTTTTCAGAATGGCATATCTTGCAATTCTGAAATCTTTTCTTAGAATTGTGTTTATAGTTCAGTGAGCATGATACGAGTGAGAGCCAGAGACACAAAACAACTGCCTGAGGTTTTTCTTCTCCATTGAAACTTCATGGCTAGAATTTTTTTTTCTTATGTTGATACCTTAAAGCCTTTTTTATTGTAGTGTCTTTCTTTATCTTGGAATTTAAGCATTAAATGAGTTGATTAAGATAATAATGCAAGTGTTTTTTAATGTTTTAATGCTGAGATTGATTTACCTTGTGCTTTTCTCAAAATTCTATTTATGTCTTGCAATTGCAATTCTGCCTTTTTTCTTGCAATTGTGAGTTTATACCTCACAATTCTGCCTTTTTTCCTCAGAATTCCGTGCTTGTACCTTACAATTCTGACTTTTTTTTCTCAGAATTCCGTGTTTATACCTCACATTTCTGACTTGTTTCTCAGAATTCTGTTTGTATCTCGCAATTCTGATATTTTTTCTTTGAATTCCGTGTTTATACGTTATAATTTGTTTATACCTCACAATTTTGACTTTTTCTCAGAATTCCATGTTTATACCTCACAATTCTGACTTTTTTTCCTCAGAATTCTGTTTATACCTCACAATTCTGACTTTTTTTCCTCAGAATTCTGTTTATACCTCACAATTCTGACTTTTTTTTTCTCAGAATTCCGTTTATACCTCACAGTTCTGAATTTGTTTTCTTGCAATTACGTGTTTATACCTCACAATTTGTATATGCCTCAGAATTCTGTCATTTTTCTCAGAATTCCGTTTTATACCTCACAATTCTGACTTTTTTCTCAGAATTCCATGTTTATACCTCACAATTTGTTTATACCTCACAATTCTGACTTTTTTTCTCAGAATTCCATGTTTGCATCTTGCAATTCAGACTTTTTTTCTCAGAATTACGTGTTTGTATCTCGCAATTCTGAATTTTTTTTTCTTGCAATTACGTGTTTATACCTCACAATTTGTTTATACCTCAGAATTCTGACATTTTTCTCAGAATTACGTGTTTATACCTCACAATTTGTTTATACCTCACAATTCTGACCTTTTTTTTTTCTCAGAATTCCGGGTTTGCATCTTGCAGTTCAGACTTTTTTTTTTTCAGAATGGCATATCTTGCAATTCTGAAATCTTTTCTTAGAATTGTGTTTATAGTTCAGTGAGCATGATACGAGTGAGAGCCAGAGACACAAAACAACTGCCTGAGGTTTTTCTTCTCCCTTGAAACCTAATGGCTAGAATTTTTTTTTCTTATGTTGATACCTTAAAGCCTTTTTTTATTTTAGCATTAAATGAGTTGATTAAGATAATAATGCAAGTGTTTTTTAATGTTTTAATGCTGAGATTGATTTACCTTGTGCTTTTAATTCTGTATAATATTTTAATAAGAAAAAGTACATAAATTGGACTTTTGGTTGATGCTTGATTCACAGACTGCAAGTAACATGCAGCTAAAAATAATATGAATCATCAAACGAACCATTTATTGTGTCAAAATTGTGCCTTCTTTCTTTCTGGCATCTCCCTGTTCCAATTATTTCAAACCCCATCACAATTTGTGTAAAGCACTTGGGGCAAGAAAAGGCAAATTGAAATCTCCCATACGTTGAGAGGAAGTAGAGTGGAATGTTTGCTTCATCCTGAGCTGAATGTTTGCTTCATCCTGAGCTTGCTTCATGTTTGAGCTGCGCACACATTCTGCTAGCCCCGCTTAGGGCTGTTATACTTCCCTCTGTGCTCTCCACAGGTGGTTCAGACAGGGTTTGTTATTGCAAAACATGCTTATTCTCTTTCCTCTGCATCCTGCAAGCCTTCTTTTACCTGTGGTGTCTGAGTTAGTTGTGTGCCACGAAGAGGGAGTCTGTGTTATGAAAACATTTGCATACCCCAAAGTCCCTCAGGCAGATTCATTTTAATGAGCTGTTGCAAACCAACGTCTATTGTCCACCGTTTCCTCTTTCTGACACACTTTCACATACTGAAACTGACCCCTGTTTAGTTATCAGTGACAGTTACATGAAAAATGGTTGAGAATGGCATCTCTAACCTTTTTACTTAAACCCATAAACATTAAAAAATTGCTAATGCAGATAATTTATAAATGGCCCCAAAAAAACTCTTAAAAGCACCAAAGCCGATATACATGGAAGCCAGTTTCTGAATTAAAAAAAGGTAATTCCGACTTACAATTCTGACTTTTTTCCTCACAATTGCTAGTTTGCGTCTTGCAATTTTTACTTATTTTCTCAGAATTGAGATATAAACACAATTGCAAGTTATAAAGTCGGAATTGTGAGAAATGAATTGGAAATTCTGAATTTTTATCAGAATTGTAAGATATAAACTCACAATTTGGAGTAATAAAGTCATTCTGAGAAATGAAATGAACTTGCAATTCAATTGCGAGTTTATACCTTTCAATTCTAGCTTTTCTTTTCTCGCAATGGTCTCACTTTTTTCCTCAGAATTCCATGTTTGTATCTCGCCATTTTCCCCCCCACAATTAAGTTTATATATCGTAATTCCAACTTTATCTCAGAATTCCGTTTGTATCTTGAAATTATGACCCTTTTTTTCTCGCAATTGCGAGTTTATACTTCACAATTCTGACTTTTTCCTCAGAATTCTGTTTATACCCCGCAATTCAGACTTTTTTCCTTAGAATTCTGTGTTTGTGTCTCGCAATTCAGAATTTTTTCCTCAGAATTCCATGTTTGTATCTCGCAATTCTCTTTTTTCATGCAATTGTGAGTTTATATCTTGTAACTTGATTATTTTATAATCTTTGAATATATATATATATATATATATATATATATATATATATATTCAAATATCAAGATATATCTTTGAATCTTGATTATTTTTCTCAGAATTCCGTTTGTATCTTTCAATTGTTACCCCTTTTGTTCCGATTGCGAGTTTATACTAAGCAATTCTGACTTTTTCCTCAGAATTCAGTGTTTGCATCTCACTGTTCAGATTTTTTAAACAATTGCATGTTTATATCTTGCAATTCTGACTTTTTTTTTTCCACAGAATTCCATGTTTGCATCTTGCAATTCTGATTTTTTTTTGCTATTGCGAGTTTTTACCTCACAATTCTGACTTTTATTCTTCAGAATTCCATTCTGTATCTCGCAATTCTCTTTTTTTCGTGCAATTGTGAGTTTATACCTCCTAATTCCAACTTTTTTTCTCAGAATTCCGTTTGTATCTTGCAATTGTGACCTTTTTTGTAGCAATTGTAAGTTTATACTTCGCAATTCTGACTTTTTCCTCAGAATTCTGTTTATACCTCGCAATTCCTACTTTTTTTTCCTCAGAATTCCGTGTTTATACCTCGCAATTCTGAATTTTTCCTCAGAATTACGTGTTTGTATCTCGCAATTTTGACTTTTTTCACGCGTTTGAGTTTATACCTCGCAATTCTGACTTTTTTTTTCTCAGAATTCCGTGTTTGCATCTCACCGTTCAGAGTTTTTAAACAATTGCATGTTTATATCTTGCAATTCTGACTTTTTTTCTCGCAATTGCATGTTTATATCTTGCAATTCTGACTTTTTTTTCTCGCAATTGCATGTTTATATCTTGCAATTCTGACTTTTTTTTCTCAGAATTTTAAAATATGAACTCACAACTATCAGAAAAAAGTCAGAAATGTCAGATAAAAAGTTGTTTACCTTTTTCAGCTTTCATTGATGTATATCGATCATCCACTAATAAGCACAATAAGCAATTTGGGACAGAGCCAACAATCTCAAAAGTATACAATAGAATAGTTGACACTCTAAACAATATTACTATAACAAATACAATTTAAATAGTATACATAGTAAAAATGTCCATATTAGTTTACTTTCATGCAAAAGAAAGCAATATTTGCCAGAATATCTCATCATACAAAATATCATAAATATTAATCTTTTCTCTCCAAAGGAGAAATAATGCATATGTGACCCTGGACCACAAAACCAGTCATAAGTGTAAATTTGTCAAAATAGGACAATGTTTGGCAGAGATACAACTATTTGAAAACCTGGAATCTGAGGGTGGAAAAAAATCTAAATATTGAGAAAATCGCCTTAAAAGTTGTCCAAATGAAGTTCTTAGCAATGCATATTACTAATCAAAAATGAAGTTTTTATATATTTGTGGTAGAAAATTTACAAAATATCTTCATGGAACATGATCTTTACTTAATATGCTAATGATTTTTGGCATAGAAGAAAAATCGATAATTTTGACCCATACAATGTATTTTTGGCTATTGCTACAAATATACCCATGCTACTTAAGACTGGTTTTGTGGTCCAGGGTCACATATAGGTTTGGAATGACATAATTTAAATTGAGTGGTTGAACTGTCCCTTTAATGATCTTGTTCTTCATTTGAACAATGGACAGGATTTTGACCCCCAATTGGCAGCGTGCAATTTCCTCTTAGGTAGCAATTCATTAATGAAGTGGGGGCCCAGGTGTTTCTCTGACTGATTTACAGCCAGGCCAATGATTTTCTTAGCATGGTGCTCGTGGCTTATAGACTGCAGACAGCCGAGGGGTTCAGTTTTGATTGGATTGTTCCTGTGTGTTTGAGTGTTCAGTTTGTTGCCAAATGTAGAATGAAGTAATAATACTTAAGCAAGGCAGCCCTGTAACTTTAAGCTCTGACACTCTAATAACTAAGGGCCTGCATTATTTCTGTTTTAGCTGTTGCGCTTTTTGTCAGTGATAGTTGATCATAATGCACTGATGGCTCCCTGGTGGGTGAGCGGTTTTATTTGCGGTAGTAATTGAGGAATACTGCGAGATGGATGGAGGCTGTGTTAAATTGGTGTGCACAATATCAGGACGCCCTGTGTAAACACTCCTACTCTGTCAGCCTGCTTCTGGTAAATTTAGAAGGGGGTAACAGCTGCTGCTTTTTGTGTGTGCGTATGTGAGAAGAAGAGAGACTTTGACATTACTAGGTGTTTCTTCAACTACAAGCACTTTTGGCCCAGTGGGTTTTTAGAAAATAAATAATCTTAAAAATGCTTTTCATAATCTCAGTAGTTTAATTTGTCCACTTGCATTGTCCCAATGGTCTATATACCTGACTTTTTTCCCACCATACTGTTATTTCCAACACAAATTAGTTATTGTATTTGAAGGGGTCATTAAAAGCAGCTTCAGTTTTCATATTATGTTTCTCAAGGTTAGTTTTTTGCACCGATAAAAGCCCATTGTTTGTGAAAAATTATTTTTCATCCTTTTTTCCACTCTCTGTGAAAAACACTCAACTTTAAGGGGCATTACCTCTTGCTAACTTAATCGCACCATATCCACAACCTCCTTTACGCCATTTAGAGGAAACCATCCCAGGATATAGTGGACTTCAATTGGAACAAATGGGTTGAAGGTCCAAATTGCAGTTTCGGTGCAGCTTCAAAGGGCTCTACACAATCCTAGCTGAGGAATAAGGGTCTTATCTAGCGAAGTGATAGGTCATTTTTTAATAAAATTTTAAATTGATGCACTTTTTAACCACAAATGCTCATCTTGCACTAGCTCGACTTTGCGCATTACGTAATCACATTGGCACTTCGGTTCAAAAAGGTAGGGTAGGGTGAAAAACTTTTTATTATTATTTTTTTTTTACTTATTTTTTTTTCTCCCACTTTAAAATCGTCCAAAAAAGTTTTCCTTTTTTTTGTAAAGGGCGTTTGACTTCCTTTGCATGTTCGCTTTGTATTCCACCTACATCATGTGTGACTTTTCCAACATGACTACATAATGTGTGAAGTTGAGCTAGTGCAAGATGAGCATTTGTGGTAAAAAAAAAAAAAAAACAGTCTAGAAATTGTAATTATTTTTTAGAAAATGACCTACTGTTTCGCTAGATAAGACCTTTATTCCTCGGCTGGGATCGTGTAGAGCCCAAGCTGCACTGAAACGGCAATTTTGGACCTTCAACCCACAGATCCCCATTAAAGTCCACTATATGGAGAAAAAAACCTAAAATATTTTCCTCAAAAACTTAAATTTTATTCTGATTGAATTTTAATTCTGGAAGTGAACCTTTAAAGGGGTCATCGGATGCCCCTTTCCACAAATTGATATGATTCTTTAGGGTCTTAATGAGAAGTCTATAACATACTTTGGTTAAAATTTCTCAATGTTAGTGTAAAAAACACTCTTTTTACCTTCAGCCCTTCTTAGAGCGAGCTGTTCTGTTGCATGTTCCTTTAAATGCAAATGAGATCTGCTTGCCCCGCCCCTCTCTGGTGTGGGATGACGAGCCGTAATGTTTACTATAGCTGCGTTTAGCTGCGAAACTTGCTAGCCAACACGTTATTAAGAAAGGCCATTTGCAAAGATGCATCAAAACCCTTATACTCATTTCTGCTGTGGGTGAAGCTGCATCACGAATGATTCGCATGAACATAGACTCATATGTAGATCGGGATCGGCGCTTTCCTTTCAAAAACGAAAGTAACGTTAATCCTCTGCGTCTTCAGCGGCTCAGATGTCGGGAGAAAATGACGACTGCTATGTTCATTATTACATCCAACAACAGAACACCTCAATCGCTCAATCTGAGACATTCTTGTCTTCCCCTGCACCTGAGTCCACACAATGGCATTCAGAGTCGGACTGTTTCAGCTCGGCGAGGCTGGGTCTAAGGTAAGGCGCTCATGTGAATCAACTATCGTGGGAGAGTCCTCTGTCGGTGTGTTGTCACACCGAAAAAAAGCTGAGAATGACCTGATTTAAAAAGGGGATATTACTTTAAAAAAAAAAAAAAAATACCACTTTGTGGATTTTTATCATTGTAGGGTGGTTGTGTACACAAATTGCCAACACACATTAATGTTCAAACAACATGTAAAAGTGAGTTTTGCATCCAATGACCCCTTTAAAAAAATCCTTTAAAAAGATTTCCTGGTGTGTAAAAGTGGCCAAAGTTGAAGAAACAGCCTACTTTTTTTTTATTATAACGCATTGCAGTTTTCCCTCTTAGTGTGCTCAATGTTTCCACCAGCACACACTGAGCTAAATACATCTGTCCTCTCTTGCTCCTGTGTTTAATATTTTCCTCCACACGCTCCATCCATTATGTGTGATCATGTTCCCAGAGCTGTGCTTTTGCTGTTGTGTGGCCTTACAGAACATTGGCACCCATGTCACGCTACTTCCAAACTCAGCCACAGGCTTCGGTTACATATTAGAGTTACTCAGCAGATAGCACAAGTAGTAAATGAGCTTTTTACACCTTCCGTCACTCTCCCATACTCTCCTCTGCGTCATCGTCCTTGTGTATGCATCACGTCACCAGGAAGGAACTGTATTTTTAGAAAGTCTTCTGTTTCATTATATACACTAATTGATTTTCTGCAGCAATGGATTCTATTTCTGGCAGCGTTTGGTGTTGCGATTATTAAAGGTCACATGAAAATTGAATTTCCATTTTTCATGTGTTCTGAAACAGTTGGCTTGTTTTAGTATGGCTGCTGTTAACAACCTCCAAATAACCTAGTTTATATCTGGGATGTGTGAATAATACATGATTTTGTGTTCATATCAAATGACTAGAATGACATAATGATTATACATTGCCATTTTATATGGCTTAAACGTTACAAATGGGGCCAGCAGATTGGCTCTGACAGATGTCACATTGAGTTTGAAATGGGATCAGAGCACTTGTTATGGCGTTAATCGAAATTAGTGCCTGTCCACAAGGGGTTGCGAACAATGCATGTCAATTTGAGCAACTCAAATTAAACAATCTTATTCTTCAAATTAACCCTAATTGCAGATCTGGGATTGTCACTACATGACAGCAGTTTGAGCTAAATTATTACAGATTACTGTATTCATTGCTTTGACCCTTGCTTTGAGTTGCAGCCTTCTACCTTTGAAATTCAAATTGGCTGTTAAAACTAAGAGAATTGGATGAGGAGTTAAATTTCAGCATAATTTTTCTTTTCTTTTGTTTTTTTTTCTTTGGTTGTATTTGTAGTAGAGATGCTCCGATCAGCATTTTTGGGGCCGATCACCGATTACCGATCACCAAGATCATGATCTGCCGATTGCCGATCACTGCCGATCACAGAATGGCAGGGGAATGGGAATCTTTTATCTATAATCTAGCAGAGTTTGCACCATTTGTAGAAATGAGAACCACCAAGTTAGGGTTGTGACGATAGTATCATGTATCGACGATAGTTAGAGATATGCCAGTTGCTGATGCCTTTGACAATAGCAAGACGATTATTTAACTTTTATTATTATTATAACTTTAGCGATGCAGTGCAGAGAGTCGGTTCTAGGATGCTTCAGAAACTTGCCGTGGTATAAACACACGCATAGAGTGGCCACGTCGCCTTAACGCGCCGCATGGGGAAGAGATTTATTCATCATACAGTGTAGATAGATAAACTGATTATAACGGGAGTGTTTTTTAAAGTGCACCTGGCACAAGACTAGGCTACACTAGTTAGTGATGAAGTTCTTTGATAATGTAAATGTTCTTTGCTTGTTATTTGTAGCTGCTTTTTTAGATGATGTAAGGATTATATTATCCAGCATTGCACAGTCATTAGGATAAAGGTAGTAAAATGTGGTTTAGGCTGAATTAAATACGATATATCAGAATCCGTCTGTATATAGGAAACATAAACATTCACCTCAGTAACATCTGCGTTAATTAGAATTACGATGAGATAAAATGGCGCTAAACATACACACGTGATTTACACGGGCACCGTTTCTCCTCATTCTATATGAACTGAACTACAACATGAACTAATGATGACAATCAGACATACAGCGGTAACATTATTGCAATATGACGGGTATAGAAAGATACATTCATTTACATTCAAGCACGCACATTTACCACTCACTGAAGATAGCAGAGAATGAAACCGAAAGTAAACTTTAACTTCTCCGGCAAAACTACAGTCAGCGCTCTGTACACGCACAACTTAGTCACATGCCCAAGACTACCCTTACAAAACGAATAAGGATTTTAGTGCATAGAGATTATTAAATAAATTTCACAGGCTCACAGGCTGACGATAGGACGCTGTGAAAATTGAGCATATCGCCCAACACTAGTCTTTATTGGACACTTTGAAAAACTTCCAGATGGGAGAACTCGCGTTGCCACTGGTAAGCTCCGCTCTGCTGTTGTTTACCTGTGCGCCGTGCATGCACGAGTGAAAAAGTTGCGCGAGTAATTTAGGTCAAGTGATCGGCTTTTTTGATCGGCGCTTTTGGGGTTCGCCGATCAAGCTATTTTTAGCTGATATCGGCCGATCATGATCGGTGGCCGATCAATCGGAGCATCACTAATTTGTAGTGTGCCGGTAGTCTTTTGTTGGGAATGTTTAGCTCTAAGCATTTTGAGTCTTAAGCTTGACTAAAGATGAGCCAAGCAGTTACTTAACACTTAAATAGTGTTCATTGTTTGATACTTGATGCTTGAGTTATTGATAGATGTATATATACAGTGTATATCATATATATATATATATATATATATATATATATATATATATATCCTATATACAGTACAGTTGAAGTCAAAAGTGTACATACACCTTGCAGAATCAGCACAATGTCAATTATTTTACCAAGTTTTACCAGTATTTAGTACTGACCTGAATAAGATGTTTTATTTGAACCCTTTCCAACAATGACTGTAAGATTATAAGATCACATCTTTTCACACTGAGGACAACTGAGGGACTCATATGCAACTATTACAGAAGGTTCAAACGCTCACTGATGCTCCAGAACGAAACATGATGCATTAAGAGCCAGGGTGAAAACTTTTGAAATTTGAATCATGGTAAATTTCTCTTATTTTGTCTTCTGGGAAACATGTCAATATCTTCTGTAGCTTCTGAAGGGCAATACTAATTGAAAATATTGTATTTAGGCAAAATAAGAAAAATATACACACAGTTCATTCTGTTCATAAGTTTTCACCCCCTGGCTTTTAATGCATCGTGTTTCGTTCTGAAGCATCAGTGGGCGTTTGAACTTCCTGTAATAGTTGCATATGAGTCCCTCAGTTTTCCTCAGTTTGAAAAGATGGATCTCAAAATCATACAGACATTGTTGGAAAGGGTTCAAATACACACATGGCAAAAAAAAACTGAATTTGTGGAACCTGAATGATTTTTCTGAAGAACAGCGGGCAGTTTAACTGTTCAGGACAAACAAGAGACTCATGAACAACTATTCGTACGTTCGCCTCTAGCTTTGTGTGTACTGTGGACATGTAAATATCTCCATTACAAATCGGTCTGAAAGACACCTATTGTCCTTGCTGACCATGTTCTCAAAAGACATCTTGTTGCTGCTATTAAAACGGCACGATATGCGGTTGGAACCATAAATAACCTAAACGAGAGGGGAAAGAGGTTGTGCAAAACCTCATGCAATGTCCATTTTTTTCACAGAACCCTGTTGTTTTACTATAAATACATGGTAAGGTGATGATTTGCAGCCTCTCTGTGCATTTGCCACGGCTTATATCCCTTAATCACTCTTTGGCCTGTCTGGGATTTTAGATGTGACTTTGTCTTATCTAATGACCTTCCCTCAGGATATAAGGCTCTCTGAAGCGCAGAATGTTTGCCACGTCTCAGCCCAGGAGCTATGGAAAAAGACCTTCTCGGAGATACTCGGCAAGTTGTTTATCCAGAAAATATGCCTGTACTGGGATTCACAGGTTGAAATTCTAAACCCAAGTATTTGGTATTTAAAAACAACATCAGAAATGTTGCATTAAAGGTCATTTGTCTGTGCTGAATCACATTTTCCATGTTCCATTTTCCTACACAAGCTTTTGACTCGCTGGTCACTGTTATTGCAGTGTATATCTTAATTAGCCCAAATTCTGAATTCTTATGGTGATCTCATTTTGAGGACCTTGCTCCAGTTCAGAATGGCATTTGAATGTAGATGTAAGATCTGCTGCTCGGTAGGTCTGAATTTGTTTTTTAGACTGCCTGGAGTATTGATTTATTATAGGGTTTGCTTAGTGATCCTTTACATGGAAGGATGTTTGTAGACTCTGATGGCCCAGAACAAAACCCTTGAGAAATTCATCTAGGTTGTATTCCTCACTTGGCAGGATTTATGGTGACTTTGGAGATCTGGTTTGTAATGTGCATCTGCATACATCCTGTACAGATGAGCTTTCAGGGATTAACCTTTCTGTAAACCCCAGAATTACCTTTTATGACCTTGTCTTTCATAATTGGTTATGTACAATTGAAGTCAAAAGTTTACATACACCTTGCAGAATCTGCTAAATGTTAATTATTAGACCAAAATAAGAGGGATCATACGAAATGCATGTTATTTTTGATTTAGTACTGACCCGAATAAGGTATTTCACATAAAAGATGTTTACATATAGTCCACAAGAGAAAATGATAGTTGAATTTATAAAAAATGACTCCATTCAAAAGTTTACATACCCTTGATTCTTAATACTGTGAATGATCCACTTTTTTTTTTTGTGATAGTTGTTCATGAGTCCTGAACAGTTAAACTGCCCACTGTTCTTCAGAAAAATCCTTAAGGTCCTTCAGCGTTTCAATCCTTGATGCTTCAGAAGCAAACACGATGCATTAAGAGTCAGGGGTGTAAACTTTTGAACAGAACGAAGATGTGTATCTTGTGTGATCTTGTTTTGCCTAAATATCTTTTTTTTTTAATCTAGTACTGCCCTTCAGAAGCTACAAGAGTTACTTACATGTTTCTTAAAATGAAAACGTGTAGCAGTATATATCCGAGCAGCTCTTAAAGTGACAGCAGTCTAATATTCCTGCTAATATCCGTCAATATTGTTGTCAAACAACAAAAGAGAGAAAATCTCTTACTGCTCTTGACTAAATCACTTTTGTAACGTTAATAATAAGAAATATATATTTAATTTACACAAGAATATGCAGCGTTTTTATACAATTGATTAATTTTTATGATAGTGACACTGCTGACAATTTGTATAATATCAAAAAAATTGATATCAAATTTATTTAAAGCAAAAATATAAGTAAGAGTTCTATCATTTAAAATCTTAATGGTTTTTATTAACATGTATTGTAAAATGAATCTGTATTACATTGAAAGCTAGCCTCAGATGCGTTCACAGATGTCTGAGCTAAGACCTGAATATCCACTGACCCTGACTACACCAACCTGTCACTGACTTTAATGGATGAAAAACCTGCAGGTGTATATGAGTTGATTCTCTGACACCAGACACGCGCACAAAAGAGTGGGTACCCATCTCACTGCCCCCTTCCCCCATTGGGCCCTCATTGTCTGTGACCACTATGCAGATAAATACAGTGCGCACGAGCCAGTCGGCCCAGATGGCTCTTTTAGAAAGAATGTGCCGAGGGATCATCTGTCACTTACCCAGAATACTGGGTCATGGCAAAGGCATTTCTAAAGCTCATGCAATCAGAGCAAAGCCAGTTTGTAATCCAGCATGAGGAGGAAAACAGAGACGTGCACTCTGATGGCCGGTGCACGTTTTCATTCCACCTATCTGTGATTGTGACCCTGAGTTTAATAAAACAGTGAGGAAATATTTGTCAGCGTATTTGACTATTATAGGGATGACATCATGTATGGCACACGTATGCTGCGCTTGCTGATGGAGGCAGCAGTTTTAAGGCATAAAAAGTTACCAAACTTAAAATGTTTTAACCTAATTATGTTTAAGACAGCACTGCATGTATATTACAAAACAAGTAAATACATTTGTTTATTTTGTGTTTGTTTGGTTGTTATTGTTGTTGTTGTTGTTTTATCATATGCTATTTATTATTTATCTAGCCCATTTCTGTCACTGAATAAAAATAACAAAGATAATTGTGACTTTTATTCTAACGCTTCTGACTTTTTTCTTACAATTGCAAGTTGTAAAGTCAGAATTGTGAGATATAAATTTACGATTCTTATGTTTTTCTCAGAATTGCATGATATAAACTCACAATTGTGAGTTATAAAGTCAGAATAGCGGGATAAATTTAGACTTTTTTTCTCACCTTTTTCTTATTCTGAAAAAAAGACAATTCTAACTTTATAACTTACAATTGTGAATTTATATCACATAATTCTGAAAAAAAGTCAGAATTGTGAGTTTATATCTTGTAATTCTGACTTTATAAGTCACAATTGTAAGTTTATATCACGCAATTCTGAAAAAAAGGCAAACTGTGAGTTTATATTTCACAATTCTGACTTTATAATTCGTAATTGTAAGTTTATACCACATAATTCTGAGAAAAAAAAGTCAGAATTGTGAGTTTATATCACGCAGTTTTGACAAAAATATAGAATTGTGAGTTCATGTCATACAATTTTAATGTTATAACTCACAATTGTAAGTTTATATCACGCCGTTCTGATCTTTATAAAAAAAGTTTATATCTCACAATTTTGACTTTGAATCGCATTTGTGAGTTTATATCACGCAATTCTAAGTTTATAACTTACGATTGTGACTCGCATTTGCATGTTATAAAATCGGAATTGCGAGATATGAACTTGCAAAATTCTGAGAAAAAAAGTCACAATTGCAAGAAATAAACTAAAATAAAAAAAGAGATAAAAAGTCGCTATTACCTTTTTTTTTAGTGGCGGAAGTGGGCTTCCATAGTTTTTAGATATTTAAAAAGGCATAAAAAAATTTACTTTTATATCTGTTTTGTATTTTATTCTATAATCTTGTGTTATGTATTGTTATTTTAATTTATTAAATTTTTTCATTCTGTAGATGGGTTGGCAGCCGTTTCTTGTTCTGTCTTTACTTTCTAAATTTTCATTCCCCTTTATTTATTACTCCATGTTTTGTCATGGTCAGGTGACAGAGAAAAAGTGATTGAAAGCAAGAGAAAGGAAAAGAGATGCAGAAAGAGCAAGATCCACTCGCAGAGTGGATAGGATTAAAGATTTAGAAGCCAGAGTGAGCATCTGACCTCACGGTGAATGACGCCGTGGCTGGCAAGGAAAAAGGTACAAAGGGATTACCAACTTTTTCTTTGGGCGGTTCCTCGTAATAACATTCCTGCGCTAAAGCTCTTTAATGAGTGAAGCACGCCTTTGATCAGCTGGTCACATGGAGGAGGTGATTGCCACAGTGTGTCGAGCCATTTTGGGCTGGGACTGTCTTGAGCGTCAGCCAACCCCTTCTCAGGTGCTTCCAGAGGATGTGATGAAACATCAGCTCTGTTGATGCAATATGTTTGTCTTTTCTTGAAAGTTTAACTCTGTTTTTAAGTGGGCACTCACATAATTAAAAAAAAAATATTCCACAGTATTCAAATTATGCGTTCCCATCCCCTGTGTTAATTTATTGAATATTTGGATGATTTGATAACAGTTTTAGCATTGTTTAATATTCAAAAACACAAGTGCCCAAGTGTGTCTCAGAGAAAAAGAAAAAACTGTATTGTCAGTGGTGGAGAAAAAAAATCTTTTCCCAGTGCAAGTTTGAAACTGGAGCAGTATATCAGTCATGATGGAAGAAAATTGAATTACCAGGCTCTGTTTTTTCAGACATCACTGTCATAAAGACTTGGCCCATTTATAGTCCTACTGTAATCTGTGTTAAGGGACAATAAGAGAAAAAAAGCTTTGTGACTGACATTGGTTCCCATGTGTATAATAACGAACATTTAATTTTGCAGCCAAACACAATATCACAAAATTATTTTTTGTGTGTTTTTGTTCTAATACAGACCTGGTAACTATCGATTGTTGATGAATGGAAAATAACTTTTCAATATCAGTCAAGTGGTATTCAATGAATGCCTGATTTTACTATGGGTTGTTTTAATTGATAAGTCAGTTTATATTAGGGGTCGACAGATTATCGGTACCGATATTAAGCATTTTATGGATATCGGTATCTGTCATTTTCAAAACCAGTTTGCCGATAAAATAATTTTAAAGCAAGAATGTTTTTGTCAGAGTCTTTGTTATTTATAACATTGACAATCATTTTAATTTTTACACCAGACATATATATCGGTTCCAAATATCGGTTGATCTGTAATCAGCATTGTCCCTGAAAAACACGTATCGGTTGACGTCTAGTTTAAATTTGGTTATATTAGCAGGAAGCAAGTCCATTCAAAGTTTTTCTCTTGCTTTGATGATCCATCTTACCTTTCATGAAATTAGTCCCAAGTGCACTTCCTGGCAGCCAATAAAACCAAAGTGGCAAATAACCATTAAGGTGGCAATTAGTCTGTGGAACAGGAGGTCAGGTCCATGAGGAGAGCAGGTCAGCAATTTTAGCGCCACCTCAGGATGTAGGAGAGAGACGGGAGCTTCCTGAAAGCTTACCTAGGGATATCTCCAGCTGGAGGATCTCTGTTGGGAAGACAACTTTGCTGTTTCTACGCTAATAGAAATACCATTGCTACATTTCATTGTTGAGATGAATGCATGGATCACTTTTATGATGCTTTTTACAAATCATGTGGCTACTCTCAAATAGGGAGAGTGTATGGATCAGTCACTACTTAACTGTGCAGAAACATAAGAAACTAGATATGATAATTGAGTTGTTTTGCCTTAAAAGAGTAGTTTTTATGTAGTAGAAGTGTTTGTTGATAAAGTTGGAGTTGTGGAATTCCTGTCAGCGACCAAAGCATTTTTAATGAAGGCAATTCCTGCCGCTGTCTTCAGTTTAGGGTGGAACTTGGAACATCAGCAGTAGTGTTTCAGATTTGTAGTGAATGTTGCTGTCAGCATCAGTCGGAGTTCCACGCGTTCGCATCGGAATCAGCAGAAACCGTGAAGGGAGTCAGCAATGTGCAGCAGAACCCCTGGAGAGACCCATCGGTTCAGCAAATAAAGTGCTCAGTCGCTCTGTGTGAGTGAGATTTTTATGGCTGGATGCCCTGTCCTGTTTATTTTTCTGACTTTTTTATGAAGAACTTATTAAGGAACTCATTTTGAGAATGCACTTTGCAAGTTTATCTAATGCATAGCAGAAAAGAGCATCAATTGTTTCTAATAGCTATTAAAGTGCTCTGTGCTTGCATATTGTGGTTCTAGTTGGACTTATAAATATTACAAAGTCCTTTATATCATAGCCTATATATGTTTCGTTTGTAGCTAAGCAACTGGGGTGCTTAAAAAAGCCAGTAAATTTTAATACTGTTTTGGTAGCTTGACTTCCTCAAAAATGCTTCTTGTGTTGATTCAATTTACTAATCAAGGAGCTTATCCAATGTGTTTCATCTCATTTTATAATATTTAAACAAGATTTCATAATAGTCCCATTGGATAAACAACAAAGTCTGTTTTTCAAGCGACTTAACTCATTTGCTTCATGGTGTTTGTTGAAATAAGCATTAGCCGAGTTTGAGCATAAGAACTCTACACTGTTTATTAATATTTTTGGAAGAAGTCTTTTGTTTACCTAGGCTGCAATACAATTGCGAAATATTTCACATTTCTGTTTTCCATTTTCAAATGTAATTTATTCTTTTAAAGGCAAAGCTGAATTACTGAATCATTACTCTTCAGTGTCATGTGAACTTTTGAACGGTACTTTATCATCTGATGTAGCCAGAGGGACTGACCATATGCAAACAAGACCATATTGGCCATAATGCTTACAGGTGGATGGGTTTACCAGCTTGCTTTGAAAAGGTTAGGATATATCTTAACATGTCTTCAGGCAGAGCCTGCTGAAGATGACAGCTTCTGGAATAAGATCTGGTCTTGTGAGGAAACCTGACATATTATAGTAGCGACACATGACCCAGTTAACACAGATCTTGCAGTAGTAAAAACACTTTTGAAGGGATAGTTCTTAGTTCTTAGTGAAGTGAGTTACTGCTACTGTGCTTTTTGAAGTTTCTGGCCATAATTTTAGGAGTTCCTCAAGGCTTTGTAGTCGGTTCATTCCCGTTCTTGCAGTTTTCTACACAAAATGCTCATGTTCTTCAATTAAGTGATTTCCATAGACCTGTGTAGAATTACATATGTACTTTTAATGATTTTTTTGTATCACAATACAATTAGATATGTAATATAAATGCGATAAATTATGTAATAATGTAGATTGGGTATTAATAAACAATTGATATTAACTGTATAGAACCTTTGCACATTGCAAGTTCACGTTTTACTCAGTAAAATTACCTCATAGTAAATAAATAAATATTGTGTCATTTACTCACCCTCATGTTGTTAGAAATCTGTATGACTTACATAACATATGTTTTGAAGAACATTGGGGTCTGAACAACACTGACATATTTTAAAATGTTGTCTTTTGTGGCACAGAAATGCTGTTTTTTTTTCTTAAACACCCTCTAAAGTACTCAAAGAACATGTCAATATTGATAAAGAGCAACATTACTGACAGTTCAGATTAAGCGCTGTCACTTTGATTATACATCAGCTTGTGTTAAAGAGATAGTTCATACAAATATTAAAATTCTGTCATTGTTTGCTCACCCTCATGTCATCTAGACACCTACTGTATGACTATTTCATCAGCAGAACACAAAAGGAGGTGTTTGGCTGAATTCATAAAACTTCCATTCATGTCATGCAGTGGAAGTGAATGGAGACTGACGCTGTCAAGCTCCAACCTGAACAAGAAATCATCATAAAAGTAGTCCATACTACTGAATTATTTTATGAGTCCCATGAGGTCATTTGAGAGCTTTGTGTTCAAAACAGACTGGAATTTAGGAGCAAGTATTGATGCTCTTACATATTTTTTTTTTTTTTTTGATGCTCTTAAATATTCAAATGTGTTTCAGTGTTTGTGTGTCTATACATATATGTGCGTGTGTAGAATTGATCATATATTTAAGTTAGGGGTCGACTGATATGTGTTTTTCAGGGCCGATGCCAATATCTATTAATACAGAGTAGGTTATCAAGTAGATCAAGTAGACCGATAACCGATATTTTGAACCGATATGGATGTCTGGTGTAAAAAAAAATAATAATAATAATGTCAAAATTATGAATAACAAGGTCTCTGACAAAAACTTTCTGTAATACTTATAAATAATTTTATCTGCAAATCAGTTTTGAAAATGACCGATACCAATAAACCATAAAAATCCGTTTTGCTGATTAAAATCATTTAAATACATTTAAAGAACGTTTTTGTCAGAGCCTTTGTTATTTTTAATTTTGACATTAATTTTCATTTTTACACCAGATATATATATCGGTTCAAAATATCAGTTATTTGTCTACTTGATCTGTAATAATCAATAACGGCATTGGTCCTGAAAAACACATACAGGTTTTGAATAAGACAGATCCCGCTAACCATAAAAATCCTTAATTATCAGCCAGGCCGATAATTGGTTGATCCCTATTATCGGTATTGGTAATTTTCAAAACCGATTTGCCGATAAAATAATTCAAACGTTTTTGTCAGAGACCTTGTTATTCTTAATTTTGAAAATTCAGACATAAATATAAGGTTTAAAATATTGATTATCAGTCTACTTGATCTGTAATAATCGATAACGGCATCGCCCTGAAAAACACCTATCTGTCGACCCCTTAACAATAACCATAAAAATCCTTAATTATTGGCCAGGCCGATAATCTGTCGACCCCTAATTTAAGTAATTGACAGAAAATGAAGGTCATAACTTTTCTGTGTCAGGATACAAGGCCTAGAATCAATAACAATTACAGTACACAAGCATCGCTGCTCTACCAGAGTGGTTATGACATTGTTGGTGGGTCAGTGTTGATGAAAAGTTGTGAAATTAATCATTTGTGTCCTGTTGTGTAGAAATGGTGAGTTTGCTGAATGAAGCACAGGGTCACTCTCTCTCTCTCTCTCTCACACACACACACACACACATTTTTCTCTTTCTGTCTCTTCTGTGTCAGCTACATTGCTCTTTTTGTCTGATGGATCATTGCTACACTGTGGCCTTTGAGGCCTCTGTGTCCTCTCTGCACCTCATTACCCTCAAAGTCACACCTGCCCCAGGGACACAAATGCCCTCAGAGAGGCCTGTGGTTTCCTCACAGAGTTGTGCTTCAGGTACAACTTATTGAAGTGAGTTATTGCTGCTGTGCTTTCCGAGGTTTCTGACCATATTTTTAGGAGTGCCTCAAGGCTCTGTAGTCAGATAATTCCCATTCCTACAGATTGTTACATTAGAAACTGTTTTCCTTCAGTTTCCATAGACATGTTTAAGACGCCACACATGCACTTTTAATCATTTTTATTGTATCGCAATACAACTATTAGGGGTTCAAGTGTATAGCGCTGAAATCCTATTATAATTGTTAGAATCAGCAATCAGATCAGCAATCTCCGTATAAAACTGATCTTGCAGAATAAACCATAAGTTGTAGAGACTTCAAACTTGGAGAGATGGTAGTATTCACACCGCCAACAACATGACCTAGGCGCTCGCCCCAATCGGCTTGACGGGGGCACTACAGCGAACAAAAGTATAAAATCTCTCATAAGACACTTGAGCCTGCAACTGACGGGTTATGAGTTATGTCATTGGAATCCTTGGCTCATGAAATGTTCGGGTATTTTTTGAAAAACCTACTTTTGCAAACTAGTCCTAGGTTTTTTGCCCGATTGGAACCAAACCAGTGCAGACAGATTCTCTGGAGAGTGAATATCAATGATTATTAAAAAAGTTAAACTTTTGACTCACTGATGCAAAGGGGCGTTAAAACGTTCGAAAGAGGCAGGGCCACTTTTAATAAAATGCCTGTAACTCCTGAACAGAATGAGATATCTCCACCAAACTCTGAACACTTATGCAAGAGCTGAATCCTGGTCACAGGAAAAATAATTCAGAGCTTGGCCACTTGGTGGCGCTATAAAAATAGCTATAACTGCGCAACCTTTTGTCCTATCAACATGAAAATCGTTGTGCATGGTCTTGGTCCAAACTGCCACATGTGTTTACAAGGACATTTGCACATCCCAAAAAACATGGCTGCCATTGGCAGAAGAAATTTATGCATCTGTTAGACAAGGTTAACGGAGGCCAATTGGAATGTAACTTGGCAGGCCTATTCGACTCATGGCTTAAAGGTCTAAGAGAAATTTGAAAGAAATCAACAACCGTGGGGTGATATTAAATATTTTTTTAAAGGGTGTTAAATATTCTTACTGCATAGTTTTTTGCGCATATGCACGATATTCATATCCTACGATAGAACTCCTTATTTCAGACAACTTTGCCTCTAGAACCACTGCTGTCAATCAAATTATTTGTTAAATGATTGAGAAGATGCATACAAAAATTACTTTTGCAAACTAGTCCCAGGCTTTTTGCTCAATCTGGGAAAAAAAAAAAAAAAAAAAAACACTGCAGTATAATTCTCTGGACTCTCTAGGACAATAATTATCAAAAAAAAAAAAAATGTAGAAATTTACCCTGTGGAAAGCAATAATGGGGTCATTTAGAAAAGGGGCCTGTCCAAATTTACCCAAAATCCTATAACGCCTAAATAAAAAGTCAAAACTTCACAAAACATGATGAGAACATGCAACAGGTGATTCTAAACAAGCATGCAAAGTTTTAAGGGGGTCCAACCACAGATGGCACTATAACCGTCATAAATGTTACAAAACATAATATTTCTATGGTAAATTACTTTACTTTATTACTTTTTTTACTTTACAAAAAAGGCTTGCTACGTAATGTTTTTCGTCATATGTGCTTACATGCCTTAAAGCGCTTAAACCCCGGTAATCGCTGCTTGCAGCTATATTATATTATTACAATTATAAACTATTTAATATAAATACAATAAGTTATGTAGTAACCGTATAGCACATTTGTACATTGCAGAGTTTATACTATCATATCGTATCACCTCATATGCACTCTGATTTTTAATATGGTAAAAGACGGCTGCCACTCTTTTTTTTTTTTTTACATTTTCTCTGGGTGTTTGTAAATGAGTGTTGTCGGGATATCACCAAAGCCACATCTAGTGCTCTGACTGGATTGAACTGGCAGTGCAGCTGTGTCAGGCCATTCTGATGGGGCTCTGGGACAGATATATAAGGTTAGAACTTGTAAGAAGACACTGCTGCATCAGCAAGTTGCCATGACAATGTCATTCCCCATTTCATTGTCTTTTACCCCTGTCTCCTAGCAAGGTTACAAGGTCGAATAACCACCGAGATTCAGTTCTGTATACTTACAGTAGCTGGGAATACTTCTTCAACATTTGAGTGCACTATATTCATTCAGAATGCTGCTTTTCATTGGCTCTGAATTCATCTTCTGTTACATTTCGTGCTGAACATTGTGTGATGAATTGCTGCCTATTATGCTGTTGTTTTGCTCAAGCAGAGTTCTCTAGGGATACGAGGCTTCATTAGAGCCCAGTGTGAGATTATACAACTCAAGCCCATATTTAATCAGCTTCATGCTCATAACGGGACAAGAAAAACACAGACGTCCTGCGATGAATCCCCTACAGGGCACAGTCGGTGACATTGGGGGATGTTGCAATGTTTTATTTCATCATATGCTTCATGCTCGGTTGTTTTAAGGCTGTTAAGGGCCATTAATTATTTCTAGCGTTATGGACTTCACCTTGCCCAGCCTTTGTGCTCTCTTTCATGACAGTGTCGCTGTGCGCATGCTGACTTTCATTTTTTGGTATGAAATGAAATCAATTTATTAATCTTTCCTAATTATTTTTGCCACCGGGGACGCAGCTCATTTAGTATGAAAGGTGCTCGCGTAAGACTTCATCTTCCTCTGCTGAGATAACAAATCCTTAAGGAGTCAGTCGGGGTTGGGAGCGTTTCAGTCAACCTTTGTGAGCCATGCCTGATGGCTGGGGTAGAGAGAGAAAAAAACAGCAGTTCCGTGCACCGTGAAATAAAGTGTATCTAAATCCATCACACAGGGGAGAGAGGAACACACACAGCTGCACTCCTCTAAAGGGATCGGTGGAGTGTGGTTAATCTAATCAATTAATCCAATATAAATGACTAATTTATTAAATCTAAATTACTAATATAAATGTATCAGTTATATTTGATGTTTATAAGGCTTGGGGATACCCTTAATCTTACACTATTACACTAATGTACATTGAAAGGACTAATATATTTTCTTTAGGGGGTAAATACTTTGTACCTTAAGGTAGCACCCCAATGACAGTTTTTTTTTTTTCTGAGAGTGTATGTTTACATACTTTGACTATATTTATATAAAATCGACAACAGCAAAAATGGTAATAATCATAATAAATATATAATACTAATTATTATATTAATAAATAATCAAGAATTCATTATAAGTGTTAATTAATATATAAGTATTAATATGTAATAGTAATAATAATAATATAAATTGATATAAAAAAATCTTTGCA
Source organism: Garra rufa (assembly GCF_049309525.1). Lineage (NCBI taxonomy): Eukaryota > Metazoa > Chordata > Actinopteri > Cypriniformes > Cyprinidae > Garra > Garra rufa. Next base: position 19,593,576 of record NC_133384.1, read on the forward strand.
TTGTATATATTTTTATGGTTATCAGTTTACAACAATAATAAATATATTAATTATTATATTATTAATAATTCATTATACTTAATAATCAATATGTAATTATTCATATATAATAAAATAATAAACAGTAAAAGTAATAAATAAAAGTATTAAACACAATATTATGAATTATAGTCTTATTAGTCTTATGTATGGTATTATTATTAATAATTTATTATAATTATTGTATTTTATATTATTATTATTATTAATACAATAAAAAGTCAGTCATTTTGACTTGTTACGTTGCTTTAAATCTTATGTATATACATTTTTAATGTATATCAATTTATAATAATGATATATAATAGCAATAATAATAATATAAATTGATCTTAAATCTTTACATTGTATATGAATTTTTAATGGTTATCAATTTATAATAATAATAAATATATTAGTTATTATTAGTAGTAGTAGTAGTATTATAAAAGTAATTATCTAAAACAATTTAAAATATTATTGTTATTAATACAATAAGTCAACATCATTTTGACTTGTTACATTGCTTAAATCAATTTATAATATAATATAATATAATAATATATAATATAATATATATTATAATATATAATAGCAATAATAACAACAATATAAACTGATATCAAAAATTACATTGTATATTACTTTTTTATAGTAATCAATTTATTACAATAATAATAATAATAAATATTATATAATATTTTATTAATTATTATGTTAATAATAGCTAATTTATACTTAATTTATATATAATTATAATTTATACTTAATATATAAATAAATATTCTATATTTATTAATATTTAATAATAATAATGATTAAAGAATTTTTATGAATTAATATTAATATTAGTTGATATTAAAAGTCTTGTGTAAATTTTAATGTATATCAATTTATTATAATAAGGATAATATAAAAATAAGTAATCAAATTAAATAATAGTAATAATAAATATATAATATTAATATATAATAATAATACAAATTTAATAATAATATCTTATATTAATTATTATATTAATAATAATGGCTAATTCGTTATACTTAATAATTAATATATAATGTTAATTATAATATAAATATTAACAGTAATAATTTTAATGTATATTAATTTATTATAATAATATAAATCATATTATATAAATAATAATCATAATAACAATTTCCTTTTTAAAAAAATGGTTTTCAATTATTTTATAATGATTTTATAAATGATTTTATAATTCAGTTAATTTTATAGTAAACCTAATTATTTTTGAATAATAATATCAAGTAATTATTTAAAACAATTTGAACTATTAGTATTATTTTTAATACAATAAAAGCCAAAGTCATTTTGACTTGTTACATTGCTTTAAAGAAAAAAAAAAGAATATAATTTTGTTCACATATATATATATATATATATATATATATATATATATATAAAGATTTTTAAAAGAATTTTGTATTTAAAAAGAAAAGAATGAAAACAACTGTTACTTAATTAATAATCACATTCTTTTTTATGTTTAGTCAATAAATCCTCTAAAAACAGCAAGTGTATTAATGGTGATAGAAGATGCACCTTTAATTATAAAATTAATACATTAAAAATCAGCTCGCAGGTCACATTCAAGTTCATTTTAATTGTTAGACTCAAACTTTAATTAATTGTTAGAGTTTATTGAGTTAGTTGTTTACTATGTAATTATGCCATTAACTTTCGTTAACGTGAAGCACTGTCTCCTCTCACATGACTTTTTACCTCTGTTTCATTATTTGTATACATTATTTCATCTGATATGTAGTATTATATTTCCCTAATCTAATTATTTTTGAGGAAACCCCAATGGCTCTCAGGAGAAGGCAATGTCCTTGAGTGACATTGATGTGTGGTAGTGTAAGCGTGGTTCTACTGATGCACAGCTGCAGCATTGATGTCCTTCAACTCCCACTGCAGCTCAGGAGTTTTTTTTTTTTTCAGTTTACTGTAATCTGATTAGATCCTTTGAGATTTTTTCCATATTGTAAACATTGCATTTGTGTCGAGTGACTAACTCTGCAACATATCTGCTGAGAAGGTCTGTTGTGTAAGTTTCATCGCAAAGATTCATTTGAGATTCGTGGAGCGTGCTGTTGTGACGTCAGTTGTTGACGTTGATTACGACAGTACGATATTGCATAGACAGCATGTTTTTCTCCTCCGCAAGCACCTCCTTTCTGTCCTTCCCAGGACGAAGGAAGAAGGAGAAACAGCACATTGGGCAGAGCTAAAAATCTACGCTGGGTTTCTGCCAGGCAACAGGCAACCTTGAAGGATCTCCAATTAAATGACTCTCCTTCACCCTCTGTTCAAGCATAGCGTTATTAACATGATCAATTGAGCTGAACAAAGCCGTTACACAATCGGGAATGAAATATGTGCATGTTCACCTGTGTGACACTTGAGGTGAACCCTTTCAGTGATGGGTAGTGATCAGTAATATACTGGCTTCTGGCTAATGACTGTTGACAACTAAGGTGATCAATTCTGTTATACTAATGTTAATGATCATGGATTGGCTTTCGTGTATGTCTATTATAATGATTGTTGGTTAATGAATGAACAACTTGGACTAGCATTATGAAAGTGACTGAGTCTGGATCAACACCCTTATTGGTTCTAATATGAACAATATTCATATTAACTGATCAGATTTTAAGGATAAGGAAAAATTAAAGCTTATGGATAAAGTTAGAAATGCATTTCTTTAATATGAAAGTTGTTCTGGAGCCAATGTACATCTTTCTTATAAAAAAAACATAGTGACCACCAAATTATTAATTATGCCTATAATTTATTGCAGTTAACCCCCTTTTTATTTTTTTGAAAGCTTATTCCCTGTTTTATATCTTAATATAATTAGACTTAATATCTTTTTTTTTTTTTCACATAATTGCAACTACACTACCATTCAAAAGTTTTTGAACAGTAAGCTTTGCAATGTTTTTTTTTTTTTAAAGAAGTCTCTTCTGCTGACCAGGCCTGCATTTATTTGATTCAAAGTACTACCAAACAATAAAAATGTGAAGTATTTTTACTATTTAAAATAACTGTTTTCTATTTAAATATATTTTAAAATGTAATTTATTTCTGTGACCAAAGCTAAATTTATAGCATCATTACTCCAGTCTTCATTGTCAGAGAAATCATTCTAATATTCTGATTTGCTGTTCAAGAAACATTTGTAATTATTATTATGAATATTTACAACAGTTGAGTACTTTTTTCAGGATTCTTTGATGAATCGAAAGATTAAAAGATCACATTTATCTGGAATAAAAAGCTTTTGTAACATTGTATACCACTATACCATTCAAAAGCTTGGAGTCAGTATAATAATAATTATTGTTTATATTATTTTGGGGGAAAGAAATTATAGGAATTAATTGTTTTATTTAGCAAGGATTCTTTAAATTGATCAAATGTGATAATAGACATTTATAATGTTACAAAAAAAATTATTTCAGATAAATGCTGTTCTTTTGAACTTTCTATTCATCAAAGAAACCTGAAAACTTTCTACTCGGCTGTTTTCAAAATAATAATAATAATAATAACAAATGTATTTGAGCAGCAAATCAAAATGTTAGAATGATTTCTGAAGGACCATGTGGCTGGAGTAATGATGCTAAAAATTCAGCTTTGAAATCACAGAAATAAATTATATTTTAAAATATATTCAAATAGAAAACAGTTATTTTAAATAGTAAAAATATTTTAAAAAATTACTGTTTATGCTGAACTTTGGATCAAATAAATACAGGCTTGGTGAGCCGAAGAAACATTACAAATCTTACTGCTCAAAAACTTTTGATTGGTAACAGCAACATTATATTTTACAATATGTATATTTCGCAACTAAATTTTATGTATCACATTTTATCATGACCTTTTCATGTGATTGCATTTTCATATCACACAGTGGGACTATCTCACAATTTTGCCTTTATTTCTTGTAAAAGCTTCATGATTTATAATGCGACTAAATTTTACAGTGTAATTTTATATCTTATGTCTTTTATCTTACGGCAAATTTTTCAGGTAGTTGCAACTGTATCTCAAAGTATATTTCATAATATTTTACAATTTGACTTTATATTTTGCCATGTCATTTTATATATTTTGGCCAAGGCTTAGACTAAGGCAGGATTATTCCATAGTTCAATTAGAACATTTAAGTAATTTTTATAAATGTGCTTAGAAAAAAACATTCCTGTGTGCATCTTAAAACAAAACAAAGGCACTGATATATTTTAAGATCAGTCAGTGCAAGATTCTTTATCTTGTAGCTAGCTACCTGTTACATTTTTTACACTGAGGCTAAAACAGGCTTTGATAAATTCATGGCAAGCGTAATCTATTTCTGTGAAGTTTGCCGTGCCAAAGAATTCAAAACTGGCTCACCTCGAAGCTCTCGACCCGACACTTACTGATAAACTGGCATGCTGGGTATTTTTTTTTTTTTTACACAATATAAATGCACCACATATTTCCATCTCTATATCAAAGCTATATCTGGCATTTCATTACCACATTTTACCCAGCAAAAATAATTCAATCTCTTCGTCCAGGGACCGTTTCCTGTTTCTTTTGTTCAGTAAGAAGATAAAATAAAACATAATTTGTAGATTTTCAAGTACTTTACATTGAAGTCAAGGTTTCGCTTCATTAAGCGACTTTAGAGGACTCATGCTAGTCTTTACCAATATTCATTATGTGCTCAGTGTGAGCACTTATTATTGTTAAAGTGGCTTAGTATTGAAGCATTAATGTAATGACATGCCCCTCTGATTTCACATCCTTTATAGTATTTCCATCTGCTTATGCTGCGCAGTAAAAATGGGCTGCCTGGTACCACAGAAGCACTAATAAAATGGTTTTAATTATTGATGAATTCATGATGAATTAATTGGCAAGTGAAGTTTATTCATCTGTATCCAACTGAATGCTGTTTCCTCTCTCTATTTGTTAGATGTTGGCTGGCTGTTTGGTTTTGTGTGCTGGGCATTTCTGCTTTAGGCTGATAAGAGCATTTATCAGCAGCTTTTGTGCTTTTAGGAATAATTTCTCCCTGCTCCCATCGTCTCCAGGGGTATTTTAGAAGAACCTGTTATTTAATTAGGCTGTAGATAAGGCTGATTGAATATTTGAGGAGTCAAAACTAAACGAGACCCTGGTGTTCCAGAGTTTGCAAAGAAAGCCACCCTTGTGAATAAATGAATAGCATTACGGAAGAAAGCCTGCAGCGTTATTTGTTCTCTGTTCGCGCTTTGATGTGCACAAAAGAATTATGAGAGACATGTTTCAGACTCTCTGCCATGTTTTTTCTTGGCTTTGGCACATTGTTGCTTGTAAGTGACTTCACACTGACAGAGCTTTGTTTTATCAACTGATTTATTGTGTATTTGTTGCAAGCAAAAGTGCAGAGTGAAAGGATTTGTGACTGAGAGCAATAATATTACCAGTATACCATATAATGACTTGACTAACAGCAAAACAAGCTGCTAAATCTTCTGAAATGTGAATTGTTGCAAACTTGAAATATATAAATACAAGTTTTCTAAATGGTGACAGTATATATGACAGAATCATTGCCTTTCAATTATCAGACAGAACTGTTAAACAAAGACAAACTAATGAAGATAGAATCCTGCTTCTAACTCTTATCAGTTTAACAGAATAACTTCTTGAACAGAGCAGATAATTAGAAACTGTCAAATACTGGCCTTGGATGATATATGGATAGTTCACCCACAAATGAAAATTACCCCATGATTTACTCACCCTCAAGCCATTCTAGGTGTATATGACTTTCTTCTTTCAGACAAATGCAATAAGAGTTATATTAAACATTCCATGGCTCTTAAAAGAGTTTTATAATGGCAGTGAATGTGTGTTGAGATTTTGAAGTCCAAAAAAGTGCCTTAATCCATCATAAAAAGCTCTCCACAAAGCTCTGGGGGGTTAATAAAGGCCTTCTGAAGTGAATCTGTGTGTTTGTGTAAGAAAAATATCCATATTTAAAACTATAAGCTAAATGTTAATCATTTTAATTTTACACTTGACTAGTACAAATATGTGGTTTTGTTTCATAATTACAGTGTGTACCTTTTCCTTATTTACCCCAAACAAATGGAAATTAAATGTGAGAACATGACCATATGACAGCTTGAAATTTTACCTGATCTAATAAAACATTGATAAATTGATAAAGGTAATGACTCCGCCCCAAAATGAGTTCTAATTTGTTTCCAAGTACGAATAGCACTGTTAATGACAGGGCTGCTTCTATAAATTTCTTTTTTACATTTTACTGGTGAAAGAATCACAGCACCAAGATCGTAAGGGGTACATTCATCCTGTTCTAATCTAAGCCAGTGAATTGTACGGTCGTTTTCAAGCTTTCGTAGCTGTCTAGATAACAATTTGTGTGGCTTATCGCCAAACTCAAAATACTTTTGTTTCATGAACAATAGAGACCTTGAAAACTTTTCAGATGTTATCTTATTATATTGATATCTAAGTTTTAGTATTTCCTTGTGCAAATCTAGAGAGGGTGTTCTGGCATTTTCTTCGTCTAACTGACTAATTTGTCTTCCCAATGATTCTAAAGCAGCTTTATTTTATTTATTTTTTTGCACCTTGAAGAGAGATAAAACAACCCCTTAAATATGCTTTAAAGGTGTCCCACAACAGTGAAGGCGAAATATTTGGTTGGTTGTTAGTTTCAAAAAATAACTCAAGCTGTGTACGCAAATACTCACAGAATTTTGCATCCTTTAATAGCTAGGTGTCTGCCCGCCACAATGGTTGAGTTTTAACAATATCTGATCATTTTAAAGCAAAAGTAATTGGACTATGATTGGAGATCTTCCCATTGGATTGGCTAACCTCCACACATCACTGACATTAGAATTTTTAATATACATGTTAAGAAAGTCCCTAGACTTGGAGGGTGGAGCAGGCTGAGCTGATGATCTGTCTAAATATGGGTCTAAAACACAATTGAAGTCCCCTCCTATTATTAAACTTGTAGGTGAAATATCAGGAATCCGGGAAAACACGTTTTGTAAAAAGCATGGATCATCGAAATTTGGTCCGTAGATGTTAACCAAAGTTATAGGTGTTGAAAATATTTCTCCCGTAGCTATGATAAATCGCCCCTCCTTATCTGCAATTGTAGATCTTAATTTAATTGTGACCCCCTTCCTTATTAAAACAGCAGTACCCCTAGCCTTTGATGAGAAGGTAGAGAGAAAAGATTGACCTACCCACCTGGCTCTCAGCACAGGATGAGAATCTTTTTTAAAGTGCGTCTCTTCTAGAAATATAATGTCGGTGTTCATAGATTTTAAATGAGACAACACTTTACCACGTTTAACAGGGTGGTTTAGGCCTTTAACGTTCCAGGAAGCACAAGTTAAAGTTCCCACCCCACCATCAGGGTTACTCAGAGTAGCAGCCATACCAATTATTGCGTTTATTGCCCCCCACATAACGCACCCACAGACGGAACCCCATAGAACATCCCCTCCCACGATCTCTTAACACTACAAAACAAAAAGGAAAACACAAAACAAGAACATACCTGAATGCACAGGCTTCGTTGAACATCAAGTCAGAATTCCCGAGATAACTTAACTGTAAGAACAGCCCTACTGGCATTAGCTGACTATCAGGAGCTCAGTGAGCAGCTCCTATACGGGTTCTGAAAGTTTGTATGCACATGAACACAGCTCCGTTATTGCAAATGCACAATGTGAGTTATATAAACTAGAGATGCACCGATTGATCGGTTGACGTTTACTACACTTTCATTCATTCACATGTTTGCGCTGCACCACCGCATACAGCGTCTTCACACACTAATAGTTCGAAGCGAGCATATATGTTCCATTTGAAGGTATTTAAAGCATGCGCGGCGTGAATTTAATTTGTATTTATTTACAGATGCATTTATGTTACACTTCTCTAGTAAGTTTCATCTTATGAAGACGCTGTATGCGGTGGTGTAGCGCAAATATGTGAATGAATGTTCCGAAGCTTAGTACCGCTGGATTAACTGGTGACAAGGCAGAAATGCTTCTCTTTATCAAGAATAATTTGCCATTAATGCTCAAGTAATAGCATTTAGTACTAGCATTGTTATTTCTACCTGTTTGAAGACACGGTGCACTTTTTGTTATTAAAGTTATTGTTGTGAGATGATCCTGTAATTAATGTTTTAAAAAAAATTCCATATAAAATTCATTGAAGAAAAGTAGATTTTTGTATGCCTGCTTTGTTACTTATATTTTATTTCTAATGTTTCCAAGACTCAGAGCACTTTATTTTGTTAAAGTTATTTTAATATGAGAAGATGCTGTAATGTTTATACATTGCTTTTATTATAAAATAAAATAAAAACATTGAGGAAAAGATTTTTGCTAGTATAACTATACTATGTTAGTTACTGGAACTAATTTTATACCTTTTTCGAAGGCACAAAGCACTTTATTTTGTTGTTAAAGTTATTTTGTTGTAAGAAGATCCTGTAATGTTTAATAATTTATTTTATTATAAAATAAATTTAATTAAAGAAAATATTTCTGTATAGGCCTATATGCTTTCATTACAGTTCTTAAAAAAAAAACCGGAATCGGCAGGTCACACTTACTGAAAAATCGGAATCGGCCAAGAAAATTGCAATCGGTGCGTCTCTAATATAAACATCATATAAAACAAGTCACGTCATACAAAAAAAAAAAAAGTCAGATCAGCGTTAATACTTTTATAACACTGTTTACACAGTATCAGTCTAAGGAGATTATGATGTCGATACATTTCCCTCACCGAAATGCTGCTCTGCATAGGCAATCGCTTTACCAGGGTCAGTGAAGTACAATTCTTCTCCACTATAAGAGACCCGCAACTTCGCAGGGTATAAAAATACGAAGCGGACTCCTGGTTGGTCTAGTAGTAGGTCTTTCGCTCTGTTGAAACGGGTGCGTTGCTTCAGTATGGCAGCTGGGAGGTCAGGAAATATCAGAAGCTTCTCTCCGTTGTAGGTGATGGATTTGAGCTGTGCTGCTTTTCGGATGATGTCTTGCCAATCATGAAAATAATGCATCTTGACAATGAAGGCCCGGGGATATGAGGTATTGTCGGAGCGTTTCCTCAACGATCTGTGGGCGCGGTCAATCAAAGGTAACGTCTCCAAAGAGAGCGCATTCTTCAACAGGTGCGCAATAAATTCTGTAGCTTTGCTCCCAGTCTCCTCGCCCTCTTTAAAGGAACACTCCACTTTTTTGGAAATAGGCTCATTCTCCAACTCCCCCCGAGTTAATAAGTTGATTTTTACCGTTTTGAAATCCATTCAGCCGTTCTCCTGTTCTGGCGATATCACTTTTAGCATAGCTTAGCATAGATCATTGAATCCTATTAGACCAGTAGCATCACGTTCAAAAATGACCAATGAGTTTCGATATTTGTGCTATTTAAAACTTGACTCTTGTGTAGTTATATCGTGTACTAAGACCGGTGGAAATGCAAAGCTTCAATTTTCTAGGCTGATAAGATTAGGAACTACACTCCCATTCCGGCGAAATAGTCAAGGAAGTTTGCTGCCGTAATATGGCCGAAGCAGGAGCAGTAATACCACGCAGCACATGTGCAAATGCTAAACTAGCTGGGAACTCATTTCTGATAATACTCCGCTTGCTTCGGCCATATTACGGCAGAAAACTTCCTTGACTATTACGCCGGAATGGAAGTGTAGTTCTTAATCTTATCAGCCTAGAAACTCGCAGCTTTGCATTTCCACCGGTCTTAGTACACAATATAACTACAGAAGAGTCAAGTTTTAAATACAACAAATATGGAAACTCGTTGGTCATTTTTGAACACGATGCTATTGGTCTAATAGGATTCAATGATATATGCTAAGCTATGCTAAATGTGATATCGCCAGAACAGGAGAACGGCTGAATGGATTTCAAAATGGTAAAAATCAACTTGTTAACTCGGGGGGAGTTGGAGAATGAGCCTATTTCCAAAAAAAGTGGAGTGTTCCTTTAATATTCAGAATGCGCAAGTTCTGCCTTCTACTGCGACTTTCCAGATCCGTACATTTCTCCGTGAGTTGGGAAACGCTGCTTGTTAACTTTTCTACCTCTTTTTGTAACTGGGAAACCGTGTCAGATGTAAAATCTGCACTACGTTCAAGCTCTGACATTGTTTTAGCTTGTTCATCCATCGTGTTTTTCATGGTAGAGATTGCAACATCAGTCTCTTTTTTTTTAAAGCAGCTAATTCTGCTTTGATGGAGATGGAGAATTGGTCTAGTCTTTTGTCGATGACCTCAACTATCTCCGACTTAAATAGCAGAAAGTTTGACTGTAGAGCAGCTATCCCTTCTAGCACTGCCTTGTTAGCCTCGGTGCTAACCTCACCGCTGCTGTGATCTTGAATCTCCCTCGGGGTTTCTGTCGTTTGTTCTGCGTTTCTTTTTGGTTTGTTTGGCATCTTAAGTGGTTACTCTAAACTCAATGACGTGACAGTAAAATATTATTTAGTTTAGCTCACATATATCATTAAAAATTGCGGAGCCGTCTTAACGTGCGTCCTACTCTCACATCGCGTCTCGCGGGAGTCCCGAAAATTAGTTTTAATTTGTTTAATAATGTGGACTATACAATTTAGTTTGTGTGAATTTTGTGCATTGTTGTTGAAGATTATCAATGAATGTAGTTGGTTTGTGAAGTTTCCCCAAATTGTCATGACTGGCCAGAATTGTAGTATCAGCACATCCAAAAAAAAAAAGAGAAGAAATTGCCCAATACATTAATTTTATTCCAATTGGAATAACTTGAATACATCTCACATTGTAATGGTGGTGTCCAAAGATTTAAGATGATTTGAAGGCATAATATATAACCAAACAGACAAAAGTCAGCCTGTCCTATTTCACAGTGTGATCATCACCCATTGCTAAATATGGTTCAGAGTGTGAAATATCTGTGTCCAGATGTCATGCCGCTCTGCCTGTAATGTGCAAGTGTGTGCGTGTATTAGATTTGGCTCATTTTCTCAGCTCTGGCTTTAGAGGTCTCGCGTAAGGACAGGAGACAAGAGTCTAAGCCAACATAGTCATGTTTACATCAAATCAAAAGTGACTTATCTGTCTCCCTCAACATGTTTGTACTTGTGTTATATAACCCGGCAGGCCTTTGGCCAAACCATCTCTAGTGCTGAGGCAGATTAGAGATTAGGCCTAGTTGTGTAGCTGCACCTGCCTCAGTTCAGTGTGAGCTTCTGGCTGGATCAGAACCAGCTTGGCAGTCGCGAGGGCCATGTGGAAGTGGAGAGAGTCCACTGCTGCTTTCTTTGAACAGACGCAAACAGATGACTGTAGGGATAATGCTCTCCTGACAGCACACAGATCCATCCCTCCGGCCTCGAAAGCAACAACAGAAATCAATCGAGCCTTGCATATGCACCTGTCCATGTGGAGGATTAGCAAATACCGCTAAAGTCCTTTATAAAGCAAGTCAGTGCACTCGGCAGTCATTTGTGGTGTCACCTCTGGGCTATTTCCAGTCATGTGAGTACAGCTTGTATCTACTTAAATGGATAAAGGCTGAAATCTCCAAAACTTTTGGCTAATCTTGTTACAGTATCGAATAAGTCACTAATGAGGTTTGACAAAAATAATATCGTAAAGTTTAGTTTCTTGAGGACTTCCTATAGAACTAAGAACCAGCTTCCAAAGTAATTCCAAATAAGAATTCGAACTACGTGCCGTTTCGCTAAATTCACTTAAAAAAGAACTAACTCATATGAGTCATTCTTTCAAAAATCGTTTGAAATGCACTGATGGTGTTATTTTATTTTTCACAAGAGCTCATAAGAGCCATTGTTCCATAATCAGACTACATAGGTCATGCAGTGTATTTTTGACTTACTAGAAATAATTGCTTAGAAGAGTCATTTTTCTGGTATGCAGACTACACTGCTTGTGCATGTTTTTGATTAACTGAAAAGAATCGACTGAATTTCTCTTATTTGCTTTTGTCTCCTCCGTATACTGTCGTATCTGGTGTATAAACAGAGCTATACAGCAGGTAGAAAACTGCTACTAATACATGATGTTCTTCAGCTAAGTGGAAGCATGACGCACTATTAATGATTAGCCCTTCATACTCTTCATCATCTCAGTGTGGCTGACTCAGTCGCCCGGTGAGTCAAGAGAGCGACTGAAAGTGGAAAGAACATTAGCAGCCTTAATCAGACATCCTGTGAAATAAAGAAAAAACATTTTACGTGGGTGTACAGAGCAAGGTTTGTAACGTGGTTGTTTGTGTCTTTCAGCTATTATGTATGTGATGGGGGCTCTGGGGCCAGCTGCGGGGTACCTGCTTGGAGGCGTTCTGATCGGCTTCTACGTGGATCCCAAAACCGTCATCAACTTTGAGCAAAGTGATCCACGCTTTGTTGGCAACTGGTAAGATCTGCTCCGTAGCTTTCAGCCTATGAAAGATTAACACAAATTACATTTTTCCACATTTACTACTAATTCTGCTGGAAATCCACAGTTCATTTGTTTTATTCCAGTCTTTGACAGAATAGCATAAATTCCATATTAACCACTTTATGAGCACATATTTTATTAAAAACAAAGCTGGATATCTCCATTTCAATTCATTTCATTTCAGAATTTTTCATTTTTGTTACTAAAAATAACATTGGAAATGTGTTGTTTCAATTCAATTATCTATTTCATTTTAGCCTTTTAATCTATTTCATTTTAGCCTTTTATTTAGCCCCTTATTTCATTTCATTAAAGTGCCTCTATTATGCCATTTTAAAGGTAGTTAATATTGTTGTATTAGTCTCTTAAAACAGGTTTACATGTATGCAAGTTCAAAAAACACTTTAGTTTTCTCCAAAATTAGATTTAATTTTACCCCGTTTCTAAATGATTCGTAAACGACTCGTTTGAAGCAGTTCGAAGAATCAGTCTCTCTAAACCCCTCCTTTCAGTGAGCCCTCACTGCTGTGATTGGTCAGATGGTGCAGTCCTTTTGGATTGGTCTACCGCTACAGCGCAAAACGAAACGCCCATTGGCATAACTGAATGACAGCTGCGGAGACCTGTTAATCCATAGAAAAGATAGCCTCGATTTTACCCTATCAATTCGAGCCGGAGTCTGACGATGAAACGGTTGAAGTGCACATAAACAAGAAACTGTTTTGCAAGCACGACTGGAGCAGGACGTTTCTCAGTGGGTGTCATATGTTAACTGTGGAAAGTGCTTGCAATTTGCTTTTGTAAGCGAACCGGGCACACCTCTACGTTGTGAACTTCAACACTGTACAATCCATAACACTGCGTTAAGCCATCGTTTATCATTATCATTACTTAAACTAATAAGGCAGACAGACAGTCAAGCTGCATCAATCACAATTTTTAGACTACATTGCACTCACAGCTGAACAACAGAACTACAGAAACGCAAGTTAGCCGGTTACCAAGACATGTGCGGGGTTGTTACACACCATAACGTACACAAAGACGTATTTTGAACGATCGCTAGAAAATACAATCATCAATTATTAATCATACTTACAGGTAGAAGTTCAGAGGAGCAAGCCGGTCCAAATAAACTGGGCACTGATCCATTTTTTAAAACCAAGTGTTTGGTGAATCTCGCGTTGTAACGTTACTCCCCAAGATTGGAAAAGCAGTCATCAGTAAAATGACGCGAACACAACACAAGATTGGAATTGGACTGCTGAGGTGTTGTTGAAAAAATTAATGTTAACCACTCATTCTTGGTAGTTTCATCTTTCGGAAGGGCATATAAAACAAATTCACTCTCACAGCGCAGGACGCCTTCTTGACATGATGTAATCCACGTGAAAATGGTAGGCCTACTGTTTGTGGGCGGGCAAGTTGTTCGCGACATAAAAATGTGGGCGGACATTACGCAAATGTGTAGCTCGTGACGTGTGGCCGTTACAGAAAAAGATTCGAATTGCTGACGACTCGTTTAGGCGAATGTGAGCCGACTCTTTTTTTTGATAGATAAAAACTTCATTTATAGTGCACTGTCGGCGTCACAACTTTGCAGATAGTTTATGTTCACATACAGCTACATGACACACTACATGAAATATCATATTTGAAAAGGCATAATAGGGGCACTTTAATGTCATTTCAGCCTTTGAAAGAATAGCATAAATTCCATTATTACCACTTTTTGAGCATATTTTACTAAAAATAAAGCTGTAGGTCTTAGTTTTAATACAATAAATTTTATTTCAGCATTTGAACGAATAGCATAAATTCCATTACCTCTTTATAAGCATATCTTTTAACAAAAAATAAAAGTAAATCTACGTTTCAATTCATTAATTTAATTTCAGCCTTTGAAATAATAGCATAAATTCCATTTTCTACCACTTTTTTTACCAAAAGTTAGGCTAGAAATCTTCTTTTTAATTTATTAATTTTATTTCAGCCTTTCAAATACTATAACTGGAAATCTCCATTTCAATTCATTAATTTCATTTCAGAATTTTTCATTTTTATTACTAAAAATAACATTGGAAATGTTTTGTTTCAATTCAATTTTGAAAGAATAGCATAAAATTCATTATTACCACATTTTGAGCATATTTTTTACTAAAAATAATGCTGGAAGTCTCCATTTCAATTCATTCATTTCATTTCAGTTTGAAAGAATAGCATAAATTCCATTATTAACACTTTTTGAGCATATTTGTACTAAAAATAAAGCTGTAGGTCTTAGTTTTAATACAATAAATTTTATTTCAGCATTTGAAAGAATAGCATAAATTCCATTACCTCTTTTTAAGCATATCTTTTAACAAAAAATAAGTAAATCTACGTTTCAATTCATTAATTTTATTTCAGCATTTCAAATACTATAAATTCCATTACATTTTTTTAAACTAAAATAAAGTATATGTCCATTTCAATTTAATATTTTTTATTTCAGCCTTTGAAAGAAAATCATAAATTGCATTATTGCCACTTTTTGAGCATTTTCTTTACTAAAAATGTAACTAAATCTAAATTTCTATGAATTAATTTAATTTTAGCCTTTGAAAGCATAGCATAAATAATTCTTTGACTTTTTGAGCATATTTTACTAAAAATAATGCTGGAGATACACATTTCAATTCATTTATTTTATTCCAGTCTTTGAAAGAATAGCATAAATTTCATTTTTACCCACTTTTTGAGCATATTTTTTGACTAAAAATATAACTGGAAATCTCCATTTCAATTCATTAATTTCATTTCAGCCTTTGAAAGAATAGCATGAATTCCATTATTACCACATTTTGAGGATTTTTTTTTTTTACTAAGAATAACACTGGAAATCTCTATTTTAATTCATTAAACCCTTTTAAATAATAGCATTAATTTAATTTGTACCACTTTTTGAGCAAATTTTTAAACTAAAAATAAAGGAATAAAAGGAATTAAAATCATAATATCATAAAAATCATAAAAAATTATAATAATAATCACAACAATAAAAACAGAGAATTTAAGAACATTTAAGATGATTTTAAAAATTGATTTAAAATTAATTAGCACAGTAAAAATGATTACACATAGAGTAATGCAACCTGTTCGGACGTAGCACAGTGCTCAATCAATAAATGCACAACTGAACAGTAAATCTCCATTTCAATTCATCCATTTCATTTTAGACTTTAAAAGCATAGCATAAATTTAATTTTAAAAAAAGATTTTATTCTAGCTTTTGAAAGCATAGCATTCCATTTTCAAAACTTTTTGAGATCATTTTATTACGAATAATGTTGGAAATCCCCATTTTTATTTCAGCCTTTGAAAGCATGACAAATTCAAATAGTAACACTTTGTGAGCACATTTTGCAACAAATAATGCTGGAAATCCCCACTTTTAGTTCTTTTATTCATTTCAGCTTTTGAAAGCCGGAATTAATTGTCGAACTGTATTGCTTTGTCCTTAGGTGGAGTGGTTTCCTGCTATGTGCTTTCGCCATGCTGTTGGTCATCTTCCCCATGTTCGCTTTCCCCAAAAAACTGCCCCCTCGTCACAAGAAGAAGAAGAAAAAGCACAGCTCGGACAGCACCTCCAATGACGACGACGTCCTGAAAGAGAAATCCAACAGCAAAGGCCAGACTGTGACGTCCTCAATGGGCTTTGGGAGGGACATCAAAGGTGTGCAGTCATAACAGAAATCCTTCAGTTAATGTAAAACTCTGCCACTGCAGAATGGTCCTTTCAGGGGTGATTATGTGATATTAAGCATTTAGTCAAAAAGCATCTTGCAGTACAGTTATTACAAAGTCAGTCCTCTGGGGTTTAGTGTCCTTCGTGGGCAGGATGTGAACCTGCAGTCTTTCAGTTATCAGCTCAGATCTTTAACCATTAGGCTTCGTCCCTCCCTCATTTAATTACACAGTGCTGCTGACCACCACTGTCAGGAGATTTTCAAATGCTGATATAAAGACTGTAGATTGATGATCAAGCTCAAAAAGTTATAAATGAAGACTGCGTAAGCTAGCAGAAGTTGCTTTTCATTATTCATCTGGGAAGAGCATTAATGACAATTCTGCCACCATCATCACTAATACGGTCCCGTTCATTACCGGACTGCTGGGAAGTTGAAGAATTAAGAGATGACAGAAACCAGTTTCTGCCTTATCACAAAAAATAAAGCAGGTAATTAAATAAGATAAGTGCTTAAAATAAAAATTAAACTTACACTGTGAATATAAAGTCAACAAATCGGGATGATGTGACACTGACTGCTGAAGATTGCCAGGAAAAGAATCAATTACTTTTTAAAATATTTAATAAAATATAAATCAGAACTTAAAACTAGAACAATGTACATTAAATATTATAAATCTCATTGCTATTCTTGTCACACTGTGATAAGTGCCAATTATTATTTGCCTGGAGAGACTTTTGTCCTGCTTTGACAAATACACACAAGTGACTACAATCAAGACAAGCCTTGTTCTATAAACCCGTTGTAACCTACTTCTATTCCCCCCGGCCTGCATGTGTTTGCGTAAGTAGGCTTTCAACATTTCAACTGTTTTACAATGCCTTACAGTAG
Source organism: Garra rufa (assembly GCF_049309525.1). Taxonomy (NCBI): domain Eukaryota; kingdom Metazoa; phylum Chordata; class Actinopteri; order Cypriniformes; family Cyprinidae; genus Garra; species Garra rufa. Next base: position 19,610,748 of record NC_133384.1, read on the forward strand.
GCCAGTAGTTTCTGGGACTTTGATGTGGAGACAGACAAGCTGTTTTGTTCATTAGTAGGTAAAGCTTCTAATCTGCCTGCTTTGTGCCAGCTTGTATGTCTCTTTTCTGTCAGTCCCATAGATCCTATAGAGGTATGAGAGTTCAACCTTCAGGAGGAAATTAAAGTTTGATTATAGTCGACTTCCATGGAAACAGTGCTACATCTGCTAATTAAACGAGGTGGCCATGATGAAGCATTCGGTTAAAACTTATTGGATTTAAACGGATTAGCCTATGAATCCAGAAGAGCTGTGGAGACACCGTGTTTAGGTTTAGCTGTCTTTAAGCTATTAGAACAGAAAACATCTGTTAGTATGGATTATGAGTGGTTTATGAGCTGATGGTGGGGAGAAGAATGTGGGTCGCATCTGTGAGCACAAACATTGAAGACAAATTAGCATGAAAATATCTATCTATCTATCTATCTATCTATCTATCTATCTATCTATCTATCTATCTATCGTATTTATTAGGGCTGTCAAAAAAATTTTTTTTTTTCATTTTAGGGTCATTTTTACCTTTATAAGGCCTATTTTTTTTCATACCTAATTAAATGTATGCGTCAATTTTCGTGTCAAATTCTTACATTTTATAAAAAAAAATCAAATAGTAAGACACCAATCAAATGAAATCGTTATCAACTAAATTTGTACGATTGTGGGTTAGAAAATCAGAATCACAATTCTGAGAAAAGTCACAATTGCGAGATATAAACTAGCAGTTCTGAGAAATATATAAAATATATATAACTTCTGACTTTTTTACCCAGAATTGTGACTTTATTTCTCAGAATTTTGAGTTTGTCCAGCAATTCTGACTCGCATTTAAAAAAAAAAAAAGTTTATTTCATGTAATTCTCAGAAAAAGTCGGAATAATAAGTTTGTATCGCACAATTCTGACTTTACAACACACAATTGGGAGTTTATATCAAGCAATTCTGCCTTTTTTTACTCAGAATTGTGACTTTATTTCTCAAGTTTGTCCAGCAATTCTGAATCTAGAACTTGCATTTGCGAGTTTATATCTCACATTTTTTTAGAAAAAAGGTTAAAATTGAGAGTTTATTTCATGTAATGCTGAAATAAAGTCACAATTCCGGGTTTATATCTCACAATTTTGACAATATTTCTTGCAATTGCAATTTTATATCATGCAGTTCTGCCTTTTTGCTGACTTTATTTCAGAATTTAGAGTTTGTCTCGCAATTCTGATTCTAGATCTTGCAATTGTGAGTTAATATTTTACAATTCTTAAAAAAAGGTTTGTTTCACAAAATTCTGAGAAAAAAAGTCAGAATTGCGACTTTATTTCTCGCAATTGTAAGTTTATATCATGCAATTCAGATTTTTTTACTCAGAATTATGACTTTATTTCTCAGAATCTCAAGTTTTTCATGCAGTTCTGCAAAAAAAGTCAGATTTGTATGTTTGTCACACTAATATGAGTTTGTTTGTTTTTTTAAAGAATTGTGTGATGTAAGCTTGCATTTGTGAGAAATAAAGTCAGCATTGCAATTTTATGTCACGCAATTCTGACTTTTTTTAACTCAAAATTATGACTATTTTTCAGATTTTCGAGTTTGTCCAGCAATTCTGACTTTAGAACTTGCAATTGCGAGTTTATATCCCAATTCTGAGTAAAAAAGTCAGAATTTCTAGTTTATATCTCACAATTCTGAGAAAAGGTCTGAATAATGAGTTTGTATCTCACAATTCTGACTTTATAACTCGCAAATGCAAGAAAAAAATCATAATTTTGAGAGAAAAAGTCACAATTACCTTTTTTTTATTCATTAGCGGAAACGGGCTTCCAAACGATAATGTCAAATTGCATAGCGTTTAAACTAATTATGATATTATTGTATATGATATCTATCGCACTCCCTTAGTATTGGATATGTATCTGCTAATGGTAGACATTTATGCTTTTTTTCTCTTTTTTAACATTTAGATTACCTTAGTCCTATCTAATGCTCACTTAAATGTATTATTTAAAAGCACTACTAAATTAACTGTTAAATGTCATAATGAATATCCATTTATCATACTGAATATTTTAGTGTTGTAATGCCTAAATTCATTTGTAGCATTCAAACTCAATTTATTTTATTTTTTCGTGATTCATTTTTTTTTATTTAGTTAAAATATTACAGAATTTAAATATAGAACATTTAACAGTTATTGCTGTGTGTGGTTGCTGATGCTATTTTTTTCTCATTCAACAGACCTCCCCAAGGCTGCCATAAGGATCCTCAGCAACATGACATTCCTGTTCGTGAGTCTGTCATATACAGCCGAGAGCGCCATCGTCACTGCCTTCATCACCTTCATCCCCAAGTTCATCGAGTCTCAGTTTGGAATGCCTGCCTCTAATGCCAGCATATACACAGGTACATGTTTTCATCATAACAGTATTTAGACCTCTCATTCTATATTCTTATATTCTCTTATTTCTCCTTAACACTTATGTGATATGACATTCTTTTTATGTCATATCACACATTGCACGATTCACACTCTGTTCCTCACATTACAGAACATGTGTTAAAAACGAAGTGTGAAGACATGTGTGATATTTTTTTTCACAGCTGTGCCTGCTTGTTTTGTGGAGGTATATTTGATAGATACTATATAAAGCTGTATAACCAAATATATATTTGAGTGTGTATCACTGGGTATTAAGTTGCTATGAAAATGTATTGGTTGGTCATTTATATCAACCCTCAAACACATATTGCCCTCCATCTCAGACTCTACATCATTATTAAGCCCTGCATATGTCAAAATATCTCAGCACAGATGCTCTCTCATAAGGTGACGGGAGACTGGCCAGGATCTCTAATCAGAGCCCACCAGGACTGACTAGAGAGTGTGATCCACTTCTTCCAGCACGGGTCACTGCCACTTTCATCCAGTTTGTTTACTATATAAATAAATTATTGCTGCAAAATGATTAATCATGATGAGTCACATTCAAAATAAAAATGTATGTTTACATACTGTATGTGTGTGTACTGTGTATATTTGTTATGTATATATAAATACACACACATGAATATATATAAAAAAAATATATATATATATATATTAGTGGTGGGCCGTTATCGGCGTTAACGTGCTGCGTTTATCTGGCGATAAAAAAAAATATCACCGTTAATCTATTCTCAAAGTTGGGTTGGGAGCTGGGTCTATACTACGCAAGCTATGATGACTTTCACCTTGATATTTTAGCATGGATGTATACCTAGCCGAATTGCACTGTAGGGGGCAAGAACGAGTCTTTGAATCTGTGTGTATGCCTACTGTGAAATTACCACATCAAACGAGACGTGCTAACATGGATGCAGCTATGAAGCCGCTGGGTTTGCTTCAGGGCAGGGCCATTGCTAGACCCTTTTTACTGGGGCACGTGCCTCAGTGAAAATCTGCTGTGCCCCAGTAAAAACTCAAATTTGAGTTATAATTTACTTTGATAATCCCGAAATAAAGACATTAAACTATATGCAACAACTGAATTGACGCTTCTAAAAGCAACGCAGTTTAACCGCAGACTATGCACGCAGATATCCATGCCCGTGCGCGCCTGTGTATTTAACTGCAACACGCACGTCACGCAGCCTTTTACGCAGAAGTACATGCAGTGTAGGAATAGTTGGTCACACAAGTTTGTATAGTTAATTGTGTTGTAAATGCAATTGTCAAGCAGTTTGTGATGCATTTTGGAAACAGGAGATGAGCCCCTGGTCTAATGCGCCACCTGGCTTGAGAAACCCGTTCTCAAAGACTTACTTTTAGTCGTTATTTGGGTAGCACACATATTCTGAATGCCTTCGGCAGAAATCAAATTAGCCATTTTAATCTAGATTAATCTAGATTAATTCCAAGATTACAGTGAGATTAATCTATATTAAAAAAATTAATCTATGCTCACCACTAATATATATTAGATATTTATATATAATATATATGATATACAAGAATAACATATTTTTCCTTAATGTATACATGTATGTGTGTGTAAGACACATAGAAAAATATACACAATAAATATACTTATTCCATGGAATGTCTGGATACTGAATTCTGATTGGCTGGCAGGTGTGCAGTAAAACCGTTTAATGCACAGGTAGTTCCAAGTCAGTTAAATCACCGTTCTATATTAATGCGCTGCTTTAATTGATGCACGCAAACGCAGAGAGAGAGAGAGAGATCGGACTCGGAGATCGCATTGTGCTGCGCACATACATAAACTTCTTGTCAGCACTTCCCCGCGATTCTTATTGTTAAAATATCCTACATACTAGATCGCTACATTATATTCCTCAGCAACGAGGTGGTAAAACTGCGGTTTTTGAATGAATTTGTTGTTTGTAGAGAGAGACGCGCAGGCGCACAGCAATGCAGACAGGTACGCGCGCACACACACACACACACACACAAACACAAACACAAATACAACTGTCATCTCTACCTCTCTCTCGGTCGATGGATAATTTACTGAAACAAATGCTAGAATTCATTCAAATAAATGTGATCTTACCGCATTATTTCATGTCTGTGTCTGATTTGAAGCAGTCTGATTTGAAGCAGAATGCTAGAGCGGCGTGTCATAACTGACGAAAAATAACCGTCTTTTTACCTATTCAGTCAAATATTGCGCTGCAAAGAGCAGTACTAGTTTTAACTTATATATAACTTAGCAAATGACCATGGAATAAGCGGGATAATCAACGGCTTGCCGTGCATTAAAGGATTTAAAATGCACTTCGCGGAGGTTATTAGCCTCCACGTCGTGCATTTAAAATCCTTTAATGCACGGCAAACCGTTGATTGTCCCTTACACAGTACACACACGTACAGTATGAACAACAGTACAAACTGTCACAGTTTATGGGAAAATCCAAAGTTCTATACCATTCCAAATAGTCCAAGCTGTTCTAAAGCATCCTAATTACCCTGATTCATTGGGAACAGCTGTTTTAATCAACTCAACAGGTGAAAAACAGAAGCTCTCTGCTGTTGGTTTGTGGACAGTCATGGCTAAGACAAAGGAGCTCATTGAGGACCTGCGGCTGCGCATTGTGGCTGCACACAAATCAGGAAAGGGCTATAAGTCCATATCTAAATGTTTTGAAGTTCCAGTGGTTACAGTGCAAAGTATTATTAAAAATACAAGGCGTTCCGCACTGTGAAAAATTTCAGAGGACGTGGTCGGAAGCCAAAAGTGACACCTGTGCTGGCCAGGAGGATAGTGAATCCAAGAGGTAAAAAAGAATCCAAGGATCACCATCAAGGCCATCCTGATGAATCTGGGCTCTGCTGGTGGCAACGTCTCAAGGCAGACAGTCCACAGACACTGCACACCGCTGGGTTCCACGGACGCAGATCAAGGGGGACACCACTTCTCCAGATAAAACATACAAAAGCCCACCTTGCATTTGCAAATGCTCATCTGGACAAAGAAGACGACTTCTGGTCTTGTGTTTTATGGTCAGAGGAAACAAAAATTGAGTTGTTTGCCCACAATGATGTAGTCTTCATTTGGCGTAAAAAAGGAGAAGCCTTCAACCCTAAGAACACCATCCCCATTGTCAAACATGGTGGTGAGAACCTAATGTTTTGGGGGTGTTTTTCAGCCGGTGGACCAGGGAACCTAATCACAGTAAACGGCACCATGAAAAAGGAGCAATACATCAAAATTCTCAACAACAACATCAGGCAGTCTGCAGAGAAACTTGGGAACCAGTGGACATTTCAGCACGACAACGACCCAAAACACGCAGCAAAAGTGGTGAAGAAATGGTTAGCAGACAAAAACATTAACGTTTTGCAGTGGCCCAGCCAGAGTCCTGACTTAAATCCAATTGAGAATCTGTGGAAGGAGCTAAAGATCAGGTTGTTGGCAAGGAGACCCTCCATCCTGAAAGAGTTGGAGCTCATTGCTAAAGTCGAATAGGCAAAAATACCAGTGGAGACGTGCAAAAAGCTGGTCAGCAATTATAGGAAGCGTTTGACTTCTGTAATAGCCAATAAAGGCTTTTCTATTGATTATTGATACATCGTCTTATTATATTCTGGGAGACGTCTGTGTCATTTCTATTAAAAAAAATCTTGCTGGTTGAATAACTTTAAGTAAGAATTTGCCAGTGGTATGAATAATTTTGGGTTTGACTGTATATAAGCACCTCTGCTTTATATTAATATTAGTGCTGTCAAATCGATTAATATCATTCAAAATACAAGTTTGTGTTTTTATAATGTATCTGTGTATATTTATATGTATATACAGTATTTGCATATATAATCTAAACACAAACTCTTATTTTGGAAGTGATTAATCACGATTAATCCATTTGATAGCACTAATATTATCTACCTTCGTTGTATAGGTGATTTTAGGGCTCTGTAGCCGAATTAAATGCGAGTTAAGAACTCACCGCCACAATGCTGGATGTGTTTGTACTTTTACTGTACGTTTACTTTACTAAGTAGGATTTTTCAAACATGCGCAATAATGATGGCTTTTTCAAATATGAGCTATAATAATAAAGGTGCTTTCTAAGTGGTGTCTCAGTAATTAGTGTCTGTATATAAACTAGCAGGGTTCTGCTTCAGAGTCATTACTGTGGCCCCTAAGCTTGTTGCCAGGATACTGGGAGCGACAAAAATTAATGGTATGGTTGCTATGTCGAATCTTAACTATGCTTGTGTGTTCTTAGATTATAACAGGAAGGCAACATGTTGGACATAACCCTCGTGGATAAAGTCTCTCCTTCAAGCCGAAGCGAGTAAAACTTATTCTGATTTAAAAGCCATGTTGTATTAACAGCAGATTCATATGCCTGCTGAAGTCAGAGCATTCACACAGGCCTGGATGTTTTACACATCAATAGATGCAAGCAGTTTGTCGTTTTTGTGCTGTTTCCTCAGTTATGGCTGCCAAGATTCCCTTCAGCCTATAAGACTGCAGCTGCAATAAACTAGAGACGGACAGAAGACAGATGGTGTACCATAAAACAGAAAACTGAGGCTAGGGAGCATCAGATCTACATTTATGCTCCAGCTTTCCTACAAATTAATTCAGTTATAAATCACAGCTTGACTCCAGATTCAACAATGGCTTCAACAGTGTTTCTAGATCACCTATGTGAATGTCTGTGTTGTTCCTATTTCCACATGACTTAGGTTAAAACTTGTATATGATGTTAATCAAACCATATTTAATTAGGCTAAGTGTAGACCTGGCTGTGTTTATGGTTAAGCAGTTAATGTGCGATCACAGAAGTGTGTATATCAATATTTTACAACGGCTCTTCCAGTCTGATTTAGAGCTAGAAGTATTCACTTTAAAAAGTGTGTGTAGTTTATAAAATAAAGCAATAGTCACAAAATAAAAAAAGGTTGGTTGTTTATTTATTATAAATAATTATATATAATAAACAATTATATGTAATATATATATATATATATATATATATATATATATATATATATATATATATATATATATATATATATATGATTCTTCAAGTCCACATGACTTCAGACAGCACTAATGACAGTGATATGAGTGTGTGCGTGCAAGAGATCTGTCAGTGAGCTGTGGTCATTAACACCCTGCCTTGCTCCAGCTTGTGGCCTACAGGAATCGTTGTACTTTGTCTTTGCATCTCCCACACACACACACAGCTCTATGCCAGCTGTGCACGCAGCCGGGGCCAAATCTCCCAGGACATCCTCTCAAGGAGACTTTCCCTGCTCTCCTTCTAGATATACAGCGGGTTTGTGTGAATAGTGCTCGTTTCTCCTTCTCCTTTCATGACAGGGAAGTGTTCCTGACGCACTTCTGGCTAAATATAGCCCAGAGGAACACTGTATTGGCTTCACACAGTCGTGGTTGTCTCGTGAATGGGCGTTCTTGCCACCTTGTCAGGTTGGAAGGGTATGTGTGTTTATGCATGTGTGGGTGTACGAACATTGGATGGATTGTAATGAAGTTAGGTGTAATCAGCTTGAATTAGTCTGGCTAGTTTATGCTAGTTTAGTGCTAGTCTAGCTTACTGGTGAAGTTGGCTGACTATAGAAGGCTTGTTGGTTTAACTCGAGGTCAAAGTTTGTCTGGTTAGCATAGTCCAGTTTTTTGCAAGATTTTGCAGCTGCACCATCTAGAATCTTTCTCCATTGACAACCATTCAAAATTAGCTGTCTATTCTGTCTTTTTTTAACATATAAATAATAAATATTTACATTTATTTAATAGTTTTTCATTAAATATTTGACCACAATAAAAGGGATCATACAAAATGCATGTTCTTTTTTTATTTGGTACTGACCTGTATAATATACTTCACATAAAATACATTTACATATAGTCCACAAGAGAAAATAATAGCTGAATTCATAAAAATGACCCATGCAAAAGTTTACATACACATGATTCTTAATACTGTGTTGTTATCTGAATGATACACAACCGGGTTTTTTTTTTTTTTTTTTTCTTCTTTTTTTTTTTTAGTGATAGTTGTTAATGAGTCCCTTGTTTGTTCTGAACAGTTAAACTGCTCGCTGTTCTTCAGAAAAATCCTTTGGGTCCCAAAAATTTGTTTTTTCAACATTGTGTAGTTAAACCCTTTCCAACAATGACTGTATGATTTTGAGATACATCTTTTTACACTAAAGACAACTGATGGACTCATGCAACTATTACAGAAGGTTCAAACACTCTCTGATGCTTCAGAAGGAAAAACTATGCATTAAGAGCCCGGGGTAAAAACTTTTGAATAGAGTGAATATGTGTTCATTTTTCTTATTTTGCCTAAATACCATTTTTTTATTTACTACTGCCCTTTAGAAGCTACAGAAGGTACTTATGTGTTTCCAAGAAGACAAAATAAGTTAAATTTACCCTGATCTTCAAATTCGAAAAGTTTCCTGGCTCTTAATCCATCATGTTTCCTTCTGAAGCATCAGCAAGCATGTGAACCTTTTGTAATAGTTGCATGACTCATTTGTCCTCGATGTGAATAGATGGATCTCAAAATCATCGAGTTATTGTTGGAAAGGGTTCAAATACACAAAAATGCTGAAAAAACAAAAAATTTTGGGACCTGAAGGATTTTTCTGAAGAACAGCAGACAATTTAACCATTCAGGACAAACAAGGGATTCATGAACAACTATCACTAAACCAAAAAAAAAAAAAACACTGTGGATCATTTCGGTAACAACACAGTATTAAGAATCAAGAGTAAGTAAACTTTTGAACAATGTCATTTTTATAAATTCAATTATTATTTTCTCTTGTGGACTATATGTAAACTATGGTTGCCACCCGTCCCTTAAAATACGGAATCGTCCCGTATTTGAGAATGAAATTGTGCGTCCCGCTTTTTTGAATCAATACGGGACGGGTTTTGTCCCGTATTTTTTATCATTTTTTTAAAGCAGCGTCTCATGCAAATCATCCCAAACGCATTTTATGAAGATGCCTCCTTTTGCCACTTTTGATTGGGTAATACTTGATGTCATCATTAGTTTGATTGGTCTTTTTAACTGTCCAGTGAGGAGGGCGGGTTTTTTAAGAAGAGTCTGCCAAGTCTAAAAATGGCAGATGCTTCTCCAGGTAACCCCCCGCGTCTTAAAGTTTCAGACGCAGTATGCGTCCCTTATTTTTTTGTATTAAAAGTGGTAACCCTAATGTAAACGTATATGTTAAATATCTCATTCAGGTCAGTGCTAAATAAAAAATAAAATGCTTTTTATATGATCACTCTTAATTTGGTAAAATAATTAACATTTTGCAGATTCTACAAGGTGTATGTAAACTTTTGCCTTTAACTGTAAATGAGAATGCTAATGGATATACAGTATACACTTCTATGGTTTAGCTAGCAAAAAACCTAAGGGGTTACCTTGACTGAATATCAAAAGGGGCGGATGTTGAATTTGACTTCTGTGTTTAGGTTGTGTCACGATGCATTTATGAGAGAGTGAGCTTCAGCTTTTCTTACGCGTTATAAGTTTCCTTTTACGAGGCTCTTACTCTTGACCAAGCTAAAAGCATGTGCTTGCCTTTCCCACCCAATGGATTTACACAGTGACCTCGGACTGCCAGCAGTCAGCTTTGACTTTCAAATCCCAAGCTGTGATGCCAGCACGTGTGCCACACTGCTCTGCCTCACGCACATTTCTCTCCCCGTTCCCTGTTATTCTGCCAGCCAGTGATGTCTATCTTTGGTTCTTAGTCACTCCGTCACTGCATTAACATTCGTCCTTGGTCCTTTTTTTTTCTTTTTGCTTCAGTCTTTAGACTAAAATCAACAGCCGTGATGTGAACAGATGTTTTTCTTTTTCATGATGGACCTGTGAACTATGTTCAGGATGTGTTCACATTCCTTGAGGTCTTTGTGTTAGCTTCCACCCATAGAAATATATGGACATTCCTTTCCTTGAGCTGCATTGTCACCTTTTTCTTCTATAGTTTTGTACAATTTTATCTTTGTCCCCTATATATCAGCGGTGTGCGGTGGTTTCTGAAATGAGGAGGGAAAGTCCTCAATGTTTTTCTCTTTTATATTTTTACATTAACTATTTATCAATATTGTATTTATTAAAGCAAAGTATGATCTCATCAAGTTAGTGTTTTTAAGCATTATACATTTATTACAAAATAATAACTCACAGCAGTAACAATTTAAACAGTATATTTTATTTGTGAACTTATGTTCAGCTATTCTTTTTAATAGTTAACTTTAAACTATTTTTTGATTTTTCGGATCATCTGTGATCAAAGCTCTGTAAATATTGGTTATATTTACTTTAAATTTGACCAAGCTGATTACTCACTAAAAACTCCCACAGACCATGTTTTCAGGCCATTTTAAGTCTTATTTTGACGCAACAAATTGGTTATATTGAAGTGTGTGAGTTGTTTACTTGCTTTTTTAAATGAGTCCATTAACGCCATTATATTGTTAATTCAGACTGATTCGCGAACACATAACGCACACAAACACAAGAGGCAGGATTTATCGCATGAACCAATCACAGCTGAATGGAACCAGTCCTATCCAATCATATTCACGTGACTTTCCCCCATTCGTTCTCAATTACCCCCCAACAAATTCACCACACGTTTTAGGAAATCTGTTAAAACTTAATGGGCTCAGGGAAGGCGAGAGAAACGCTACCGCTGTAAATTTACCTGTTGGTGTCGCTGCTGAACAATGTTTCTTTTGAAAAACAAGTGATTTATACACTTTGTAAAGTTATATTTTGTAATATTGGCATTGTTTTGTACACTATATGGTTGAGGGCCAACCAAGGACATGTTGATGAGCTAATGGTTACACATTGCACACTTTTTTATTCAAATCTGATGTTTATTGTGATAAGTGGCTTTCTGGACTAGTATTTTGACTGATCTCTCTCTTTCTTTTCATTTAGGTGTCATTATTGTGCCCAGCGCAGGGGTGGGTATTGTGCTGGGTGGCTACATCATAAAGAAACTCAAGCTTGGAGCTCGTGAGTCCGCCAAGCTGGCCATGATCTGCAGCGGGGTGTCTCTCCTGTGCTTTTCCACCCTCTTCATCGTGGGCTGTGAGAGCATAAACCTGGGTGGGATCAATATCCCTTATACCACAGGGTAAGAGAGTTACATCGGCATTAAAGCCTGTCAGTATAAGATTTGATGTATACTGCATGGATTTGGGTATCCTACGTGTTTTGTGGTTTCAATTATGGTGGGGTCGTATAAACACTAAAATACTTTGAACAACAGAAGAAACATATGTTGAACAGCAGGTGCAAGGGCTGTTTCTCGCATCATGGTGCATTTCATTGCCCTTACATATGCCTGCACGTATGGACTGAAAAGACAGTTGATGAGTCAGTATGTGATTGATTTTGTGGTTGTTTTCTTGCACCTCCAACTAATCCTACACAACTGTCTTAAATGTTACTTTATCTATTGAAAAAGTATGCACAATGCAGGCCTAAAATTACCTATTTTAAAAAAATTAGTAACCACTTAGTGCTTTTGGCTGGATAACTTTAACCATATTAAGCCACCTGAAACCAAAAAAGTATCTAAATTAAAAATTAAAAAGCGAAAAGATATGTTCCATTAAGATATTTTGTACATTTCCTACCGTAAAAATATCAAAACTTAATTTTTTATTAGCAATATGCATTGCTAAGAACTTAATTTGGACAACTTCTCAATATTTCTCAATATTTTGATTTGTTTGCACCCTCATATTCAAGATTTTCAAATAGTTGTATCTCAGACAAAACATACATCATATTGACCCTTAAGACTGGTTTTGTGGTCCAGGGTCACATTTTCTTTCTGGTTTGGCCTTTTTCACAGACTGTGTTTATCCCATGAGCCATGTGTTTGACATTCCTGCTGTGTAAGCTCCATTGTCTATATCCTGTTGTCCATCTTACAAGGCACCATTGAGTGACTTAACAGGTTTCTTGTGCTAAAGTCTGCAATAGGGAAGTTTGCATGGCCCTGACCAGCTAGACAGCTTGTTTGCTGAAGACATGACACAAAAGTGTGAGGCCCTTTCAACAGATAGACCTGCCTTGTAGAAATACAAAGCATTTGTGTTCAAAGTAATGAGTCAATGCTTACATTTCACATCCGTCCAAACTCTTTCTTTCCGCTACATTTCTCAAGGTTAGCCTTTCTCATCCTGTATGTTCTATAACAGTATTTTCATGGTTAAAATAGACACACATGCCCATTCAGAAGCTCTTATTTATTATTTATTCATTTACCAACCACAGCTGCTTCAGCTCAGCTGACCTTGACGAGAAAACTGCTTCCGTTAACTGAAGCTTAAAGGAGATGTAATTTAAGTCTCAGGTGTCCCCAGAATGTGTCTATGAAGTTTCAACTTAAAACCCTTCACAGATCATTTATTATATCATTTTGAAAATGCCAATTGTGACTGAGAAGCAGTAACATGCTGTTTTTGTAGATGCCATCTTTTTTTAGAATAAGGCTATGTCTTTACAGCTCATACCTCAGATAATCTGTCAAAAACATCTGTTTGCTTTTAATTATTATATCTATTGCACTGAAATCATGTGTTTTAGAGCCGTATCAGTTTAAACTTCTAATATAGGGTTTTCTAAGCGCACACATTCGAAGCACGTGCACAGAAAGCTGCTGTCACATGGCATGTGAGTACTAAACTAAATTCTCTTTCATGTCTTATTACACTTAAACTGTCAAATACACACATGTTTATGTTAAAAACACAGGAGTTACAAAAACAGTCGATTATGTCTATCAAAGTAAATAGCTGGGAAAGAAATCACATGTTTATATTAGATCTATGTGGCAGCAGCGTAATATACAGTAAATAAATGAATAAATCCTCTGCTCTCGTCTCCTCTAAGGCTGGGACTCTAAAATAGTGTTGTGTGCTCGTCTGTGCAGCCAAAGACAGAACAGTTAGCATGCTTAGCTTAAACATTCCACATGGAAAACACAATGGCGACACCATGGGTAAAAACCTACAGATTGAGGGGCGGTAATATTATAATATATCCCCTTTCTACATCACAGGGGGAGTGAAATCTGCACAGCTTGTTTTTTCACAAGCCTGCAGAGAAAGGCTTACCAAAAAAAAGATTGGTTTGTTCTTTTTTCACACTTTCTGGGTTGATAGATACACCAGGTAACCTGATTATAGCTCTTTAACATGGAAGCAGTCAGATTTTCATGATATGTCACCTTTAAATTCTGTCATTATTTACTCATTCCAAAACTATGACTTGAATTTTTCTGTGAAACACAAATTGAGAGATGTTGACTAGGATGTGCTGCCAGACTTCACAATGACAAACCAAAACACCATGTTATCCCTTTATGTCCTATAAGAATGTGTAGTTTTATAGCAAAGGGGTCTGTCTCACTCAGTGTTTAAAGACTGGATTCCGATCGCTGCTGTTTCCGTCCGTATGTGGCTGTGTAATGCCGTGATTCATCCCCTCATTCTGCTGTAGATCTGAGAGGATAATGTAAAGTCAACCAGATCTGCTGCTGATTGCTTTGCGTTTTATGTGGGAAAGAGCTTTGTTTGAATTTGCCTGCCGTTCCCACAGCATTAAAATAACTGTTTATACAGTATCGCTTTATTTATTTTACTGTCTGCATGTTTCCTTCTTACTCTCTTTTATCCTCTGCGGGAGATGATAGTTTGAGAGGAATAGGCTTTGAAAACTCATTTGTTTTATTATATAGTCGAATGACAAATAAATAAACCTTACTGTATTGTATTGCTATATTTAAAGGGATAGTTCACCAAAAAATGAATGTTGTGTCATTAATTACTCACCCTCATGTTGTTCTAAACCTGTAAAACCTTCATTCACCTTCAGAACACAAATTAAAGGGGTCATCGGATACAAAACTCACTTTTACATGTCGTTTGAACATTAATGTGTGTTGGCAGTTTGTGTACACAACCACCCTACAATGATAAAAATCCACCCAGTGGTATTTTTTTTTAATCTTTAAAAGTAATATCCCCTTTTTAAAATCAGGTCATTCTCAGCTTCTTGTCAGTGTGATGGCACACCAACAGAGGCTGCTCCCATGTTAGTTGATTGACATAAGCACCTTACCTTAGACCCGCCCTCACCAAGCTGAAACAGTCCGACTCCGATCGCCATTGTGTCGACTCAGGTGCAGGGGAAGACGAGAATGTCTCCAATTGAGCGATTGAGGTGTTCTGTTGTTGGATGTAATAATGAACACAGCAGTCGTCATTTACTCCCGACATCTGAGCCGCTGAAGATGCAGAGCATAACGTTACTTTCGTTTTTAAAAGAAAAGCGCCGATCCCGATCTACATATGCGTCTATGTTTGTGCAAATCGTTCCTGATGAAGCTTCTCCTACAGCAGAAGTGAGTATAAGGGTTTTTAATGCATCTATGCAAATGGCCTTTCTTAATAATGTGCTAAACATGGCTAAAGTAAACATTACGGCTCATAATCCCACAGCAGAGAGGGGCGGGGCGAGCAGAGCTCATTTGCATTTAAAGGCCCATGCAATAAAATTAGTTGATTTTTTGCAGAGCTGATTTTGACAAGGTAAAACACTACTATTGAGAATTTTTAACCAAAGTATATTATAGACTTTATTGAGACCCTAAAGAATCATATGAACTTGTGGAAAATGGGCGTCCGATGACCCCTTTAAGATATTTTTGATGAAATTCAAGAGCTTTCTATCCCTGCATAGACAGCGACGCAAATGACATACTCAAGATGCATTTTTTTCCTCAAACTGAAGACTCCATTTCCCTTCTGTTTCTGTTTTTCTTCAGGCCGACACTCACTCTGACCCACAGAAACCTGACGGGAGGCTGTAATGTGAATTGTGGCTGTCGGATCAACGAGTACGCTCCTGTCTGTGGCTCAGATGGCATCACATATTTCAACCCATGCCTGGCGGGATGCAGCACGGTTGGCAATGACAGTACCGGGGTAAGCCACACTGCATGTCTTTCTGGAGATGCTCCCATTTTTTTGGGACAGCACAGATCATTTCAGGTCAAGATGTACCCAACACCAAACATTAATATTAAATGTTAATCATCTAGTTAGATGTTCTGTATACTGTAGGTCTTTCATTCCAGTCACATCTACTTAAATGTCAGCATCTCATCTCACTGATACAGTCTTTTTTTATTCTAGAAAAAAGATTTGAAAGCAAGTGGGTGTCAGAATGTCTTGTCACCTTTTGGTCAGAGTGTGAATTTAAATCATAAACACTTTAAATTGAATATCTGTGATAATGTTCATGCTCTTTTTTTAACAGATCAGAAACTACACAGATTGTGCCTGTGTTCAGAGCAGGCAGGTTATCACACCACCCACCAGCGGCCAAGGCAACCAGCTGCAACTGGTCATTGTGAAGACCTACCTGAATGAGAACGGATTCGCTGTGTCAGGGAAGTGTGATCGCACCTGCAACACGCTCATCCCCTTCCTCATCTTCCTCTTCATCGTTACGCTTATCACAGCTTGCGCACAGCCTTCTGCCATTATCGTCACTCTCAGGTAGGACACAGTTACTAATGTTTCTGATCTTTTAAAATTACTTTAAAGGTGCATTTTGTTCTTTATTAAAAACAAAAATCAGTAGGGACTTTTAACACATTTTGAATCAGTAAGATGTTTTTGAAAGTAGTCTCTGATGTGCAGCAAGGCTGCATTTATTTGGTAATTATGAACATTTATTTGGTAATTGCGATACAAACTCGCAATTTTGACTTTTTTCTCAGAATTGTCTAATAAACTAGCAATTGCGAATTATAAAGTCAAAGTTGCATGATATAAACTCACAATTGTGAGTTATAAAGTCAGAATTGCAAGATAAAAATTTATAATCCTGACTTTTTTTCAGAATTGTGAAATATTAACTTACAATTGTGAGAAATAAAGTCAGAATTACATGATATAAACTCACAATTCTGACTATTTTTCTCAGAAGTATGTGATATAAACTTGCAATTGTTAGTTATAAAGTCAGAATTGCAAGATATAAACTCACGATTCAGACTTTTCTCAGAATTGCATTATAAACTAGCAATTGCAAATTATAAATTAAGATAAAATCACAATTCTGCCTTTTTTTGTCAGAATTGTGTGATATAAAGTCAAATTTTGATATAAACTCGCAGGTGACTTTTTCTTATTCATAATTGTGAGAAATAAAGCAAATTGTGAGTTTATATCTTGTGATTCTGACTTTATTTCTCACAATCATGAGTTAATATCCTGCAGTTCTGAGAAATAATGTCAGAATTATGTGATTTAAACTCACAATTCTGAAGTTTATATTTCACAATTTTGACTTTTTTTTCTCACAATTGTGAGATATAAACTTGCAATTGCAAGTTATAAAGTCCAATTTTAAGAGGGAAAAAAAACTGATATGTTGAATTGCGAGTTACATCTCACAATTATAACCCGCAATTGCGTGTTAGAAAGTCAGAATTGCATGATATAAACTCATAATTGTGAGTAATAAAGTCAGAATTGCAAGATATAAACTGAATTCTGACTTTTTTTCTCAGTAATGTAATATAAACTCGCAATTCTGATTTTTGTTTTCTCATAATTGCATGAAATAAACTTAATTGTGAGAAATCAAGTCAGATAAAAAAGATATAAACTCAATTTTATTTTATTTTTTCAGAAGTATGATATAAAATCACAATTCTGACTTTTTTTCTCGTAATTCTGATATAAACTCACAGTTGTGAAAAAATAAAGTCAGAATTACATGATGTAAACTCACAATTCAGACTTTTTTTTCTCACAAATGTTTTTTTCCCAGAATTGTGAGATATAAACTCGGAATTGCGAGTTAGAAAGTCCAGTTTTGAGAGGGAAATGAAGTGATATGTTCTCAGAATTGCGAGTTATATCTTAGTTATAATTTAACTCACAATTGCTTGTTAAAAAGTCAGAATTGCTTAATATAAACTCGCAATTCTGACTTTTTTCTCAGAATTGTGTGATCTAAAATCGCAATTCTGACTTTTCTTATAATTGCATGAAACAAACTCAACTGTGAGAAATAAAGTCAGAATTACGTGATATAAACTTACAATTGTGAGAAATAAAGGTAAAAATGATTTAACTTGCAATTGCATGTTAAAAAGTCAGAATTGCAAGATTTAAACCTGAATTGTGAGTTTATATCTCACAGTACTGACTTTCTGGCTAAAAATAATTGATTTCTTAAAAAAAAAAAAAAAAATGGTACTATTTATTTATTTATCTATCTATCAATGAATCAATCAATGCATTAGTAGTAGTAGATGGTATTAAAGAATACAATAAAGTCATTTTCTTTTGCAGGTCAGTCGAAGAACAAGAACGACCGTTTGCTTTAGGAATGCAGTTTGTGCTGCTAAGAACTCTGGGTAAGTCACAAATGCTTTATTTACTTGAGGAATGCACAGCTTTAAAAAAATAACTCATTAAATCCGTCAGCATTGTTTATAACTACAGCAGAGCTTTTCATATAGCACCACCTTGTGTTCTTAAATGTAAACTACAGCTCAGTACAAAGCATTATACATTCGAGTCAGATAAGATGACAATAACAAATGCAGCATAATATTTAAGGCTTAAAGCAGTAGTTAATAAATCAGTCTTCCATTTACCACAATGCTTCTCTTCTTCCATGTCTGCAGCTTATATTCCCACACCAATCTACTTTGGTGCAGTGATTGACACCACCTGCATGCTCTGGCAGCAAGACTGTGGCGTTCATGGCTCTTGCTGGGAGTACGATGTCACTTCCTTCCGCTTCGTGTACTTCGGCCTGGCTGCCAGCCTCAAGTTTGTGGGCTTTGTGTTCATATTCCTCACCTGGTACTCAATTAAATACAAAGAAGATCGTCTGGAGCGCTGGCAGCGCCATCTGCCTCCTCTGGGCACCGTCAGTGAGCTCATCTGCCACGCTGGAGGCCACAAAAGCCACGCTCGCACCCGCTCCTGCCCCGTGTTCACACCCCGTCCCGAGCCCCTCGACCAGCCCCCGCTCAACCGCGGACACTGCAGCCAGAGCTGCCCCGGAAACGCCCTCAAAGCAATAACCCCACCTGCCCGCTCGCTGCAGGAAATGCACATTTGAGGAACGTGCGCCCTGACATCTGCCTCCACGTGCCTTCCTTACAGGTGTTAGCGCCGACGTACACCTGTTTTGCCCCCGCGTGGCTTTCAGGGGCTTGCTGCGCTCACCGTTCTCAACGTCACCAGTATTTGCTGTCGAAGCGTATGGAAGACATCTCATGGTGCTAAAGGAGAAACGGAGAGGACTTATCTCTGTTATCCAATCTTGGATTCCGAGATTATTATATCAAAGACGTACCACAAGCACAAAAGGATATCAGTACTATGCAACGCCGTACCGCATTAAAGCCTCCTAACTATATTAGCATTATTCACAACAGTATTCTCAACAGCAGAACATCTCACATGGTCTTTCTGAACAAATCTGTGAAGACATTCACTTCAGAATGGTGTTAACAACTCCCTTCTGGTTGGTTTGGAGGCGTCAATGTGATCCGGAGCTGTACTAGAACATTCAGCCTCCTCCAGAAAAATCACATGGTTGCAAATTGCCCAGTCAGCAGCTGGGCAGCTGGCAACCTGCCTGAGTGGACTTCTAAAATGCATTTGGAGAAGGACTTCGAAGCCTAGTATTTTCTTTTTTCATCTTCATAATAATTCTGTCTGTTTAGTGATTGACTCTGAAATGACGATATGTGATTAGATGCATACTGTGGGATCAGATGTTTGTTCAGTGCTCCAGTATCACGTTTTTAAAAGAAGGCAGATCAATTTGATGGATTTTTGGTGAATCCGCATTCAAACCGGTTTCGTTTTTTGTAAGTGTGAACAGCAAAAAATTAATGAAACCTGATGTTTACAAACCCGATCTAAATCACATTCATATCTGGTTTGATATGAAACCAGAATGGTTTGGAATGACAAACTGAATATGTTCATTGTGCACTCTTTCCTTATATACACTCTTAAAAGAATTCTTCAATAGGCGGTTTCGCACTGGAGGAACATTTTCGTAGTTTCTTAGAACTATTGGTGGAAGTTTATGGTTTTTGGTGTGTTCGCACTGCAGGAACTAGGAACGTATTTAGTTCTAGGAACTCTGTTTGGGGGAACTATATTAGCCCCTACTTCGGAGTAGGGTCTAAAACAGTTCTATAGGAACTACTAGTGACATAAGTATACACTGTTTGGCCAAACGTGCAGAAGAATTGCAAGATATAAACTCACAATTGTGAGAAATAAAGTCAGAATTACATGATATAAACTCAAAATTTTAAGAAAGTCAGAATTACATGATATAAACTTACAATTCTGACTTTTTTTCAAAATTACATGATATAAAATCACAATTCTGACTTTTTTGTCTAAGAATGTTGTGATATAAACTCACAATTTACTTTTTTTCTCAGAATTACATGATATAAAATCACAATTCTGGCTTTTTTGTCTCAGAATCTTGTGATATAAACTCACAATTTACTTTTTTCTCAGAATTACATTATATCTAAGACGTACCACAAGCACAGAAGGATATCAGTATTATGATTCTGACTTTTTTTTTTCTAGGAATTGCATTATATAAATCACAATTGTGAGAAATAAGTCAGAATTATGTGATATAAACTTGCAATTTTCTTTTTTCTCAGAATTGTGATATAAACTCACACTTGTGAAAAAAAAGCCAGAATTACATGATATAAAATCACAATTCTGACTTTTCTTTTGTAAGAATTGTGCATATAATCTTATGCATTGTGCATATAAAGTGCCTATTGGCATATGGTTCCCTGAAGAACCTTTAACATCCATTGCACAAATGGATGGTTATTTAAGTTTAAAAAAAAAAAAAGTTTTTTTACAAATTATTAAAATGTCATTTACAATAGGAAAGAAGAGGTCCTTTTAAAAACTGTTCAATGAAAGGTTCTTTTGGGATCCCAAAATGGATCTTCTATGGCAAGACTGCGAAACCCCCTTTTGGGACTTTTATTTTTAAGAGTGTATAGTGAAGTATGTGATTTTGTAGTGAATTCGTGATCAAGTCAGCAATTTCGGACACAGTATGAATTCCTAAGTGTCTAATTTAGTCAAAAACCTAAAGGGATAGTTCACCCAAACATGAAAATTCTGTCATTAATTATTCACCTTCATGTCGTTCCAAACCTGTAAGACCTTTGTTCATCTTCGGAACACAAATTAAGATATTTTTGATGAAATACGAGTTTTCTGACCCTGCATAGACAGCAACGCAACTGACACATTCAAGGCCCAGAAAAGCAGAGACAGAAGAAAAGAACTTGTTGAAAAAGTCATTATTTTGTTTTCTTTTTGCACATAAAAGTATTCCAGTAGCTTCGTAACATTACGTTTGAACCACTGATGTCACGTGGATTATTTTAACCATGTCCTTACTACATTTCTGGGCTTTGAATTGCTGTCTATGCAGGGTCCAAATCAGATTGAAAACCATATCACATATGTGTGTGGTGTAAACAAAGGGATTCAAATCCAGATTCAAAAGATTCAGGATTCAGTCGACCACTCATGCTGCTGCTGCCTCTGCTGCGTCCAAATACCTGAGCATGTCTGAGCAGCTTTAGCGATAGCATTGGTAAAGCCATAGCAGAATGAGAATGGATTCTCTGCTTTGGTTGATGTAAATGAGCATGTGCTCTGGCTACAGCCTGATCCTCAAGCACTAGCTCGATTATTATGCACCAACTATGTATAATTAAACTTCTGCCTAATAATATGCAAATTTCAGATTTTCAGTACTCTATGATGGGTTTCTAAAGCCAGTTTGGCGGTTCATTAGATGTAGTTCAGTTACTTTTGATCAATACACAGTACAGAAGTCATGAAGGCTTTTTGAACTTTTTAGCCATGTTCGATAGGTATTATTCGGTTCAATTTTGATTAATGAGGAACTAACATGATAGGTAGCTAGTGCTTAGCATGCAAACAACAAAACCCAGCTTAATCAATGAAATACAAAATGGAGACCATGCCATATTAATTCCACCCTTTTACATGTCTCCACTTTTGTGAGCTGTACTGTATGATCAGAATTTCAGATACACAATACTTTTTTTCCAAACCTCTTATTGTCAGTGTTTTTCTAAAAGATGAAGTATTTCAGATGCTGACTTCAGTATTAGAATGTAATATTTAAAATTGGGCTGTAAAAAGTTAAATCAAGCCCTTCTTGAAATTGCTTTTTCAATGTTTGTGAACTATAAGGCGTACCGTGGTGAAAGTCTGACCTCTTTATAATAATCAGAAGCTCCTCATTAGTTTGACCTACAATGTGAGCTGCTCAAAATCTGATTAAAGTTAGGCTGTAAGACAGTACAAAGTACAAATTAATTTGAACATGAACATTTATATAAGCAAACAAATGCAAAAACCACAGAAGCCCTGGAGCCCTGAAGTACCCTGTTGTTGTTTTTTTTCTGCTGTGTAACCTCAAAAAAAAGCATTTTTCATAATTTTTCACATTTCCCTCCATGCTTGAGTTGCCTTGGCAAATGAACACAACAGGTTTCAAGTTTTTTTTCCAGAGTAAAGAACTGAACTGTTAATTTCCTACCATAAATATATCAAAACTTAAATTTGATTAGTAATTTGCATTGCTAAGAACTTCATTTGGAACTTTAAAGGCTTTTTTATATATAATATATAGATTTTTTGCACCCTCAGATTCCAGATTTTCAATTAGTTGTATCTCAGCCAAATATTGTCATATCCTAACAAACCATATATCAATGGAAAGTTATGACTTTCGACCCCTATGACTGTTTTGTGGTCCAGGATCACATTTAGGCAAATTGACTTGTTTGCTCCTAGTTATTCCGTTTAAAGATCAGCTCACATTTGAAGTCAAATAAATGTGTTGGTGTGAATTTTGGCTATCAGCAGGGCTGATTTTAGATCAGTGTTAAAAGTGTAAAGGCCAGTTGTGTTTGTCTCTCTTCAATACTCATGGACACGAGATGTCCTGGACTCCCACATGTGAACTAGTCATCTAGACATTAACTTTAATTCCGTCTTGGTTCTTC
This sequence comes from Garra rufa, assembly GCF_049309525.1. Taxonomy (NCBI): domain Eukaryota; kingdom Metazoa; phylum Chordata; class Actinopteri; order Cypriniformes; family Cyprinidae; genus Garra; species Garra rufa. Next base: position 19,633,459 of record NC_133384.1, read on the forward strand.
AGTATTTTATCGACATGTATTTATTGAAATAAAAGAATTTAGAAAGAAGCGGCAATGGAGAAATCAATGCCTTGAGTTTTGTATGTCATTAAAACAGTACTTTTTTATATTTTATGTTTTTTAAATGTTCATATTGCTTGTATATTTTATAAGGAGTCGTATTTTTCTTTGTAAACTAGCCTTTTTTTCTTTTAGTAGACAGTGGTGCCACCTACATAACATCAGGAGAGGTAAAACGTTTTATTTTATGGCTTTAAATGCTTTAAAGCAAATTAATTTATTTATTTAGCTGGAACAAATCACTGTACCTAAATTCAAAGGCTGGCCTCTATCTATCTAATTTTTCCTGTAAGTGCGGACGCCATTTGTAAATTTTAGAAACAGTTTGTATGTTGTTCCAGCCACGACGTCCCAGAAATGGAAACAATTACAGTTGTAATCTCAGGTACTGATTATGTGCTTTAATCAGTCTTAAAAGTGTCTAATGTTAGTTTGAATATCATATTGCGTGAGATTTATAGCCATACTGAAATCAAGAATAGATCATTTACCTCAGATCTTGAAAATAAATTTAAGACAGGCGTATGTTAAAACTGCGAACTCAGTTGCTTTCCATGACAAAGAAGGTATCCGTCACATGTAGTTTCAACAGTGTTAGGTTTAATATTTATGAATTGACCTTATGCACGGAGCGTTCTTTAGAACTTCCGCATAAAGATAAGCCAGCTCGTAAACTTCCGCTGAAGCTCATTTTATTATATGTGCTATATATTAGGTGGACACTCTTGAGACTGATCTAGTGCCTCGTTCTTATCAGAAACTGAGAAAAAATATAATTGCAACATTATCTAGCGGCATGAACATTAAGTTTCATATTATTTAACAACATTTAATTTAAATGCGGAGCCTGGTAATCCCGTACTGTCCATATCTGCATAGTTGTACATTTAAATGCTGACAGCTAAACACTATCATAACATGTTTAGGCTAACGTTAGCTAGCTAGCGATATTTCTCTTCCAGGACATCTTTAGTCGTGAACCCATTTTTTAAATCTTGCAATATTTCAAAGCCTTTATTATTTTCTAACTCTACAGCTGTGAAATAAAATGTACTTCAAGGACTCACTTTTCATTCATAAAAAAGGCATCGGAAAAAATTACTTTTCACGGAAAACAACGTCTATTTTGGCTAAAATAATATGGAATTACCCATATAACCAATAGATGGCAGCAGAGGATTATTATGCAGCTGCCTCTCCCTATATTTTTTTTTCAAGACGTCTTGCTTTTCGATTTCTTATAAAATTACCAGTATAATAAATTGTAGTAATAAATACCACCCTAAAGTATATAGTATAGCAAGTGCAGAAAGCCATTAAGCTCACACACAAACAGCCTATAAGGGTGAATTATTTAAATACTAATATATAGTTCACTACATAGCCTACGTTAAATATTTATGGCATAATAATTAAATAATGCACTCAATATGAATCGAAAGGAATTTGAAATATTTTATAAAACTGAATAACTACTTTTAAGTTTTATCTTGAACTGTAAAATCTATTAAATAGCCTATATTTAACCAACACATACTTGTTGTAGTTTTGTTACTCTGAATTTAGTTTGAATCATTTAAGCTTTTTTTTTTTTTTGACATCAGCTTGTCAGATGTTTCTCCGGTTATTATTGTCAATCAGAGCAATGACTCGCGCATATTTAGCCGATTTACTCACGAATTTTTTTAATCTGGCATTTGTCATTCTTGAAACGGTATACATGGACGTTTGGTCCTCTTAGACAAACAACACTTTTGCCACAGTTTTGCACGTTGTTAGGCTATATTTCTGGTTATTTCACTATGGCAGGCTTACACCGTGTCCTAACTACAAGCGACACGATTCCGCGACACGTGATAAAAGGTATCTTTTCCATGTTAATTGGAGTTTTTGTCCTAACTAGCTGCGACAGTGACATGCAAAATGTTTATTTTATTTTAGTAACCGTTTCTAACGTCGCAGCTGAAACAACAACATACAAACCATGACAATTATAATCTCAGGTATTGATTATGTGCTTTATTCAATGTTAAAAGTGTCTAATGTAAGTTTGAATATCATACTACGTGACTGCGTTATAGTTATAGCCTACTGAAATCAATAATAGATATTTACCTCTTGAAAATAAATATAAGCAAACATATACGTTAAAACTGCGAACTCAATGCGAACCAACAAGTGTTTTCCATGACAAAGATGGTATCAGTCACTCAGTATGTAGTTTTAATAATGTTAAAAAGGTTTAATATTTATGAATTAGATTAAACTTGTCCATTTCGTTGGGACTGCAGTGCACTTCTGAATGGCTGAGATATTTCAGTGTTTTTTGTCGATTTCATCCGGCTATTATAGTCACGATGTTACTTCCACGTTGAAGAATAAGGTGAATACTTTAACGTGGAAAAATATATTAAAACATTTGTATGATAATAGGGATCAGTGGCCATATTTGTGACCTTGGACCAGAAAAGTAGTCGTAAGTACCACGGGTATAAATTTGTAGCAATGGAAAAAAATACATTGTATGGGTCAAAATGATTAGCATATTAAGTAAAGATCATGTTCCATGATGGTATTTTGTAAATGTCCTACCATAAATATATATAAACTAAATTTTTAATTAGTAACAAGCATTGCTAAGAACTTAATTTGGACAATTTTAAAGGTGACTTTCTTTGCACTCTCAGATTCCAGATTCTTAAATATTAGCATCTCAGACAAATATTGCAACAAACCATGCATCAATGGAAAGCTTGTTTATTCAGCTTTCAGGTGATGTATTCATCTCGATTTAAAAAAATGTACCCATATGACTAGTTTTGAGGTCCAGGGTCACATTTTTGAGATACAAATGCTGCAAAAAGTATGAAATCTCAACATCACCCATGTATTCGCATACACAAAAGAACAAGACAAACAAGGCAGATATAAGAAAAAGCTTGACTTTTATTTTGAAGGGACAAACTACTGTCAAATGACTTGAATGAAATGAACAGCTTTAAACTGTTAAGCGTGAAAATATATAATATAAAAGAACTGCTTGGTTTTGTCTTTAGTTTCATTGAAGCAGAAAATATATACAACAAAAAAGGCAGAAGTAAGAAACACTTTGAAAAGCATCAGAGATCGAAAACATACATCAATCATGACTAATAAATACCAATCATTTCCATTTCATCGCGATGAGGTGATACATCTTTACAAGGGAATAAGAAGCTGGACTTGAATGAATGAAGCCATTAGCTTACGTGAAGGCAAAAATAAAGCAAATACATTTCTGATTGTGCATTCGTTGCTCTAAACGCATGTAGTACTGAGACAAATGAACAGGTCTTGCATGCAAATGCTTCTAACTCTGCGCCGACAGCTGAAATCTGGATGGTCGGATATGTACATCGATTCATTTCCTCAAAGCTCATTCAGAAACATACAAACTTAAACGTCTTCACTGTGAAGTGGAAACCATATGGGCAACACAAATTTGCATAATATGATACACGTTGCATAATATATGCAGGATTTTATCAACAAAACGTTTTTGAAACTACTAAATTTATACCCACAATTCATGTTGTCAGTTGTGTTCACCCAACCAGAGTACAATCTTGGTAAATTTGTTTAGGTAGTTACATCGTACGTAAACTCCCACTTTAGATTTAGCTCTGTTAATATATTACAAATGCTTCGATATTTGAAGAACAATGTGGATTTTATTTCTTAATAAAATAATTTGTCAATAAACAGATTAGAATTCTCTCAAATCTACATAGTTACAAAATGTTAATTCTCTATATCATAGGCAACGTCATTGGAAACTCTTCATTTTTAATCAATAGGTAGGTTATACAGGATCATCTCGTTCATTAAACAGCAAACAGCGACTCCTCGTGTTAACAGGCACAAAGACTAAACTTTTCTTTCGTTAAACACACCGTTCTCTTTATTGCCCGAACCGTGAATAAATTAACTTCTAATGCTGAAATGCTAAACGTGAAATAATTTAACCGAAAGTGTTACTTCATAATAGAATTATAGATTTTTAAATACTTTGCCGTTGGTGCCCCTTCCTCCACAGCTGAAACATAAAGATGTGCTTCACACAGGTTAACGTAGGTGGGAAACGTGAACAAGCTGCATTATTTCCACTTCTCCAGAGCACAGTGTGGCTCAGATAATATTCAGCTGGCATTCGGAGAAAAAAAATAAATAACTCGGTAAGAATAAATAAAAGCAATAATGGTCAACAGATATCGCAGTTAACGTTACACGATACGCTACGTAACGCGATATCTGCGGCATGTAGAATAAATTAAAAGGAAACGTTCACTTTTCTCCACCTTGTGCTGATGATCCAACACCATAAAATGGCATGAAAACAATCTTAGATTCAGAGGCGACTTGGCCAGCGTAACGCTGACCCATCTGCGCTCTGATTGGTTCATTTTTTCACAGATAAAGTGCTAACTGAGGAGCCTCTGGGGGATTCGTGTACCGTTCCCAAGGAGCCGTTTTGTGAAACGGGAGTCTTCCTCTAGCTTTGCAAAAAAAAGTACAGACCACCATCTCAAGTCTAAAAAACGACTGAGACTGAAGCCCCTCCAAAAGGGGCTGTTTAAATGCTGCTTGTTTTGGTGGAAATTCTCTGAAAAGGCGCCAAATAACAGCGATGGTCAAAATGCATTGCTTCTGAAAGCTAGAAAAAGTCCCTGAGATACATAATCAGCATTATGACTCCCATTGGTGCCCCTTCTGAATTCATATAAATAACCTTAGCAATAATAATAATAATAATAATAATAATAATAATGGTAAATGTTGATAATACCACCAAAGTGGGTGAGAAGTTCTTCACCTTCCTGGCCATATGTACAAATATTTAAAAAAAAAATCAGTCGGCCAGACTGAACTGAAATGTTAGCTGCCACAGCGATGGCAATAATGATAATAAAGATTGTTATAATAACTTAATGCTTCGCTAACATCTTAAAGGCAGATAATGCAAATATTGATATCCTGGGATGGAGGGTCTCCATTCATAAAGTAAAGGAAAAAAAAAAAACACATAGCGTTCATTTACAATCCCCAAGTTCATTTGTACAGAAGAGCCCCTGTTAGACTTTTACGGACTCCATCACCGACAGCTTCATGGCATCTTCTAGCATTTGATTGTCCGTGAAAGTGGCCGGAGGTTCTGGGACAGAATCTGACAAGCCGATTAGAGACTCCAGGAGGCACGTCCCCGGGTCGGTGGCTTGCGGAAGGCTGGGGTAAGTAGGCAACTGGAACTGAAAGAAGTTGTCCACGTGTTCATACTCCTTTAAGGAGTTGTACAACGAGCTCGGTCCGAGACAAGGAAAGCCGTCGAAGAACTCGAGATCTGATTCGGATGAAAGGCTCAAGTCCATGTAGCTAGCCGAGTGATCGATAGAGGGCGAGGGCGTGTGTGGGACGGAGTCGCTGTGGAATAGAGCGTTACCTTGATTAGCGTTCTCATCTAAGAGCTCGGACATGGCCATGCGGCTGTTGTCCGTTTGTGACGTGCTCAGCCTGTCGTCCATCATGCTGAAAATGCCGTAGCCCATCGACTCGCTCTTTTTCTGGTAGTCGCAGTTGTTGTTGTTATGCTCCCTGACAGAACAGTCCTCATTGTCTGTTTCGCTAAAGCTTAGGATTCTCGTAAGTCCGTTTTCGTCGACGTCTAATGACGACTGTTCCCTTTGAGCATTTTCGACAGATTCCGAGTCCTCGCTCTGGTTTGAAGAACTAGATGAATCGGTCATGTCGCTGCTACAGCTGTTCTCTCCCGCGGCTACTAGCTCTGAGTTGAAGTGAAACGTGGGTCTGTCTGGCGTGGTGCTGCTCTCTACTGGTTGGCTTGGGGAACTGCAGTCTGGCTGATCTTCTGAAGGAGTCTCACTCTCTGGCGTGTGCTCCTCCAGACGCTTCTCCAGCTCTAGCTTCATGATGGTGTGGATGTAGTGGGTCTGAACTCGGCTGGAGTTGAACTCGATGCGGCCTTCCGTGTTGCCACAGCCGTCTTTAGTGCAGCCACATGGGAAGGATGAATGGTCCATCTGTGTAGTCAATAAACAGTACGTTATTATTAAGAAAGTGTACATAAAATACAGCATTAATTTATATTATATATTCACAATTTTAATCCAGTCTTCAATGTCACATGATTCTTCAGAAATGTAGGAATAATATCTGTAAATATTACCCATAACCTTGGGATGGCATATTCTAAAAGGAAATCTCTCAGGGCTAAATCGCTCACCTGACATTTGATCCCAGCCAAACTACAGCTGCAGGTCTCTGGCTCGCAAAAGCCCTGGCAGTCGCATCCGCAGTCTTCTCTCGACGCACGCAACTCATGCAGTTGGCGCTTCTCATCTTTATCGATTTTCTTCACGCCAGCGGCTTTGAGGATAGCGTATCTTCTTTTAGAGGGGTAGGGATGCAGGAAGGAGCCATCATCCACGTTTACTCCACTGAGGTCGATTTCATCCTCTGGGATGTCATCGACGGTCAGCCTGTCGGCCTCTTCGGATTCCTGGGTGCCATTTTTGGTAAGCTGCCACATGAGAAAACAATATTTACATGACTACAACTTCACATCACCTTTAATGTTTGACAACAATTTGAGAAAATTAAACTCAATCATACCTTCAGCTTAAGAGCTTCCAGTTTCTCCTCCTTCAATCGGTTTTTGATTTTCTCTCGCCGTAGGTGCCGTTGTGCTATGGCGAACTCTGCTAATGTGTAGCGACGCTGGGCGCTATGCCTTTGCACCATGCCAAGGGTGCAACCTCCCCGGCTGGGCACGCTGGTGAAGCCCTGACAGCGTGGAAAGAAGAAGACCGTAACCTGGTCAAACTGCACGTTGCCTCGCCGTGTGCGCTTGGCCTTCTTCAGGATAGACGTGGCTGAGGAAAGAGAGAAAGAACGAGAGGATAAATATAAGACGTTCAGGCTTGTGGTGGACTTGAAAAGAAAACATTAAGTGGAAAACAGCAGGCGAATACATTCATGCTTGGAATTTCTTAATGGAAAATTAACAGCACATGTCTGAGAGAGAAAAGAGAGTGGTGGAAAAAAAAAAAAGAAATTTCAGTTCCTAGTATCTCATTGGGGAGTATTTGAGTAGGATGTGTGCCAAGCCTAATGGGAAGACTTGGAGTGGGGGAGTCTCTTGTGTAAACATCTAGAACATATTAACGTTGTTGCGTGTGCACCAAGTCGCCACTAGATGGCAGGCTACACATATCAAATCAGCCTAGACCTACAACCATACTACAAATAATATTCCAGCACTGAACATTCGAACAGATGTGCAAACAGTTCAGCTAATAGTTTTCGGGTCAAATCCAGTCATATGCAAAGACAACTGCATTCTTCTTCGCTCGTGTCTGACAAACAATCCACCCAGGAATTTCCTCTTTGGCGCTGAAGTGTGCAAGGAGAATAACATCCAAAATCACAACCCAGCGGCTGGATGATCTGGTAGTCTGAGGTTTTTGGAAGTGGTGAGGGCACTCAAGACATTTGCTATTTAACAACATACACCCCATCTTTATACAAGACAGGCCATCTGTCCGCACTTTCCTTGCAAATTATTCCTACAACCAGCCAAAAATCTGCATTTACCGAATGAATCAGTCAATGTCAGTGGTTGAAGCATCTCAAAGGGGAAAGGAATTTTCTTCTTTAAACAAAAAAAAAAAAAAAACATATTTTTTACTCGTAAATTCCTTGTCCTCTTTGCAGCAATACTTGATGTTGAATTGTTAGCCTCTGTGAGAGAGAAGCACATTCTCCCTTGGGGCCACCAGCTCACCGATTGTTATCTAAAGGGAATGAAGGAGATGGATCTCACTGTGCCTACAGCTGGTTTATATTAGACTTGCAATGGTGGGAACTCATCCTTGCACGTTTTTCTATCTAAAAGCTTGTGCAAATATGTTTTGCTCATCTAATGAAAAAAGTTTGATGTGAGCATTTGTGGCTTCCATGGACCATCTCAGAAATACAACAGCGTGTTATTGTTTGAAGAACAGAGCTGGTTTTGGAGATAAGAGTAAGCAAGCACTGACTTCTCAGTGACATCTCAGTTACGCAATAAGACAGTCTGATTCTGGTGACTCCATCTATCTAATATGCTCAAAAAATTATACTCTGTGGATGTTAGTCAGAGCTGAGGCATGTTTTATTTTAAGTCAATGGAAACAAGACAATGAGGGACAAAGAACATGTTCAGTGGTTTGTACTTGAGTGTGTTGTTGCCAACCATTATGCAACACCGAAAATGCATCCAAAAATCTTCAGAAAACATGGTTTGTGAATGTTAGACATGTGCAAGCTACTGAACAGACTGTACACTACTATTCAACAGTTTGGGACAGTAAGATTTGTGTTACTTTTGTTCAGCAAGGATGCATTTAGTTGGATTTAAAGGGACAGGAAATGCAAAACGCGTTTCCACAAATATTTAGCATCCAAAAAACACTGACCACTAACTTTGAAATAAAAGTATACGTCTGTCACTCACAGCTTTGTGTTCATTCTCGTCGAATTACATACGCCGTCTACCCTGACAATGCTCCATTCTCTGACTTTGTTTCATAAACACAAGCAGACAGCCGTATCGTTTCCCTTCCTCTTCTCTTCATCCTTGTCTTCCTGCTCCGTGCCCCTCTTGCCTTTCTCAGCACCTGTGCTGGGTTCATGCCCGGTGCTCAGACAAAGCTCTGCGTTCATTCTGTCTCCGTCACATGGCACACTCACTGGCTCCTTGCCCTGCCATACTGGGAAACTCACACAACTGTTTGCTTTCCCTACCCTGACTCACCCCAACAACCTGGAGGAGGTGACCTCGTGAATGGGGCATGCATTAAAACATCCTGTGTAATTAGTCGCATCCATGCAATTAACCTCGGACCTTCTTTTATCTCAGTAACACCTTATCAGGAAGGACACATGGCTGTAAACCTTACAGACCTTATGCATAAAAAAAACAATGGAAATGTGAGTCTGACAAGTCCACCTTGAAGACTTTTTGCTTTCGACTTATCGACTGGAGCTGAGTAAATTGTTTTTGGATTACTGTGATGTTATTATCAGCTTTTGGACTCTCATTCTGACCCATTCACTGCAGAGGATCCATTGGTAAGCAAGTGTTGTAATGCTAAATTTCTTCAAATATTTTACGATGAACAAACAGACTTCCCTACATCTTGCATCTTATTCAAAGAAAAAATTAGTACTTCAAGAGGGGAAACTTACTGTTTAAGGATGTTGCAGGGGAGCTAGGGTTGCTGGGAGTTGAATCCAGAGTGTCGGAGTAGCAGCTCTCCCCATCCGAGTCCCACTCCGAGTAGGCAGAGGAGGAGAGAGAGGAAGGGGAGGAGGAAGAGTAGCACTGGTCCTCCTCCACCTCCTCATACTTCCTCTTAAGAACCCCGCTCATGGCGCTAGCGTTTGGCTATCTGTGGAAAACAAGCAAAGACAGAAAAGAGTGTTAAAAGGGCAAAAATGAAATTTGTTTTGCAGCGCTTGGATGTTATCGGCAAATGTAGCACTGTTATTGCATGTCCAGTGAGGTTTTTAAATACAGGCTATGAGCATTACTCTCCAAACAAGCAGCTGACCACGCTTTATGCTGCCTCTGAGCGGTGAGGAAAACAGGAAGCAATCAATCACGTCCCTCTGCTGCAAGTCAACAATTACCAGACCCTTCACCTACTTCCAAATCCAATCGCTTAGACAAATACATTGATTAGGATGGGGGTTGATTACATAGCCACATTAGTGAGGAGGGGAAATTTAGGTTACCCCACTCGAAAAACCCACACAAGCCAGAGCCGGTAGCGGCAATTACGCTTTACACAGCTGCTAAATGCATTTTATGAGACTCTGTAGTAAATGTGTGTACAGCTTGGCACAGTAAACATGTTTATGTAAGCCCAGACTGCATTTGTCGCTGCTCCTGTGGAGAGGTTGCTTATTGGGCAATAAAAGCAATCAATCCTTTGGCAGGAAGAGTCTAGCCGGTGCCCACCAGCTTTTAAGGGTCAGAGCCGGTGCAGCACAGCGGCGTTTACACAAAACCATCATTTGATACTGGCGGCTGTGGACTCGTTTGTTTCTCTGCCCTGAGATAAACCCCAGTCAGCTAGTTCACCTCAGGCTCGGCCTCTCGATGCACTCCACAGCTCAGAGGAGTTCGTGCTGAAACAGGCAGAATGGAAGGAAGGAAGGAAGAACAAAGGGAAAAATGGAAAGCTTTGATTTAGAGATAAGAGTTTTCACTGCTGCTTGAAGATGTGAGCGCTATGCTAACTGGACAATGAAAGACTAAGTGATAATGAGCAGTAAATAAGTGTTTTAGAACAAGCTTCCCAGCAAGACAAGCCACTTCGAAGAAAAAGTGACAGACGGTCATGACTGGCAGATTACACATCTCATGATGTTGGTCTATGTGTGTCATCGACAAAAAAAATAATAAAGAGCCAAATGAGACTGATTCATCCCTGCCATATAGAGTGTGACTAACACAATATGACTCAATAGTAGTCTGCCATTTGCCTAAAAATCAACCCTTGGCACTTAATGTTATAATAATGGGTGGGTACTAATATTTCTGGTTCCAAAAGATAAAAAGAGTTCAAACTGACCACTGTAATTAACTGACTTTAATCAGTTTTTAGCAGTCAATAATGCATTTGTGTAACAATACAGTCAACATTTGAAGTGGATCAAAAGTTAAAGTTGTCCTAAAAAAGGTTTAGATCCACTTTAAATGTCGACTACTATAGTTTAGTATTTTAATATTGGTGATTTTTCCATTATTGATCATAACAGAAACATAATATTTGTTCATCCCTCATCTTCAGACACAAGTATGTAGACTTGTGTAGGTCATTTTGTTTACAAGCAGAACTTCTATTTCTGTGCCTGTGTGTTTCACACATTCGCAAATGTGCCAGACATCGAGGGCACGTCTGTGCCGTCTGCACATTCAACCGCGTCTGCCAAATACCGCTGCCAAGGTGAGTCTTTATCTTCGTCTGAACCTGACAATATCTTCCACGAGTCAAACTTATCTGCTCGTGCAACACCAGCTCGAACCCCGACAAGAGGAAATATAGTTGGAAAGTTACGCAATGGTTTGTGCCACACTCCAACGAACAAATGACACAGCAAATAGCGGACTTGTCTGAAAACAGCAATGGTCTATTTTTATTGCAAACAGTATGTGTCCAGATCTGTCCTCATTTGCATCAGGGAGCGTGAACCCTTACATGCTCCGTCTTGATTGAAAACAAGCAGCTTTGTGCACAGACAAGCCCAGAGGAACAGCTTTTTATACAACCGGCAAGATGACAAGAGAGAACCTGACACTTGACTCCCGCCACACAAAGAAAAAAAACAAAGAATTCATCCTCATCTGCTTATTTGACTAGTAAATTGGCTTTCGCCTTTTCTCAACGTCACATTTCGAGGCTTTGTATAAGAAACTACCTGGAAAGGTTTCTCATTCGAGAAAGAAAAAGAGAGAATCCCTGAGGACGGCATGCATGCCTACCAAGCAGAGGAGTTTTAATTAAGGACTCTGGACAGTGAGATAGAGGGGGGAGAGAGAGAGTGCGAAACCTGGGTGTTAGAAGTGGGTCATTGTCTCTTGACTGCAGCCTACCTGACACATTGATTTGTTAATCTTGCTTAACGGGCAGAAACAATGGCGACGAGCTAATCCCAGGAACAAGAGAGGGGGGATGCGAGGGGCTCAGCTGGAGGTCAATCTGGAGCTTGTCCTGTTGCACTCCAACATCAGCGGCGAGTAAAAATATGAGGTAGAATCTCACAAATGCACAGTCAAAACACACATAAATCCGCTACAGAGCAAGTCTGGATTTCACATCCAGGCAGAAGCTGTCACCGGCGAAGTATTCCAGAAGCTCCGTGCACTGGAGCATAAATTATGCAGGACTGATATTCCAACAAAGGCAGTGCACTGATGAGGTATTTTCAAAGCTTCGTTAAAACTTCTAGAACTCCCCCGCTTATCCTGCTTCCAAAAACCAGCCTCTCGGCAAACAGTGGAATCCCGACCTGGTCTTACGCAAGAGTGTCGACTTTGCCCCTCCAGCTCACGGCTTCCATCCAGATGATAATCAGCAGCATGTAGCTCATCCAAAAAGTGCAACTGTGATAGCAGCCTGCGAAAGAGGGTGTAAAAACCCTTGCGAGATAAGTGGAATCCAGATTCCACAATAGAAACTCTCCCCCTGCTGGTCAGCCCTTAAGAACTGCAGTCAGGGAGGAGGAGGGAGGCTTGTGTTGTGCCGATCATCACTCTAGATGTTCAGCTAAGCCAGAGACATACTGTTCCTGAACCTCAACCCATGCAGAGTACACATTCATCCCAAATAGGAGCGTGTGCTGATGTGGGAGGAGGGTAGCCGGCGAGAACTTTAAACAAATAAATAATGCGATGTCTCCAGCCCACAGGAATTCTCCCCTGGCAACGGCGACACATTCTGTAATAGTCTATCTATCCCAGATGTGTCTGCGTATTCCAGACCGCTATTGCCCAAGAGGAACCACCTCAGACAGACACATCTATAAAAACACCTGACGGGGCGTCACGAGTCAATGATTACATTATTAGGGTGGGGATGATTTTTCTCTCTTCACAGGCTCTCTTCATCATACTCTGCATTTACAAATTTAAAATACACAGACAAAGATTTATAAACACCACACTTTGGGCTGCATGTATGAAATTTACTTATGAAATTTCATACATGCATGTATGAAATTTACATTACTGACATGCAAAGTGATATTTAGTATCTGACTAACTTAACTGACTAACTTAACTCTAACACTGGTTTTCAAGTGGAGCCCAGGGAAAGGTTTAGAGTAAATAAAATAAGTTACTTAAATAACACATCTAACAGTGCTATAGTGAGTAGAAAAAAAATATTTACACAGATTTGCTGTGTTCAATTTTAGGTTGGTGGTCCCTCAAATTAGGATGAGCATATGTTACCCTGGACCACAGAATTATTCATAAGGGTACATTTTTTTTTAAACTGAGATTTATGCATTATCTGGAATCTGAAGGTGCAAAAAAAAAAAAAAATCTAAATATTGAGAAAAATCACCTTTAAATTTTGTCCAAATTAGGTTCTTAGCAATGCATATTACTAATCAAAACTTAGGAAATTTATAAAATATTCATGGCACATGATCTTTACTTAATATCCTAATGATTTTTGGCATAAAAGCAAAAAACGATTATTTTGACCCATACAATGTATTTTTTGCTATTGCTACAAATATACCCGTGCGACTTATGACTGGTTTTGTGGTCCAGGGTCACACATATTTGGGCTTCTGTGACATCTTAAAACACCCTCTAAAAACCATTTCACAGTTTTGAGTGAATCAATCCTCACATTTTAACTCAACGAGTGGAAAATATGATCGCTCAGGAAACTGCCTAAACCGAAAGGCGATATTTCCATCACACACGGAACAATTTGCATCAATATCCGAAATGCAAACTTCCAACAGAGTGCGCAAAGTGTAGCTTCCTCGAGAAGTCATCAGCATGAGTTTGTTCTAACTAACCTAAAACAAATACTGGCCATCTTTACCAGTCTCTTAAGACTCCCAAGGGAGAGTATTCATGTGTGTGTCTAGGGTGGGGGAGCTCAGGGGTCACCCGATCACGTCTGGGGCGCTCACTGGTACCTCACAAGCTGGGAGGAATGTTAGAGAGTGACAAAACAGATGGGATCCCTCTGCTTCTAGGTTTTAGAGACATCAGGACCTCCACCTCCCCCAGTACAAACTGAACTATCCCAAATAGGAACACCCAGTCTGTGGGTGGGAGCTGACATGATAAAAAGATGACATGTTGTGATGCACACTAATGATGTTAACATCATCTCGGTTAAAAGGTATGGCTGGTTTAGACGACACGTGAAGACTCTTAAGAAGAGGGAAGGAACTTACCAGCTGACTGATTCACTAGAAAAAAACTACGGTACACGTGCAAGTTCACACCTCATCAACCCAGAAGTAGGCAAACAACATGTTTATCAAACAGGACCCATAAAAGAGTTTAACGTGCAGCCCAATTCAAAACAACACAACTCACTTGTGACCTTTAGTTTTTAAAAGGCATAAAACACAAAACACAGACAAATATTTAGAAACACCAAGTATGAAAGTTTACAATACTGACATTCAAAGTAAAATTTAGTATCTGACTAAGACAATAATTCTAACTTAACTGGTTTTCAAACTAGGGTCCAGGCAAGTTTAGAAAAAATTAAACTTCAAGTTTCTACTATATGAGTAGAAACAAATATTTACAGTAAGAATTGCTGTGTTAAATTTTAGGACAAACACAAACACATTGTTTGTGCAAACAAATTCGACGGACACAGTGTTTGAGTGCGTTTATTGTTCAACATAAACACACTCAAACTTTAGAAACGTGCACTAATACACGAAAAAGATCACAACAACAAGTACTCCCGAGCTGGTATTTTGTCAATACACCAAGACAAGTTTACATATAAGCTCTTAAATCCACTTTCAAACATTCAGGGGCTGACTGTTTACCTCAGAAAAGAATCCAGCGAATATGTAAGTAACAAACGAGGGCGAAACGAGAACATTATGTTACATTTCACCTCAGTTATTTCAATCACGCCGCGCACAACCTATCACCAATTGTTGAATCTTCTCTCCTTGTGATTGATCAATCAATCACAGCAAGCATTGCATATTTAAAGGGCTACAAACTTTTCTAATATATCATCGGAATCAAAACGCTTGCTTTCAAAGAAAGAAAGAAAACGTTGTTGTTAGTGAACCCTTCACACACACACATATTTGTGTGTATGGATTTATAATGACCTCGACCAAGCTCGGATCAACTAAGGTATCTCTCAAACCTGCTTTCAGCCTTGCGTGCACCCGCGGTGACGTCACTGAGGACTGGAAGTGCATGTGAGGCTGAGAGCAGATCTGCAGGCAGACTATTGAAATGATGCGGTGTGGCACCTTAAGGAGTCGCTCTCGCTTCAGAAGACACACCAGCACTATAAACGTGAACGAGGAATGCACTCAACACATAACACACACACATCCAAACCAGCAATTAAGGCTTATCGGATATGGTCCACTATGTTGGAATTCTGCCAATGGATCCGAACCGAGAATTATCAATTTTCTCTGTTTGACAGAGAAAACGCTTTTGTGTTTACTCTGAACACTAATAAACCGTTTAAGAGTTTATTAGTTAACAAAATGAACAAAATAGTGATTTATATTTAAAACGCAAGACAATGGTGAATAATGTAAACTTTAGTTAGTTTTTTTTTCTTCTATGTCACGGCGGCACCTTGCTTTTTAAACAGTTACACAACGCGTTTTATCTGTTTACACTGGCCGACAAAAGAACATTGAAACTATCTGGCTGGACTCCAGCACCGAGGTTTGCCTATTAGACACATTACAAGTGCCGCCTTAAACAGCGCGGAGCTCCGCTACTCACCGATAACGTGTCCGATCAGCATTAGTATATCACAAAAGAGAGAAAACGAAGAAGCGGTAATAATCCAAGAGATACGACGCGGCGCGTTTATCCGTATAGAGATCCCGTTGTGTCCGTGCGGCTATTGTGCGCTCGCTCGGCGTACTGAAGCGGCAGCTGAAGCTGTTCCTCTTGTCTGAAGCAGACGGCTGAGCAGCGCAGTCTTTTCGTCAGTGGAAAACTCCCTCCTGGCGTGTGACGCAGGCGGTGACACTGCCCACGCGCCGCTTCCTGCCTTCCGCGCGGAGCGACACTCCTCCTGACGCGCTCTCATCCTGACAGAAAATCACTATAGTAACATGCTTGAGAAAGGACCGGAACACAATAACCGCGGGTTATGGGAAACAGTAAACGTTTCACTACCCTGAAAAAGATGTATTGTAACAGTGTAACGTAAGTAGTTCCTGTTCATTGTAGTAGCTAAGCTAGTAAATAGCAATTCCTAAAACACTGTAAGACCTTATAGAATCTTTCTGCTAGTTTATGTAACAATGTTGCCTAATAACACATTACTATGTTAACTATGGTAAACAATAGCCTATTATATAACATTTAGGCTATTTAATGTATAACGATTTTAATTTATTTTAAGGTTTCTTTTTAAATTCTTTTTTTAAATTTTAACATTTAGGCTTTCCTGCAGTCTTGATTTTTATATTGATATTGAATAGGCTAAATAAAATATATGCAGTTTGATGTTGTCTGGGTGGTTATTATTCATCATTTCCTGAGTCAGCCTCCACTGAATTAGTGAGTCATAAATCTTTTGCATCATTTAGTAGTAAATCCTGTTTTACTTTTGCATCATTCAGTAGTAGAACTTGTAAAACCATTGCCTAATTTATTGGTCGGGTTGTAGACGTGCTGTATGGACATACAAACTCTCAGACATACTGAATAAGTCATTTGATTACAGTGGAAGTCCATGGAAAGGCAATTCAGAGAATTGTTTCTATAAAGAAATTTTTTTTTAATTAAATTTAATTTTTTAAAGAACATACTGGGAACTCAAAAAAAACCTTTTTAATTAAATTCACATTTTTGTAGAATATACTCTAGAATAAAATAAAATTAAATATTTAAAAAATCAATTTAGATTAACTTTTTTTGCTTAATATACTGGGAACTAAATATAAAATAAAATTATACTAAATATAAAAAATAAAATCTAAATATTTTTTATTTTTGTAGATTATACTGGGAACTCTAAAAATAAAATAAAATTAAATTAAGCTAAATAAAAAACTTGAAGAATATACTGGGAAATATATTTAAAAAATTTTTTATAGAATTTACTCTAAAATAAAATAAAAATTAAATTAAATTATTTTTGAAGAATAAACTGGGAACTAAATATAAAATAAAATGTAAATTCATTTCTATTTAAATTACGTATTTTTAAAGAATATACTGAAAACTCCCAAAATAAATAAAATAAAATATATTTAAAAAAAAACTGAATTAAATTAAATTTACATTTTTTGTAGAATATACTCTAAAATAAAAAATGTTAAAAAATATTTAAAAAACAAATTAAAATGTAAATTAAATTAAATTATTTTTGAATAATATACTAAGAACTCCAATAAAATAAAATATATTTAAAAAATTAATTTTAAATTTAATTTAGTTAAATGTATTTTTTTAGAATATATTTTAAAATAAAATAAAAGTAA
This sequence comes from Garra rufa, assembly GCF_049309525.1. Taxonomy (NCBI): domain Eukaryota; kingdom Metazoa; phylum Chordata; class Actinopteri; order Cypriniformes; family Cyprinidae; genus Garra; species Garra rufa. Next base: position 19,650,811 of record NC_133384.1, read on the forward strand.
ATATATAAAAACATTTTTTTTTTTTTTTTCAAATTGAATTAAATTATTTTTGAAGAATTTACTGGGAACAAAATATAAAATAAATATAAATTAATATAAATTAAATTATTTTTTAAGAATATACTGAGAACTAAATATTATAATATAATAATTAAAATATATATATAAAAAAATTAAATTACAAATTTTTATTTTGTAGAATATACTGGGAATAAAACATTTAATTAAAATATATTAAAATATGTTTTAAGAAAACACTGGGAACTCCAAAAAAATAAAATAAAATAAATTTTAAAAATTACATTTTAAATAAAGTAAAATTTAATATTTTTTTTAATAAACTCTTAAAAGAAATTAATAATAAAATACATTTAAATTTAATTAAATATATTTTTTAAATATACTGGGAACTAAATATAAAATAAAATATTAAGAAAATTAAAATAAATGAAATTATTTTTATTTTGTAGAATATCTCAACTCACAAAATAAAATAAAATAAAACAAAACCACACAAAGCTATTGTGTCTAGTCACATGACTTGGTATACATTTTTTTGTACATTTATTAAAGTCCATGTAAAGGCAATTCAGAGAATTGTTTCTAAACACATTAGAAATGTATCACTTTCCTGTGAGTGGGCGTGGTTTCAGTGCTGACAGGGGACACGCCCCCAGCATTTGAGAGCAGAGAATACTGTTTTTGGTTTTTCAAGATATTGATACCTCATTTTATGTACTTGCCTTTTTTTACCATTCAAAATTTGGCTGGGTGGTAAACAACACATTCTGTGGTGTCACAAACTCAGAACACATTAATATTGCTTTACACAAACCTGAAAAAAGTTCGACTGGAGCTTAAAGCAAGTTCGAGGTGAATCACAGTGATTTCAAGTAGGCTATGACTGAGCATTGCGTCTCCTCCTATCTAAAGCATCAGTGTGACAGCTGTGTCATCATTAACTGCGCACGCCTGCATGACACAGAACTCCACTAATGCAGTATTTATCAGAATGGTGCACAGCGCAGACGTGTTTAGGAGGAGTAAACTTTCAGTTTCTAGAGAAAAAGGGAGTGCTGCCAGTATCAACACAGGTGTAAAACGTTTGGGTGGAGACAACAAAAGACAGCTAGTGTTTGTGTACAGAGCATAATAATCAAACACAGGACCACGGCCCTTATTTTAAAGGGCTTCGGTCCTCGGGGTCCTATCCCAAGACAAATAGGCAGGTCTGATGGCATGCTGAGAATCACAGCTCTGCTGTTGTTGCAATGCACAAACCACTATTCTTGAGCACTTTATAGTCAATGTTGCTGTTTACGTTAGCAATTCTGTGTTCATGTTACTAATAAGTGTTTACTTATGATTCATGAGTGTTGGTTACTTATTAGTGCACGTGTTGAGACACCTGGAATGTACTTTAGATAGTCTCTTCCTGATTAACTTGGCTGTCGCCTACATGCTTTTAAACACAGTTCAAGCGTATCTAGATAGTCGGCCTTTTGGTACTTTGTCACTTCTCTACTCCACTCCTGCCAGCAAAACCACTGCTAGTGAAGAGATTGGTAGACTCTTGCTGTGTCTCTGTGGTCTTGAGCAGCTGAAAAACTTGTTAAAGAGAGAAACAGTAACTCAGTGTGCTTCCATTACTGTCACACGCAATAATATTGATAAAAGATGGTTCGGGACATGAAAGAACTCATCACAAATTTCCAAAGTGAAAAAAAAAAGTTCAAGGCATGAGCACTGATACTCACAAATGTTTGTCTGCTCTTCCAAGAAAAGGAGCCTCGGGAGGGGGAGGGGAATGATTTTGCCAGGGCCACTGGCTCAGGCCTGCATATATTACCCACTATGTCTTTAAAAGTGTGCCAGAGACTTTACCGCAGAGGACGCCCCACATCGAGAACAATAATGGCCCTCAATGCTTACCATCTGCAGGGAGAAAAAAAGCCATTGCTGCACGTGTTCTAAGCGGCACCTCACATGAACTGACTCGCACATTACTGAGCTGGGATCATACACCTCATGGAATACATTAGACAACAAGTGCACGCTGAAGTTTCACATTTAGGTTTTAAAGGGAAAGTTCAATCAGAAATTGCAATTCGGTTAGTCATTCTCAAGGTATTCCAAAGATCACAAGATGAATTTTTGAAAAATATCCAACCCCAAATAATAAACTAAAATATTTTAAAACCTAAATTCAATTAAAATATATATTTTTTTTTTAATATACTGGGAACTCTAAAAATAAAATAAAAAATAAATTAAGTTAAATAAAAATACATTTTGAAGAAGATACCAGGAACTGTAAATATAAAATAAAATAAAATAAAATAAAATAAATATATATATATATATATATATATATATATATATATATATTTTTTTTTTTTTTTTTTTTTTAAGAATATACTGGGAACTCTAAATATAAAATAAAATATTTACAAAAAATGTAAATAAAATTAAATAAATAAAATGTTTTTGAAGACTACACTGGAAACTGTAAAATAAAATAATAAATTATTTTTTTAAGAAATATGGGAACTCTAAATACAAAAAAATTCAATTCAATATATAAATTATAAATATAATCAAATATAAAAGAAAACAAAATTTAATAAAATTTTTTGAAGAATATAGGAACTCTAAATATAAAATATAATAAAATATTAAAAAATAAATTTTAAATTAAATTGAAATATTTTTTGAGGAATATACTGGAAACTATATGAAATAAAATAAAATATTTATAAAAACTAAATTTTGAATTAATTTAAATTAAAATATTTTTAAGATATATTGGGAAATAAAATTAAAATATGAAATCAAATATTTTGAAAGAAATTAAAATATTTTTGCAGTATATACTGAGATATAAAACAGAATATAAACTAAAATAATATAAAATAAAATATTTGGAAAAGAAATTAATTAAATGAAAATTTTTTTGAAAAATATACTGGGAACTCTAAAATGAAATGAAATAAAATAAATAAAACAAGTTACTGTGTCTAGTCATATGACTTGTAATACGGTGCATAAGACAAACTGATAACTTTTATGGTGTTTTTTTTTACCAGGATACTCTTAAAAAAATAACCTTTTGTTTTTCACAGAATAAAGAAAGCCAGATTTACATTTCCCTACATTTTTTGGGTGAACTATTAATTTTTAATTTCTTTAAATGTTTTATATCTTAGAGAGAAAACAAATTCTTTCAGTAAAGAGGAAGAAGTCCTTTTTGAAACAGAGTGGTGCTTACAGGAGTCAGGGTGAAGTGCAGGTTTTTTTGGAAACAGATTGATGGCCCCAGCTGTCCCTAAGGAGTGAGGCGAGACAAAGCTGGGCAGCTGGTCACCTGTAGTTGAGACAAGTGCTGATACTGCACTTCTGGATCCGCTATTCAGTAGAAGCCTAATTATTGCCTTACAGTCCTCCTGTATTCATACCACTCCTGAATATAAAGTACCAACAACTTCTGAGAATGACGTAATGTACACAGAATTTTTAAGGTACTTTTAGAAAAATTTCAGAAAATTCCAACCCTGAGTGCATTATGCCCCGCCCACTTTTTTCTATTAATTCATTACAAACTTAAAGCAAAAAAGTATTGGTACAAGTGACAGCTTCATAATGGCAGTGGATGGGTGTTGAGATTTTGAAGTCCAACAAAGTGCATCCATCCATCATAAAAAGTACTCCACACGGCTCCAGAGAGTTAATAAAGGCCCTCTAAAGCGAATCGATGTGTTTGTGTAAGAAAAATATCCATTTTTAAAACTCTATCAACTATAATAACCAGAAAATGAAAGAAGATTTTACTTCTGGAACCCAACTTTTGTACACTATTGGATGGGTAACAATCATTTAAGTTGGATCTGAAAGAACACAAACCACATAAAATAAGCGTCACAGAAGCAACACAGTCTAACTTCTACTTCTTTTGGATAATTAAGCATCTAAATTGGCGATTAAAAAGACAGAAAAGCCAAAGCTGAGTTAGACACAGGGGTTAATCTGCAGGCGGAGGAGAGCGGAGACACCCTTCCCCCCAACTCACCGCCAACCAATTACTACACAGAGCTTCTGCTTCACTCAGAGACAGACGGATCCAGCCAGTGATATGACATCATCAGATGCCCATTAAAGGAGAGTTTACTTGTTTTCTCCCCCTCTCTCTTGCTCTCTCTCTCTCTCCCTCTCTCTAAAGACGAGCTCAGAAACGTGAAGCCTATTTTCCCTCCGGAACTCTGTCACGGGGTGCAAAGACAAAGAACTGTTTGTTTTTTTCTTTCACATTAAAACTTTCTTGAAAACTCGGGTGGGCAAAGAGTTAAATACATGGGTTCTTATAGTTGAAGAAAAACATTCATACACTTTATTTTGACTGTTCAATATTACATACACAGTCAAAATTTTTAATGTTTCTTAAAGAGGTCTCTTCTGCTCACCAAGCCTGCATTTATTTGATCCAAAGTACAGTAAAAACAGTACAATTCGGAAATATTTTTACTATTTAAAATAACTGTTTTCTATTTGAATATATTTTAAAATGTAATTTATTCCTGTGAACAGAGCTGAATTTTCAGCATCATTACTCTAATCTTCAGTGTCACATGATCCTTCAGAAATCATTCTAATATGCTGATTTGCTGTTCAAAAAACATCTTGAAGATTGTCCACGTAAAACTGATTGTGCAGACCAAACTGTAAGTCGTAGAGACTTGAAACTTGAAGGGATAGTGCTCGCACTGCCTACAACATCACTAAGGTTTGCCCCAATTGGTCTGATGGGGGCGCTACAGCGATCAAAAGTACGAAATTGCTTATAACTCCTAAACCGCGAATCGCAGGCCTTATGTCATTAGAATCCTTGGCTCACGTTCCTTGCTGGACAAAGCACATGCCTCAGATATAGCAAAATTTTCAGGGCCTGTTTGACTCACGACCACAAAGATCTGTAAGTAATTTCGAAAGAAATCAGCCACTGGGGGTGATATCACATTTTTCAAGTCTGTAAATGATTGTGCATGGCATGTTTTTTTTTTTTTTTTGCATATGCACCTCATTCCGGACAACTTTGCCTCTAGAACCACCGCTGTCAATCAAATCGTTTGTTAAATGATTAAGAAAATGTAAAAAACCTACTTTTGTGAACTAGTCCTAGGTTTTTCACTCAATCTGGAAAAAAAATCACCGCAGTACAATTCTCTGGGCTCTCTAAGTCAATAATTATCAAAAAAATGTTGATGTTTATCCTTTGGGAAGCTATAACGGGGTTGTTTAGAAACCTATAAAACTTAAAGCAAAACTCAAAACTTCACAAAAGCTGGTGAGCACATGCGACAGGTGATTCTGAACAAGCATGCAAAGTTTTAAGGAGATCAGACCACAGCTGGCACTATAACAGCCATAAACATTACAAAACATAACATTTAAGTGCTTAATTACCTGTTTTTGCAACAAAAAAAGGTTTGCTACATGTCTTATTTCATACATGCTTAATTGCCTTAAAGCGCTTGAACCCTGTTAATCGCTAATTGCAGCTATATTTTATTAGTATTATTATCAATATTAAAAACAGTTTAATACATTTTTTCAGGATACTTCGATGAATATAATGTTAGTGGGTGGTCCTTCAGACGTTTAAAATGCATGACATTTCTGCTTATTGTGCATGCCAATTAAAACCTAAAACGTATCTGCTGCTATGGCAAGCCGTTTTAGCATTAAATACTCTTTGCCATACTAGTATGGCAAGCCGTTTTTGCATTCCATCTTTGTTTGTCTTTTATGTTTTAAAACATTCCTTCATTATTGTAATTATTGGTGAAAATAGTCGATCCGGAAGCTCACATTGTGTTGAACTATAGATCTGCTATTTTCAGAACTTACAAGTGACACCACCCAACAGCAAAATACTTACTGACCTACATTAATTTGTTAAAAGACTACTTTTTCCCCTTTTTTGACTAAAACTAGACCAAAACCTTTTTGACTTTTCGTCGACTAAAACTAGACTAAAACCTTTTTGACTTTTCGTCGACTAAAACTAGACTAAAACCTTTTTGACTTTTCGTCGACTAAAATTGGACTAAAACTATCACATATAGAAGTGACTAAAATTTGACTAAAACTAATAAGCATTTTAGTCCAAAAGACTAAGACTAAGACTAAATCTAAGATGGTTGTCAAAAACAACACTGCCTAAAGCAAAACTCAAAACAACACAAAACCTGGTGAGCATGTGCGACAGGTGATTCTAAACAAGCATGCAAAGTTTTAAGGAGATCGGACCACAGCTGGCGCTATAACAGTCATAAACATTACAAAACATAACATTTAAGTGCTTAATTACCTGTTTTTGCAACAAAAAAAGGTTTGCTACATGTCTTATTTCATACATGCTTAATGCCTTAAAGCGCTTGAACCCTGTAATCGCTAATTGCAGCTATATTTTATTAGTATTATTATCAATATTAAAAACAGTTTGATACATTTTTTCAGGATACTTCGATGAATAGAAAGATCCAAAAATGAGCACTTATCTGAAATAAAAAGCTTTTGTAACATAATACAATAATGTTACTAATGTTATATCAAAAGATGATAAAGACATTTATAATGTTACAAAAGATTTCAGATAAATGCTGTTCTTCTGAACTTTTTATTCATCAAAGAAACACTAAAGAAATTATACTTACCTTTTTTTTAAACATTATAATAATAATAGAAGTTTTTTGAGCAGCAAATCAGAATATTAGAGTGAATTCTAAAGGATCATGTGACTGGATTTCATATTCAGCTTTGAAATCAAAGGAATAAATTACTTTTTAAAATATAGAACAGTTATTTTAAATAGTGAAAATATAAAAAAAAAATGTACTGTTTTTGCTGCACTTTAGATCAAATAAATGCAGGCTTGGCGAAAGAGACTTCTTTAAAAAAAACATTGAAAATCTTACTGTTCAAAAACTTTTGACTGGTAGTTTACTTCTGAAATATTAGGTGTTCGCTGATAACAGCTCATGTGCTGGTATTTTCTCGGTCGCATCTGCACCGTGACTAGACACTCACTGTTTCCAATAGTTTCTTTCAGTTCCAACAAACACTCATTATACTGACCCTGCCCTCAATGTGTATTGTGTGTTTTTCTCCTCTACAGACTCTCTGTGCATGTCTTTGGCAGCTGAGGAGGGGGAAAAAAGAGAAAGAAAAAAGATTCAACTGGTTTTGTTTACTTAGCAACATCGCAAGGCTGTAAACTAATGCCTTCAAGAGTCTGCCCCGGAGGGATTTTATTCAATATCACTCCTGTTGATTTACAATTTGTTATAGACTAAGTATATATCAATACTTATTTGCTGATTAAAGCTTGAAAGATGTCAGGTTATATTAAGAGTCTATTTCTAATAGTGAATTTACTTGTTGTGGATTTGGGCATACAAACAACAGACCTCAAGATCATTTTAATGATTAAGGACTAAATAACAGGTTCATTTCTCGTAGCTTAATGCTTTAGACAAACCTCTTTCACGTCGCAGTCCCCGTCTCTGCACAGGAACACAGTAGAAAGTGAACGGAGGGTCATGAATTTAGAGCTGCAGAGGTTAATGATGAGTGACAAGTGGATTAAAACGGCCGTAGATCCCAGACAACAGTGGCTGACTCTGACCAACCCCCCTACCAGAGTTAAAGATCTTTGTAGTTTCACGACGGAGTCTGATCTCCTCGCTGATCATTCATCAATGTTCAACATCTCAGTAGAAACAACAGAACGGAGGCCTACACTCTCAGTGTGTGGTCAGATGTTCTTGTAATACGCTGACAGACTTTTATACATAATTACAGTGTTTGCAAGATGAATTGAAGATGCCGTTTTTTATTCCTGCTCTCACGATTTTCTAATTAGGTTAAAAGTTTTCCATATCAACAACCTTATTTATTTTAAATTATACGTGTGCATTGCGCAAGATTTGAGTTTAAAATGCAATATGCAAATATACACTATAAAAAAATATTTTTTTAAAACTGTAAGTAAAACAAAAATTATTGGAGCATGCTTTACGAAAAAGAAATGTTAATTCAATAGTGTGTTACTTGATGTTTGTGAATATTTCTACAGCAATTTTTTATCCATTTATTATTATTACTACAGTTTATCATTTTAAATACTGACCAGATTTTTCATATTAGCAACCTTGTTGATTTTAATTTATACATGTGCAAGATTCGCGTTGCAATATGCAATATGCAAATGTACACTGTAAAAAAAGTATTTTTTGAAAATGTGAATAAAAGATTATTGTAGTATATTTTACTAAAAAATACTATTTCAAGCTTTCTACTTAAAAATTTTAAGTTAAATTCAATGTGTTACTTGTTGTTTCTTTGTAAATATTTGAAATCTAGCAAATTCTGAGTAATAATTGCTTCTACACTCATTTTTTATACATTTAATATTATTATTACAGTGTATTATTTTAAAAACTGTTAAGATTTTCCATATTAGCAACCTTATTTTAATTTATATGTGTACAATGTGTGAGTTTGAAATGCAATATGCTAATATATACGCTGTAAAAAGTATGATTTTTGAATGTAAATAAAACAAAGATTATGTATGTTTTACAAAAAAATACTATTTCAGACTTTCTACTTCAAAATTTTAAGTTGAATTCAGTGTTACTTGCCATTTCTTTCTAAATATTTGTGAAATTTACTAGCAAATTTATGAGTAAAAATTGTTTCTACACCAATTTTTTTATCAATTTATTACTATTATTATAATTACAGTTTATAATTTTAAACTCAAGATTCAAGTTTGACATGCAATATGCAAATTTATGAAAATGTAAATAAAACAAAGTTTACTGTGGTATGTTTTACAAAAAAATACTATATTAGACTTTCTACATAAAAAAAAACTAAATTCAGTGTTATTTGCTGTTTCTTTGTAAATATTTGTGAAATTTACTAGCAATTTCTGAGTAAAAATTGTTTCTACACCAATTTTTATCCATTTATTATAATTATTATAATTATTATTATGATAATTTATCATTTTAAACTCGAGAATTGAGTTTGAAATGCAATATGCAAATGTTCACTTTAAAAAAGTATTTTTCAAAAATGTAAATAAAACAAAGATTGTTAGACTCTCTACTTCAAAATTGTGTTTCTTTGTGAATATTTTTTAAATTTACTAGCAATTGCTGAGTGAAAATTGTTTCTACACTATTTTTTTATCCATGTATTATTATTGCAGTTTATCATTTTAAAAACAGATCAAATTTTCTATATTAGCAACCTTGTCTATTTTAATTTACACATGTGCAATGTGAAAGATTGAAGTTTGAAATGCAATATGCAAATGTAGATTGCAAAAAAAGTATTTTTCGAAAATGTATATAAAACAAAGAGTATGTTTTACAAAAAATACTATTTCAGTCTTTTTACTTAAAAATTTAAAGTTAAATTCAATGTGTTACTTGCTGTTTCTTTGTAAATATTTATGAAATTTACTTGCAATTTATGAGTGAAAACTGTTTCTACACCAATGTTTTATGCATTTATTATTATTATTATTACAGTTTATAGTTTTAAACTTAAGATTCGAGTTTGACATGCAATATGCAAATGTACACTGTAAAAAGTATTTTTTCGAAAATGTAAATAAAACAAAAATTATTGGGGTAGGTTTTACAAAAAAAAATACTAGACTTTCAACATCAAATTTTTAATCAAATTCAGCATTACTTGCCATTTCTTTGTAAATATTTGTGAAATTTACTAGCAATTTCCGAATAAAAATTGTTTCTACACCAATTTTTTCATTCATTTATCCACTTTAAAAAAGTATTTTTCGAAAATGTAAATAAAACTAAGATTGTTGAAGTATGTTTTACAAAAAAAATACTATTTCAAACTTTCTACTTCAAAATTGTTACTTTGTGAATATTTTTTAAATTAACTAGCAATTGCCAAGTGAAAATTGGCCATTTTTTAATCCATGTATTATTATTGCAGTTTATAATTTTAAAAACTGATCAAATTTTCTATATTAGCAACCTTGTTTATTTTAATTTACCCATGTGCAATGCATATGTTTCATGTTTCATTCAATATTTAATTCAGATTAAAAAATTGAAGTTAAAGTCAATGTTACTTGCCGTTTCTTTGTAAATATTTGTGAAATTGTCCTTGCAATTTCTGAGTGAAAATTGTTTATACAGAATTTTTTCAACCATTTATTATTATTACAGTTTATAATTTTAAAAACTGATCAGATTTTTCATATTAGTAACCTTGTTCAATTTTTTTTGCAAGATTTGAGTTTAAAATGCAATATGCTAATATACACTATAAAATATATTATTTGAAGTTTATCAATAAAACAAAGATTATTAGAGTATGTTTTACAAAAAAATACTATTTCAGACTTTCTACTTTAATTTTTTTATTTAAATGTAATGTTACTTTCTTCTACTTTCTTCTGCCGTTTCTTTGTGAAATCTACTAGCAATTTCTGAAAATTGTTACTATTTGTTCTGCTTTTTCCCCCATTTATTACTATTATTAATACAATTTATAATTTATTGTTAATATTACATAAAAACATATCTTCTTGTATTTCACATAAGCAACATTTGGTGCAAAACATAAATTCAAATTCAATAATGTGCACTACTGTTCAAAAGTTTGGGGTCAGTAAGATTTTATTTAAAGAAATTAATATTTTTATTTAGCAATGACGCATCTAATTGATCAAAAGTGACAGTAAAGATTTTACATTGTTACGAAAGTTTTTTTCTTCAAATAAATTTTCTATTCATCAGAGAAAGATGAAAAGAAGTCTGTGTACTGGCTGCTAAAAATACATTTTGAAAATATATATTAAAATAGAAAACACTTATTTAAAATTGCAATAGTATTTTACAGTATCACTGTTTTCAATGCATATTGAAGTATTATGGAATGGAAGTTTTAATATTTAATACTATTTTCATTAAATTGCATATTATTATATTATTATTTAAATAAAACAACATGAATATACATAAAAAGGCAAAACAGCATTTTTTTTTAATCACTAATAGTTTTTTTTATTTTACCAAACTTGATTGTATTGATATATTGCATATTGATAAGTGATGCTTATTTTCAAAACACCTTGCTGAAGCTCCTGTGCAATGGGCATATCATTCGTAGCAACTCCAGCAGAAGTCAATACAGCGTTGAGTGTACATCAGGTCATGTCAGCAGGACTGCAGCGCTTCCTTATTGAAGTGTTTACATGCAGCACACGTGCTTTCACACTCGCTTTCCTCGAGCGCTGCTGTGGCTTCATTGCAAAGAAGTCAGCTGTCAGTTGAACAGCGAGTTTTTACAAGGCTGATAACTGTACGGCTACCCCTCTGTGTGCATATTTGTGCATGAAAACTCCCCAAACAACAAAGGGGGAATGTTGATGAGAGATTGTTTTGCATGTTCTTACATCACCAGCAGAAACATACTGATGACTGTGCATTTTGTGAATTTACTTCATAAACTAAACAATGTTTATGATCTGTTGATCTTCAGTCATGTATACACCATATATAACGTTGCTTTCAGGTTCTAATTCATTAGCTTGTCTTTTCCTCTTTCTCATAAACAGGTCTTTGTGTTCCTCTCTACACACAGAAGGTTTTTTCCAAATAACTTTCCCAAGGCTATATATCAGTTTCCACCTAAATAGGCGGAGATAACAGACAGTGACGGAAACCCCTTGAAGACGTCACATGCGCTGCCTCTGAGAAAGGGAAACCAAACACACTACAAAGTTTCCCGTTAAAGCAGGGTACTTCCTTATTACTGAACTGACACGCTTGCAAAGTGTGTTTCTCCCTTTAAATAGACTCTGAAATAACAAGCTATGTTTGAACGAGCCATAATAGCTGGGAAACGCTGCCTCCAATCCATCCATACACAGAAGCTGTTCAACAGGAGTATTAGTTGGATTTCCTTTCTCGTTTACCGAGAGATATATTTTTAGCACGGCTGGTGTGACTAACACAAATGATATGAAGCACACCCATAAGAAAAATGAGCTAAGGCAGGGATTTTTTTTTGTGTGTGATTTAATTACTATGTAACATTTTGATGATGATTTCCTCTTACTATCTTTGTATCTCAATAGGCGAGAGAAATATTTTAGCAGATACTCTGTAGATCAGATTAAACACGATCAAATGTGACTAAATGTAAAATGACTGACTGTGAACAGATCTTAAATAGAAATGGTTAAATAAGTCTGATTCTGGTTCCTTCATAGTCCCATGAATAATTTCTTTTAGTATTTTTAAGCAAAAATAGTCAAATTAATGAGATAACTCAGAAAACAATTCAGTTTAAACAATAATCACAAAAGGCGTGTTTTCAGTCTTTTAACATGTGGTATAAATGCTATAAAATAACTGAGGGCCTGAGGCTTGCTGTATGGCCTATACTGTTAAATAACAATATTTAACAAGCAAAAAATGTAGAAAATGTTTGATGTGTATCTTAGTTAATGTAATATACACAACTTATCAGTAAGTACACTGTTAAGTGTCACAATAGCAATTGATTTACTAAAAAGATTCACTTCATTAGATTCACCGATTGTGCTGTACATGTTTGATTCACTAAAACAAACTAGATTATAAAAGTTATTTGTTTGGGAATTGGACAACACTGGCTGTGCTGTACGTTTTTGATTCACTAGAACTTGTTCATAAGAGTTATTCTTTCCGGAATTGAACAACATGGGATGCGCTGTTTGTATTTGATTCACTACAATAAACTGGTTCATAACACATTTATTTGGGATTTTAGCAAAACCACAAAATCTGTTATCTTTTTTTTATTTTTTTTTCACACTGATTGTGCTGTATGTATTTGATTCACTAAAGAAAACTGGTTCATAAGAGTCATATGTTTGGGAATTGGACAACACTGATTGTGCTGTATGTATTTGATTCACTAAAGCAAACTGGTTCATAAGAGTAATTTGTTCAGGAATTAGACAACACTGATTGTGCTGTATGTATCTGATTCACTAAAGCAAACTGGTTCAAGAGTCTTACGTTTGGGAATTGGACAACACTGATTGCACTGTATGTATTTGATTCACTAAAGAAAACTGGTTCATAAGAGTCATATGTTTGGGAATCGGCAGAGGTGGAAAGTAACGAATTACATTTACTCGCGTTACTGTAATTGAGTAGGTTTTTTGTGTACTTCTACTTTTTAAAGTAACTTTTAAATTTTTTTACTTTTACTTAAGTACGTTTTGATTTAAGTGTTGTACTTAACTATATTTTGAATATCATCCGTTACTGAGTAAAAATAAATAAATAAAGAATAATACTAAAAAAATTAATTTAAAAAAATGTGCGTGGAGGGAAGGAGGAGATCGCGCACCGGAAACTACTGATTGCTTGGTGAGCGAAGGAGAACAAATGCAGCGCGCTAACTCAAGAAAGATGGAGACGGACAGTTGTGCAGAGTTACATCTCTCGGCTTCATGCATGAAGCAAACCGTCGCGCTAATGTCAAGGTAATAACAAACTTGCGCGTGCCTAATGTATAACATTCGTGTATATCAGAGTCGTACATTAGGCACGCATAAGTCCGCTATTGATTCACAAACTATGCGCGTTCTCTGGGCTCTGATCCCTATCGTATTTTTGCGTCAAAACATTTGCCTAGGGGGGTGTTCCATAAAACAGATTTACCAAATAAGTCAGGCTTATTTCAGTTAGTCTGACTTATTTTGTGCCAAATCAAGTGACAATAAGTCAGACTAACTGAAATAAGCCTGGCTTATTTGGTAAACTTGTTTTATGGAACACCCCCTAGTTGTCCAAATTACTGTCCTGTGAGTGTTTTATAATGAATGCTCACCCATAGAAGAGGAGTGAGGCTCGGTGTTTATGAGCATCAGGCTGCACTGACAGTTCACTGATCTTGTCTTTGTCGAACCTTCACATCGATGTGTTTCAACAGATTTAGAACGTATTTGTTGTAGTTTGAATTCGTATGTTAATTTTTTAATGGAAACAGTAGTTTTCTTTAAAGGTTATAAGGTATATTTAAAGTTTTAATTTAAAGTTTGTTTGAATTTTGAGTTTTTTTATAACATGCAGTAGAAGAATAATAAGGCAAAACAAATGTTTTGGTTAATAAAAAGACTTAAAAATAAATACTTTTCTCTTTACTGCGGAAGTAAATAAGTAAATAAATAAATAAGATAATAATAAATAAGAGGACATGTCTGGCATAGGGGGGCCTTGCAAAATTGAACAGAGAAGGAGGGGGGGCCCCGTAGTAAAAAAAGGTTGGGAAACCCTGCTCTACTGAATTCACAGTTTATGCAACATTCAGTGGTTGTGATGTTTAAAGTTTTATGGGATTATTTGCCTAAAAAAATTCCCTAAATGTTTTATATGGTTATTTTTTGTTGTATCTTATTTATTTGTTTTTATTGCACTTTAATTTGTAAAGTTGTTTCCTCAAATAAAAACAACCAGGTTGAGAATTATATCCCCTTGGTTTTTTTTGAATAACACTAGAATCCCCCACCCAGCACTGCTGTTCAAAAAAAAAAAAAAAAAAATACTCACTAAATTTTACTCAGAGTAAAATTTTAAATGATTGCGCTGTATGTATTTGATTCACTAAAGAAAACTGGTTCATAAGAGTCATTTGTTTGGGAATCGGACAACACTGATTGTGCTGTATGTATCTGATTCACTAAAGCAAACTGATTCATAAGAGTCATTCATTTGAGAATCTACACTAATTGCACGTGTGTTTGATTCAGGTGATTTGGTTCAAGGAGTCATTTGTTTGGGTATCAGACAACACTGTTTGCACTGTTTGATTCACTAGAATAATTCAGTTCATATGAGTCTTTTTATGGGAATCGGGCAACACTGATTTAGCTGTATGTATTTGATTCACTATAGCTATATGTTTTGATTCACTAGAACTGGTTCATAAGAGTCATTCATTCGTGAATCTACACTAATTGCATTGTATGTGTTTAATTCAGATGATTTGGTTCATATATAAGAGTCATTTGTTTAAGTATCACACAACACTGCTTGTGCTGTATGTGTTTGATTCACTAAAACAATTCACTTCATGTGAGTCATTTGTTTGGGAATTGGACAACACTGATTTCACTGTATATATTTGATTCACTAGAACTGGTTCATCCATTTTTGACTGTACACTAATTGCACTGTATGTGTTTGTTTCAGATGATTTGTTTCAAGTTTAGATTTTAGACAACAATGGTTGTGCTGTATGTGTTTGATACACTAAAACAATTAAGGGTCATTCGTTGGGGAATTGGACAACACTGAATATAGAACAGGTTCATTTGTGAATCTGCTCTGCATGTGTTTGATTCAGATGATTTTGTTCATAAGAGACATTTGTTTGGGTATCAGAAAACACTGGTTGTGCTTTATGTGCTTGATTCACTGAAGCCAACTGATTCATAAGAATCATTCACTTGGGAATCAGACAACATTGGTCACATTCTATATGTCTGATTCAGTAAAAAGAAAGGGCTCATAGAAGTCATACATGCTGAAATCAACACTAGTCACACTGTCTGTTTCATGCTGAGTAAAACAGTATGGTATTACGTCTGCATCGGCATTATTTGCCAAAAGAATGCATGTGATAACTGGAATGACCATCATTTTAAAAAACAAGGCATTTGCCTACGCAGAAACTGACCTTAAAAAATAAACCTACATTGCGAAATATTCAGAGTACCTGCGTGACAAGTTGCCCCAGTTTGTCCTTCTATTAGCGTCTAAGCTGAACTTAAACACTTGACCACGAACACATAGCGCAGCGACTCTGAATACTACATGCTGGTTTCAGTGTGCCTTGAATTCTCTCTTTACATGAGACTTTGGGGAATGTGTATGACACACCAGTGTGTGTGTGTGTGTGTGTGTGAGAGAGAGCGAGTGAGTTTGGCAGGACCTCAGCACTGTGTTGTTACCAAGGCTACAACAACGTGCGGGCCAACCGCAGGTGCCGCCGCAACAACAGCGTTTCCCAATTAGGGACCCTGAGAGAGGCCCAATAATGAAATGTGCCCCTGGGCTGCGCTGGGTTAACTAAATGGATCCACAGTCGTTTAAAGTTAACAAAAGGCTGACTCGGGAGGCATTTGAATGGCCACCCCCTTCTCCGTGTCCCACTCTCATTCATATCACACGGTTAAGGACGTGCTTTAATTCAGGGGGGCTGATTTCAAAACAAGGGATCCCCCCGACAGGGCAAATCTATCATTGGCGGTTAACAGTTTTCAGCGAGATTAAACATATCCATAGGGAAGATCCCATGAAAATGTAAGCAGTAAAAGTACACAAGTAAAGAAACTTAAACAAGTAATTGCATTCTCGCAGCCAAAGCGCACACAAAAACACTTACAGACACACACACACACTCGGACCAGCTTTGCCCTCAGAGCCTGAGAAAGGAACCGAGTTGTCCTGTTTGCCGAGGGCTAGTGTCCACACATCCGCTTCCACAAAGGCCCCATTGAAAGTGCACCCAGGTTAAAGTGTGTTTGAAAACCCTGTTTAACAGCACAGAAAAGGAGGCACAACCCTGACTGAGAGCAGAAGCAGCAGGCCTCACACTGCCTGCTTTACTGCCAGCCTCGACACACATACTGGCTGTTGTGCTGACACTTAGTTTTTCTGTCTCCCTCTCCCTTCCTGGTGAACAATATGAAGGGAGGTGCAGGAGAGGAAGTAGCCAGGCTGGGTGGTGAGCGGGAGGGAGGAGCGGGCCCCTCTCTTTCCCATGTGAAGGACAAGTCTGTTGGAGCGTCAGTCTGGGGCCGTGATTGTGTTCGGCGCCTGGCTGCGTCTCACAGAAGACCCCCATTAATCACTGGAGCAGGTCTCTCTCGCTCTCGCTCACTCTTTCTCTTTCTCTGCCCTTATGCAACGCACCACCTACATCCAGGACCCCACACACAGAAGAGGCATGTGCGCACACATTTAGCACTTCTAGAATGCAGACATGCAGAATACACTGCACTTTCCACAAATAGCCTAGAAAATAAGTCTCCAAACAAATGGTCATGCTGAAAATTGAAATTCTTTCTACATTTATTCAACTAAACCTGAATGACTTTCTTTTTCTGCAGAGCAGAAATGTGTTACTTTGGCCATACAGTAAAAAGTCAGTAGGGTCCGATGTTGTTTTGGGTTCATTTAATAAGAGTTATTTGTTTGGTAATTAGACATGATTTTGCTATATGTATTTGATTCACTTTAAATGTTTTGATTCACTAGAATTCATTCATGAATCTACACTAATTGCACTGTATGTGTTTGATTCAGATGATTTGTTTCATGGAGTCATTTTTTTGGGTATCAGACACTGGTTGTGCTGTATGTGTTTGATTCACTGAAACAATTCACTTTATAGGAGTTTTGTTTGGGAGTTGGACAACACTGATGTTGCTATATGTTTTGATTCACTAGAACTGTTCATAAGAGTCGTTCATTCGTGAATCTACACTAATGCATTGTATGTGTTTGATTCAGATGATTTGGTTCTAAGAGTCATTTGTTTGGGTATCAGACAACACTGGTTGCACTGTATGTTTGATTCACTAGAACAATTCAGTTCATAAGAGTCTTTTTTGGGAATCGGACAATACTGATTGTGCTGTATGATTTACTAGAACAATATGTTTTGACTCACTAGAACTGGTTCATGAAAGTTATTCATTCGTGAATCTACAATAATTGCACAGCATGTGTTTGATTCAGATGATTTGGTTCATAAGAGAAATTTGTTTGGGTTTCAGACAACACTAGTTGTGCTGTATGTGTTTGGTTCACTAAAACAATTCAGTTCATAACAGTAATTTATTTGGGAATTGGACAACACTGATTTTGTTGTAAGTATTTGATTCACTAGAACTGGTTCATATGAGTCATTCATTCTTAAATCCACACGAATTGCACTGTATGTTTTATTCATTTTTTGGGGGAATTGGACAACACTGATTTCACTGTATGTATTTGATTTCCAAGAACTATATGCTTTGATTCACTAGACCTGGTTCATACGAGTCATTCATTCTTGAATCTACACTAATTGGACAGTGTGTTTGATTCAGATGATTTAGTTCAAGGAGTCATTTCTTTGGGTATCACACAAAACTGGTTGCGCTGTATGTGTTTGATTCACTAAAACAATTCTGTTACTAAGAATCATTTGTTTGGCAATTGGACAACACAGATTTTGCTGTATGTATTTGATTCACTAGAACTGGTTCATAAGAGTCATTAATTCATGAATCTACACTAATTGCACTGTACATATGATTTTTTAGGGTCTTAATGAAAAGTCTCTAATATACTGTGGTTAAAAATTCTCAATAGTAGTTTAAAAAAACATTTACCTTGTCAAAATCAGCTCTGCAAAAATATCAGCTCATTTTATCGCATGGGCCCTTTAAATGCAAATGAGCTCTGCTCGCCCCGCCCCTCTCTGCTGAGGGATTACGAGCTGTAATGTTTACTTTAGCCACATTTAGCCGCGTTTAGCTGCATTTAGCCGCGTTTAGCTGCATTTAGCCGCGTTTATCGGTGAAACTTGCCAACAAGCACATTATTAAGAAAGGCCATTTGCAAAGATGCATAAAAAACCCTTATAACTCACTTCTGCTGTGGGTGAAGCTGCATCACGAATGATTCACACAAGCATATGTAGATGGGAATCTGTACTTTCCTTTTAAAAATGAAAGTAACGTTGTCCTCTGCCTCTTCAGCAGCTCAGATGTCGGGAGTAAATGACGACTGCTATGTTCATTATTACATCCAACAACAGAACACCTCAATCGCTCAATTAGAGTCGACACAAGGGTGATCGTATTCGGACTGTTTCAGCTCGGTGAGGGCGGGTCTAAGGTAAGACACTCATGTCAATCAACTGTGTTTGTCACAACAAGAAGAAGCTGAGAATGACCTGATTTTAAAAAGGGGATATTACTTTTAAAGATTAAAAAAACACCACTGGGTGGATTTTTTTTTTTCATTGTAGGGTGGTTGTGTACACAAACTGCCAACACACATTAATGTTCAAACAACATGTAAAAGTTAGTTTTGCATCCGATGACCCCTTTAATAGGGGGCAGCCGTGGCCTAATGGTTAGAGAGTTGGACTTGTAATCCAAAGGTTGCAGGTTCGATTCTCAGGTCCGGCAGGGATTGTAGGTGGGGGGAGTGAATGTACAGCACTCTCTCCACCCTCAATACCACGGCTGAGGTGAGTCCCTTGAGCAAGGCACCGATCCCCCAACTGCTCCCCGGGCGCCGCAGCAATGGCTGCCCACTGCTCCGGGTGTGTGTTCACGGTGTGTGTGTGTTCACTACTGTGTGTGTGCACTTGGATGGGTTAAATGCAGAGCACAAATTCCTAGTATGGGTCACCATACTTGGCCTCACCTCACTTCCTTTCCTTTCCTTCCTTTCCTAATAGAATTTAAAATAGTTTTGACTACAATGAACTGAATGTCAGTTCAACATACTCATGTTAATGTTATGCAACTTTAATTATGAATTAGAGTTGAGAAGT
Organism: Garra rufa; assembly: GCF_049309525.1. NCBI lineage: Eukaryota > Metazoa > Chordata > Actinopteri > Cypriniformes > Cyprinidae > Garra > Garra rufa. Next base: position 19,670,473 of record NC_133384.1, read on the forward strand.
TCATAATTTGAACGATGGGAGTCTTCCTGTTGTTAAAACTAGTCACTTTTTATGCTAAATTAGTTGTTAATGTTAGATAATACTTTATGTAACACATCTAATAAATATTAAAACAAGAATGTGCTTTGTAAAAAAAGAAAAAAAAGAAAAGAAAAAAAAGTCATGAGACTTTGTTGTATTTATAGAAAGTACCACCTCTCATTCATGCACACACATACTCTGAGTTAAACACACAAAGCACAAAAATATAAAAAGAAGCTCATTCAGTCACACACACACACACACACACACACACACACACACACACACACACACACACACACACACACACACACACACACACACACACACACACACACACACACACACACACACACACATTCATTCCCATAATCGTTTATTTACTGAACTCACGTGGGTGAACAGCATGTAAAAGCATTTCATGAATGCAATAAAAACCAAATGTACTGTAAATACCACTATTTGGAAAAGCTGCAAAGTTCTTTTAATCCTCTTGCACTGAGGTGGAGAATGTCAAATAGCTGGCAATCCAACCTGATGAGAGCACTGGAATTGTTGGCTTATTCACATGAGGATTGTTTACCTAAACTGCTAAAGCTGGATACAGACTCTCGGAGCCGCTCTGAATGTTAGCGAAAGCTCACCAATTTACATTTCTCTCATATATCTTATACATACCTATTATATCTCATAAAATCATACAACATCATTTAAGACAACAAAAGAACTCAAAACTCATGAATTGTTTTGCATAATCTGTAAATAAAATAGATTATTGGAGTATGATTTACAAGAAAACACTTATTTTACGGGTTACAATTCATATGAAAGTTTAAAAGTTCATATGTGTCAAAAACATCTCCACCATTTTAAAACACCTTTTTCTTTTTAAATGTGGTATATTATATTATATTATATTATATTATATTATATTATATTATATTATATTATATTACTCATTTCCATAATGATGCAGATGGGAAGTGAAACACATTTGACCTGAGCATCCTGTCGCTCACACCCTCACACTCTCATCTCCTCCAGCTCTCTAATGCTAATTTATAGAGCAGTGGAGAGCAGAGAAAGAGAGAGGCGGATGGTGCAGCAGGTCAATGGCTTCTTCAGCACATAAACCCTCCCGTAATGAGCGATATTTGTGAAGCATCAAGGTGACAGAGTCTCTAGAGTGGAGAGTCATGTGACCGTACAGGTCTCCTGCACTCATTACACTGCACACACAAGCTTTCTGTGTTTGCCACTCAGGAACCATGGATGGAAATTAATACTTCCGGCCAAACAAATGATGACATTACACTTTTATACTGGCAATAAATTCTTACGTTTTTACATGGTGAGTTGTCACATTTAATGTAAAGGAAGGCTATTATTAATTGAATTATTATTATTATTTCACAAGATTTATTATGTATTATTATATTATTATGTACAGTATATAAAATTTAGCATTTTCATATATATAAAATTATAAATAGGATCAATTATATAAATTCATGTAAATATTATATAAAATATAATGTAAAAGAAGGCTACTAAAGGCTATTATTAATTGAATTATTGTTATTGTTATTGTTATTATTATTAGTAGTATTATAACTCTATAATTATACAATATATTATATTATAATTTTATGTAAATATATATATATATACACACACACACACACACACACACACACATACATATTTATTTATATATTATTATGATTTTTTTAATGTCTTTATATACAGTATATAAATGTAGTACTTTTTATTATATATTATATAAAATATAATGTAAAGGATGGCTATTAACTGCATTATTATTATTATTATTATTTTTACTATTTTAACTATATTTATGCATTATATTAAAATATATCATACAATTATAAACAGTGTATATAAACACACATACATATTTATTTATTTATATATTTATATATGATTAATTATGTATTTTTATTAGTGGTGGGCATAGATTAATTTTTTTAATCTAGATTAATCTAGATTAAATCTTGAAATTAATCTAGATTAATCTAGATTAAAATGGCTAATTTGAATTCTTCTGAAGGCATTCAGAATATGTGTGCTACCCAAATAATGACTAAAAGTAAGTCTTTGAGAATGGGTTTCTCAAGCCAGGTGGCGCATTAGACCAGGCGCTCATCTCCTGTTTCCAAAATGCATTGCTTGACAATTGCATTTACAACACAATTAACTATACAAACTTGTGTAACCAAGTACTTCTGCGCAAAAGGCTGTACGACGTGCGCGTTCCAGTAAAATATACAGGCGCGCGGGTATGGATAGCCTATCTGCGTGCATCTTCCAATAAACTGCGTTGCTTTTAGAAGCGTCAATTCAGTTGTTGCATATAGTTTAATGTCTTTATTTCGGGATTATCAAAGTAAATTATAACTCAAACTTGAGATTTTACTGGGGCACAGCAGATTTTCACTGGGGCACGTGCCCCAGTAAAAAGGGTCTAGCAACGCACGCACCTGCCCTGAAGCGGCTTCATAACTGCATCCATGTCTGCGCGTCTCATTTGATGTGGTAATTTCAAGACTCGTTCTCGCCCCCTACATTGCAATTCAACTAGATATACGTCATCCGCGCTAAAATATCAAGGTGAAGGTTATCACAGCTTACGTAGTATAGACCCAGCTCCCAACCCAACTTTGAGAATAGATTAACGGCGATATTTTTTTTATCGCGCGATATGAGTCTCACGTTAACGCAGCACGTTAACGCCGATAACGGCCCACCACTAATTTTTATACAATAGTACTTTTCATATATATATATATATATATATATATATATATATATATATATATATATATATATATATATATATATATATAATGTAAACATTATATATTATATGAAATATCAAGCAAATGAAGGCTATTATTAATAGATTATTATTATTATATATATCTATATTTATGCATTATATAAAAAATCATTTTTATAAACAGTGCATATAAAACACATACATATTTATTTATATATTTATATGATTTATTATGTATTATTTTTTATATATTTTTATATACTGTAGTATTTTTCATATATATATATATATATATATATATATATATATATATATATATATAAATTAATGTAAAAAATATATATTATATCAAATATCAAGCAAATGAAGGCTATTGTTAATTGAATTATTAATATTTAAATATTATTATAATTATTATTATAACTCTATATTTATGCATATATATGTATATAAAACACTGTTGAATATAAAGGAAGAAATTGTTATCGCATCAAGCATTCATAGAGTAGCTGTGATCAAGCATTTCATATCATTACAATCACTGCGGTGACAGCTTTTGGTATAAATAACAATTAAAAGGGAAATTATGCAGATTTTAATGATAGTATCATAACATTGGGATAAATCCATTAGATACACAACAAACAAAACCCATCAGCGACAAAAACAAGACAGGAAGGCTGATGTCTCTCTATTGTTGCTCTGCATGATAAACATGTTTATCACTAAAACCCAGATTATGTGAACTAGGATTATAATCCATCCGTATTCCCAATACCAGCACTGGAATCTCATTAGAAACAGGAACTGTCTCTTTCCAAAACATTGAATGCTAGAAAAACACTGTTTTCTCAAAGTACCATTCTGAAATATGTAGACAGATCATCGTTTAGTCTGATCAAAACACACTCAATGAGGACAAATGGGCCTTTTGATTGGCAGAGACTGAGTGAATGGCACAATAACGTTGTAAGCAAGCCTGTGGGTTGTGTGTGTGCGCGTTCTGGGTGTCTATGCGGGTCACTAATGGGTGTGAGGATGTATTGCTGTGTCAGCTTGATGAAGCACTGCCTGTGGAAGCTTCCCATCCATCGGCAGTGATTAATCAACCCATCAGAGGCTGTTAATCATGGAAACAATACACAGATTACAGACACACACACGCATCCTAAACAGCTCATACACGCGCAGTGAGATCAGACAGCAGACACTGATTGGTATTACATTTTACAATAATCATCAAACACACGGCTAATCGCATGTTTGGAATTCATTTTGCACAAAAGTAGTTTTATATAAATGTGTAAAAAGTCTATGAATGCCAAACATTACTTTCAAACTGAATGTAAGTAAAACAAAAAAAAAACTGTCATAATATATTCAAATTTAATAAACATTAGCAATTGGCAAACATGTTTTGCCTTAAAGATAAGTCTTAGCAAATTCAGAGAAGTTTGTATTCATATCATTAGAAGCATTTATAATTTAAACAGATTAATATGTGTTTTAAAGTGTATTCATTGCCAGTAGTAAGCAATCAGCGATGAATTGTAACGCTGTTAAGAAACCATCTGACACCTGAGAGGTGTAAATTCACTTATAACAAAAAGCCACTCATTCCTTAATGGGAAAGTACAACCACGTCACTCGATGTATTTCACACAGTAATTTGCATGTAAATGCTGCCTGTCTACACATGCAATGTAAGCTGAAAAGGCAAAAAAGAAAGCTTTGTGCTCTTTAGAAATCCTGACGAATGTCTCTTAAGTACGCCGTAAGCAAATAACATCTTTCTTTTTCATCTTATTAATGTATCCCCAACAGATGCAGAGCGGATTATCTCGATTAGTCCTTTCTTTTGGCCCTGTTTTGCTGCTTTGCATCTAAATCTATCAGACTGTGTAATAAAATACAGGAACAAAACTCAATGTTTACAAGTTACATTACACTTTTAATAATAGAGGTTTGTTTTCACAATTATGTGAAAAGGGTCAGAACTGCAAGATATAGAGTCGGAAACTTTTTTTTCTAATTGCGAGTTATAAAGTCAGAATTGTAAGATATAAATAGAATTGCAAGAAAAAAACAACACCTAGAAACATCTTACTGTGTAAGATACAAAGTAAGAATTGTGACATATAAACTGAATTGCAAAAGAAAAACGGCATAATTTCATTGTCGGACGTCAGAATTGCAACAGATAAATCTCATTGAATTGTAAGAAAAATTGTCACAGTTCGATTTTTTTTTCTCATTGTGAGATATGAAGTCGGAATTGTGAGAAATAAACTGAATTGCAAGAAAAAAATGTCACAGTTTGTACTTTTTTCTCATTGTGAGATATACATAAAGTCGGAATTGTAAGACAAAAAAACGTCAAAATTTGATCTTTTTTTCTCATTGTGAGAAATAAAGTCTGAATTGTGAGAACTTTTTCTCGTTGTGAGATATAAAGTCGGAATTGTGAGAAATAAACTGAACTGCAAAAGAAAAACAGCATCATTTCATTGTCGGAAGTCGGATTTGCATCATATAAATCACATTGAATTGTGAGAAAAAATGTCAAAATTTGAACTTTTTTTTCTCATTGGGAGATATAATGTCAGAGCTGTGATATTTAACCTGAATTGCAAGAAAAAAATGCCACAGTTTGAATTTTTTTTCCCATTGTGAGATATACATAAAGTCGGAAATGTAAGACAAAAAACGTCACAATTTGATCTTTTTTTCTCATTGCGAGAAATAAAGTCTGAATTGTGAGAACTTTCTCTCGTTGTTAGATATAAAGTCAGAATTGTGAGATATAAACTGAACTGCAAGAAAAAAAAGTCACAATTCAAACTTTTTTCTCATTTCTGAGACATAAAGTCTGAATTGTGAGAACGTTTTCTCGTCATGGGATATAAAGTTGGATTTGTGAGATATAAACTGAACTGCAAGAAAAAACATCACAATTTAAACTTTTTACTCATTAGAAGATACAAAGTCAGAACTATGAAACATTAAATGAACTGTAAGACAAAACACGTCCCAATTCAATTTTTTTTCTCTTTGCAAGATATAAAGTCAGAATTGTGAGATACAATCTGAATTGTAAGAAAAAACATCACAATTCAAACTTTTTTCTCAATGCAAGATATAAAGTCGAAATTGTGAGATTTGAACTGCATTGTGAGAAAAAACATCACAATTCTAACTTTTTTCTCACTGCGAGATATAAAGTTAGAATTGCGAGATATAAACTGAATTGTGAAAAAAGTCACAATTCAAACAATTTTTTGACTAGGAAATTGTGTCCGAATTGCAAGAAAAAACATCACAGTTTGAATTTTTTTTCTCATTGTGAATTTTTCATTTTTTTCTAATTTTTCAGATAAAATCGGAATTGTAAGATATAAACCGAATTGCGAGAAAAACATAATTCAAACTTTTTTCTCATTGCATGATATAAAGTCAGAATTGTGAGATATAAACTGAACTGCAAGAAAAAAACATCGCAATTCAAACTTTTTTTTTTTTTTCGGAATTGTGAGATGTAATTGCCAGAAAAAAATTCAGAATATAACTTTTTCTCATTGCAAGATATAAAGTTGGAATTGTGAGATATAAACTGAATTGCAAGAAAAAAACAGCGCAATTTGAACTTTTTCTCATTGCGAGATATAAAGTTGGAATTCTGAGATATAAACTGAATTGCAAGAAAAAACAGCACAATTTGAACTTTTTCTCATTGCGAGATATAAAGTTGGAATTCTGAGATATAAACTGAATTGCAAGAAAAAACAGCACAATTTGAACTTTTTCTCATTGCGAGATATAAAGTTGGAATTCTGAGATTTAAACTGAATTGCAAGAAAAAAACAGCACAATTTGAACTTTTTCTCATTGCGAGATATAAAGTTGGAATTCTGAGATATAAACTGAATTGCAAGAAAAAACAGCACAATTTGAACTTTTTCTCATTGCGAGATATAAAGTTGGAATTCTGAGATTTAAACTGCATTGCAAGAAAAAACAGCACAATTCGAACTTTTTCTCATTGTGAGATATAAAGTTGGAATTGTGAGATATAAACTGAATTGCGTGAAAAAGCGTCACCAAATTGTGAGAAAAAAAACATCACAATTCGAACTCTCTTTTTCTCATTGCGAGATATGAAGTCGGAATTGTGAGATATAATCTGAATTGCAAGAAAAAACAGCATAATTCGAACTTTTTCTCATTGCAAGATATAAAGTTGGAATTATAAGATATAAACTGAATTGCAAGAAAAAACGTCACAATCCGAACTTTTTTCCTCATCGTGAGATATAAAGTTGGAATTCTGAGATATAAACTGAATTGCGCGAAAAAGCTTTACCAAATTGTGAGAAAAAAAAAACATCACAATTCGTACTCTCTTTTTCTCATTGCGAGATACAAAGTCGGAATTGTGAGATATAAACCGAGTTGCGAGAAAAAACGTCACAATTCAAACTTTTTTTTTTTTCATTTCTATATTATAAAGTTGGAATTCTGAAAAAAAAAAAAAAGTCACAATTACCTTTTTAATTATTATTTTTTTCCTTACTCTGTAGTGGAAATGGACTTACATAGTTTTCACAGCGATTCCACAGAAGAACCATTTGTGGTTCCCCAAAAATTTTTCAGTGAGTTGACTTAGAAATCTAAACAACCTTTACCCCTTCAGTCGAATCACTTCGACGTTACATTGGGATCTCGCCTGAGAGACCGATCACCTCTGAGCCTTATTAAAAAGGCCAATTGAAAATTGGCGAGTGGACGTGCGCGCCGGCCACGCCCCCGTACATACGGGTATATAAGATGGCTGCGCGCACCACTCAGTCAGACTTTTGCTTTCAGAGCCGATGTGTCGAGCCTCTAAACAGCCGAGAAGAGTTCTTCAGAGTTCATGCTCCCTCCTGCTGCTGCGCTGCCATAACTAAAAGAGTGTTTCACAGAAAGAGCATTGTTTGGCAGCCGCCAGCGCGGTCCCGCGGGCGGCCGTTTTCACGGCCATATAAAGCCTTTTTGCATTCCAGCGAGCAGCCCCGGCGAGTGCATTGCCCCGCGGCGCCTCTCTGGGCAAACCGGGATCACAAAAGAGCAATTTCTAGCGGCCGTTTTAGACGTTCTTTTCAGGATGTCTTTTCGGCCGTGCGTTTCTGGATGTGGTAGTTTCCTCTCCTCAGCGAACGGACATGAGCGCTGCCTCACGTGTTTAGGCTTTGAGCACACTGGGGTGGTGCTCATGAATGGTTCATGCGGTGAAAGCATGACCATGACCACGCTGAAGTCCCGCCGCTCGTTCGCGAGCTGGCTCCCCCCGCCTCCCTCCCGTGGTCAGCCGTTGAGCCGCCTATGCTCTTCGGCCACCGCGGTGGAGCGCGGGGGGGGACATTCAAATTACAATAGACAGCGTTCCGCCGGCTCAAAAAGCCCTGCGGACCTCTCTATCTCAGCGCGGTCCCGTTGAGTTTCCGCAGCAGACGCTTCCCCGCCTGGCGGGCTGAGCGTCTCCTTCGGTGCTCCTGCAGAGGATGAGATGTCTGTCACAGCATCAGAGGGAGAGTCAGACGGTGACACATCTCTTCCCGCGGCGCGGCGCCCACCCTTGGTCGCTGCCCCCCTGGAGGTTGATGTCGAACTGTCGGCTATGCTTCTCCGGGCAGCCGGGGGGGATCGGTTTGAAGGTTCCTCAGGGGCCCGGCCGATCCTTCTAGGCTGGACGACTGGTTCCTGGGGGGGGCCCGGCGGCAGCGCCGCGCTCCCCCCCGGTCCCGTTCTGACCGGATGTGCATGAGGAGCTGACAAAATCTATGGCGCCCTATTCATTTGACGCGCTCTCCAGCTCCTCTCCCCTCGCCACTCTCCATGGCGGGGCAGCCAAGGGGTACGTGGCGGTCCCCCAGGTCGGGCGCGCCATCGCGGTGCACCTTTGCCCGCGGGCGCGGCCGCCTGGTGGGGCCCTCCGCGTCTCCCTTTTAGGGCATGTGAAATTCTTCCGCCCTCATCGGCTGGGCCTTTTCTGCGCCCCCCGACACGCTGCCCCGCACTGCAGGCCATGGCAACACTGCAAAAGTGCCAGGTGCAAGCACCTTAAGGCCTGCACGAGAGTGGTCCTGACCAGGGGGTACTTGAAGAACTCCGCGCCGCCACTGACTTCGCCCTTCGGGCTACTAGGTCGCGGCGTGTCCCCTTGGTCAGGTGATGTCCACCTGCGTGGTCCAGGAACGCCACCTATGGCTGACTCTGGCCCGGATGGCAGAGGCCGACAAAGTTCGCTTTCTCGACTCTCCCATTCCCCAGAGCGGCCTATTCGGCGACACCGTGAAGGGTTTTTGCTCAGCGGCGTCGAACGTATCGCCGGCCCCCAAAAGCCTGCGATCCTCCGCCCATCAGCATACCCCGTCGAGATGCCAGAGCAGTACGCCTCCCCGTCGTTCGGGCTGGGCATCTCCTCTGGCGCTCCAACGGTCCAGAGGCAGACGGAGGCCGTCCAACATATCCTGCCCCGCCGCGAAGTTACCATTCCGCCGCCTGGGCCCCCGCCTCCGCCTGCCCGTCGCCGAGGGCGTCCCCCCGCAGCTCCGTCCCCTGCTGAGCCACACGATCCAGGCTCGCAGCCGACGTCGAGCCGCCCGTGGGAGAGGGACGCCGCTCGCCTCTCAGGGTCCTGCGACGGAAGACCCTCGCAGGCGAGCTTCGAAGCGTCCCTGATGCGAGCACCCCCGGAGGTGGAGAGAGCTACTCTGTCGGCACTCCCGCTGGAAGCGGGACTTAGCCGGTCATTTGAAATCACAGAAAGACCCAGCCTTCTCACCTCTGGGGCCCCGGCCCCGAGTTTCCTTCCTGAGCAGCACTTCCACTCCTCGGAACCAGACTCGGGACCGGATGTCGCCAGCGCGGGAACCAGGGAAGTAGGTAAGCACTGCTTAGTGCAGTTAGACACTTCTCCAGGACGTTTATCCTTCTGGGTTTTGTCTCCTTCCCTGTCTTTCCCCAGGCTGCCCCACCACGGTCACGCCGGTCAACGTTCCCTTGATACCACTACACTGGTTGATACGGACGGTACGGCCCGGCTCCAGGCGTCCGCCCAGACTCACAGGTACCCCTTACATTCTTTATTCAGAAGCAGGTGTGCCTCTGTTCTGCCTGCGGAGGTCGCGTTCCTACTGGCGAAGGACGCGATCCAGCCTGTCTCTCCAGCCGGGACGAGGTCGGGGTTTGATAAGTGTCCTGACTTCACGTGTCCAGTTAGAGTGGTGGGTTAACATCCGCCCTGGATGGAGCTCTGTTCCGATCCCTTCTTAGGCTGTCGGCACACATGCTCACGACGACGCACATACAAGTATGTTTCCGTCTCCAGGGCTGGGTTGCAGCCATCTGCCTGAAGGGCACCCGCTGTCGCGTCTCGATCTTCCCCGGCGCACACCCCTTCGGCGGTCTGCCCCGGGGATCGAGCGCTCAGCGCGAGGTGCGTCCATTTGGCTAGTCCCTCTCCTTCCTGCCTTCTTAGGCCATGGGAGCTCCCCTGTCCCCTCTTCGGCAGACAGGTATTCGCGTCTTCAACCGTCTCTTCGACTGGTGCTTTACCAGCCCACTCGTGAGTTCCGTTGTGCGAACATTGGGACCTGGTGCCTCGGCACCCCCGCCATCTGGTTCTTCAGGCCAACCGAGGAAATTCGTTTCCTCGGTCGGGAGCCCGACTCGCTCCTCAAGACAGCCCGCCTTACTACCAAGAGCGCGCAGTCAGTGCTGTAGTTCCTGAGTCAATCAGGCACAACACAGCGGTTCTCTCAAACTGAGGCTCCTGGGGCACATGACAGCTCTAGCCGCTAAGAGCCGCTAAGCTTGTTCATGTGAGACCGCTTCAGCACGATCGAGTCCCATGATGGGCATGGCATCTCGGCCCACTCCGGACTGGCGTTTTCCCGCAGTTTGGCCGACAAGCCAGCCCGTGGCTTACCGCGGGTTGGGTTGCCATGTACGACAGAGGCTTACAGCCTCTCCATCTGCTCCCAGGGAGTACGTGGCAGATTTTGCTACTTGCCATTCACTTGAAGCAGGTAAACTCAACCGTGCAGCCTATCGGCTCTCACGGCAGTCCACCACCTGCAGGATGGCGACTCCACCCCGTGACGCAGCTAGTTTGGAGCATATCGGTAGGCCAGCCACATCCGCTCGCCCCCGATTGCTCTCATTACCAGCTGCCTCTTTCAGAGTAGCGCTGGCACTCAGCTGACCTCCGGGGCCCAAGTACGCCCTTCCCCAGCGAGCCTCCTTGCACAGACTCTGTGCAAGTCCAGGGAGGACGAGGAGTAAGTCTGTTGGTTGCGCTACAAGAATGGCCCACCCAGGCTCAGGTCTAGTAACCGTTCCCTCGCGGCAGTCCCTCCCTGTAGGGCACGGGATGACACCCAGACCTCTCCGGCCTTCGCAGGCCGTGATACAATTATCACTCAGTACCGAGCTCCCTTGACTAGGCAGGCTCGCACTGAGATGAGGTCTATTTGCTGGCTTTCCACAGAGTTACACGGTTGCAGTATGCTTCCCTTCCTGCAGGAGAGTTGAGCGCAGACTGTCCCCTCACTCTAAGTATATGCCGCTGCTTCGCCGCATATCACATGCAGTAGATGGAGCTAAGTAGGTAAGCATTCACTGGCCGTGAGGTTTCCCAGAGGTGCCCAGAACGCACCCCACACCCTCTTGGGGCCTTTCCGTCGCCTTCAGAGCCGCGGGACGCTCCAATTGAGCCACTGGCCTCAGTCGAGCTAGCATTCCTGTCATCAAGACAGCGCTCCTGACCGCCCTGGCTCCCGTTAAGAGGGCAGGAGACCTACAAGTTTTCTCTGTCAAGTAACGCCTCATACCCTCTGGGACCCCCCCGTCGCCCTTCGGGGCCGCGGGGTGCTCCTCAGGAGCCTCGGGCCTCAGTCGAGCTAGAATTTCTGTCAGTAAGACAGCACTCCTGACTGCCCCGGCTTCCTTTAAGAGGGTAAGTTACCGACAAGCTCAGGTTCCTCAGAGGTGCTTAGCATGCACCTCATACCTCGTGGGCCTCCCCGTCGCCTTTCAGGGCCGCGGGTCGCTCCGTTGGAGCCACGGGCCTCAGTCGAGCTAAAGTTCCTGTCATTAAGATAGCGCTCCTGACTGCCCTGGCTCCCATCAAGAGGGCCTACAAGCTTCTCTGCCAGCAAAGTGTGTCGAGAATTCGGGCCCGGCGTTCTCCACGTTACCGTCGAGACCCCGGCTCGGTGCCCAAGGTCCCCACCACGCCTTTCCGCGACCAGGTGGTAGACCTGCAAGCTCTGCTCTGGAGGAGGCAGACCCAGTCGTGCGATGTAGTGTCGTTAAATATGTGAGACTGAATCACTCGGCACTTCAGCCGCACCAGCAGCTTCATCTGCCTCGGGATTCGCAGAAAGGGAATGCTCCCCGAACTGAGGTTGGCTAAATGGTGGTAGATGCCCCTCCCTGTTATACCCAGGGACAGCCGTGATCCTTGGTTCATGGCACCTCACCAGCAGATGTAAAAATCGGAAGCTGCGGGCTGGGCGACACCCTACCTTCGCTTGGTTCTCCAACCTTGCGTAGAGGCCGTTCTCCCGTGTCCTAACTTAGGGACTCTCAGGCGAGCGGGAAGACCGGCTGGTGTCGGCTTGCTGCGCCATTCCCACGTGGATCCGTGCGCTATTTCCCAGTATGTTCCCTCCGGCGAACCCTGGGTCCTCCTGCCCCGCAGTCAGGGCTAGGCGCGGAGTAGTCCTGCACTGTGATCCTGCCTGGGTTTCCTTCGCCCCGCAGGTTGTGGCTTAGTTTTTTATTATTCCAGCGGAGGAGACCGCTGTTTCCCTCGTATATCCCCAAAAAACTTTTTATGGATATATTGAATTATTCTTATTCCACATGTAAAATTTCATGTGCTCCGCCCCCCCAACCCATGCTTCAGTACAACTGGCATCCCTGGAGGGGCCCCCTTATTGGGCCCCAGGGCGTTGGGAAGGTTACGTTACACTTCGCCTGCCGGCACGTATACTTGTCAGCACGTGAAGCTGTTGCGTAACGCGGCGTCAGGGTCGTGGCCTTTTCCATGGGTTTGTTCCCAATGTAACGTCGAAGTGATTCGACTGAAGGGGTAACGTCTAGGTTACGAAGGTAACCCTCGTTCCCCGAAGGAGGGAACGGAGACGTTACATTCCCCTGCCACGCCCCTGGCGTCGCGCTGACGCCGGGCTCTCCCGGCTCTTCAGCAAAAGCCTGACTGAGTGGTGCGCGCAGCCATCTTATATACCCGTATGTACGGGGGCGTGGCCGGCGCGCACGTCCACTCGCCAATTTTCAATTGGCCTTTTTAATAAGGCTCAGAGGTGATCGGTCTCTCAGGCGAGATCCCAATGTAACGTCTCCGTTCCCTCCTTCGGGGAACGAGGGTTACCTTCGTAACCTAGACGTTATTCCACTATAAAAAACCTTATTGTGGAATGGAAAGGTTCCATGGATGTTAAAGGTTCTTTATGGAACCACAACATTCAATAAATAACTTTTAATTGTAAGAGAGTGTGTTTTACAAAGGCAATCCGTTCATTTTGGAACAGAACTGAGACTATCACACTTTCCAAAGACAATAGATTTCCTCAGGTATCGTTCCCCACTGACGCAGCTGTCCTGGTGCGGACGCCAATCCTATATTTTCATTTCACTAATTAGACCTATTGATTAACCCGACGTTGGCTGCGTTCCACGAGAGACGGGAACCTGCTATTTTCTGTCGCCCTTAACCACATGTTTGATATCAAAGATGACTCATCATTTTAATCGTCGTTTCCCAACCCTGACTCTTGTGTTTTTACTGGCACCTCGCAGCTGTACAGAAGGGGAGTTTTATTTTTCCGCTGACCTCTCTCTCTCACTCGTTCTCTCCCGCTCTTTCTCTTTCCTGACCGCGAGATGATGAGATATGAGAGTTGGGTGGTAAATTAGAACAACGGGCAGTTTTCCACTGCATATACAAGATGTGCTAATTTGGGCAATGTGGTCAGGGTGCGTCCTCGCCCCTCATAACCATCGCCGTAGAAGCTGCGCGCTCTGGCAGATGGCTGTTCGCAGGGCAGCTAGATAATGACGGAGGATTAAACGCCTGACTCCCTTGCCACATTCCCCTCCTGCATGTGTTTGTGTTCCCTCTTTAGTGAGAATTTATGGGTTCTGTGGCGCTAAGATAGATTGCCACAAAAAAAAGCCTCTGAGAAAACGCCACTAATCTGCAAGCGATAATTCCCATTCAAGTGAGTGATTCTGGATTAATAAAAATGCTAATTCATAGAAATGCAACGCAATGGCTCCCGGTGAGGAGGATTCGTGGCATGTTTGCCCTCAACTCTATTAAAAAGAAAGACACAGAGATCATAAATATGGATCCCGTTTTGTCGGCCTGTGTGGGTGGTTTGTGCCAAGCAGCTACACTCATCCACAACATATTATTCATTTGAATACCACGGGCAAAGGGACACGCTGACATGGGAATAATTGAAAGAGATGTGATTAGAATCTGGAAGGCCATGTTTACACCTAGTAAACATCTAGGGTGATTTAATCACAAGCTGTCAACCATGGCACGTTGTTGTTTACACCTTAAATGTCTTCTTTGAGGTACTGGGCACATCAGGATATTTTCAACGTTTTACCTTCACTACCACATGAAGAATGGGATATTTTGCAACATAGTGAAATGATTTCTATACGAATGCCCAAGGCAGTGAACAAGCAGGACAGAGTTTAACTGTAGTAAATATTGAAGCATTTACTTGATAAATGCTCACTGGGGCATTAGGTCAGCAAGTGTGTTGTAAGTGGCTGATTGTTTTTCCTTTGTGATTTATTTGAGCACCTTAAGAAATATCTCTTGTGTGTGTGGTGAAACTGTTTTTGGTTTCATCACAACTGACTTATAACTCAAATTCTGGGTAAAAGGCAAAAATCAGCAGAAGCTCTACTTGCAGAAACAGAAACCAAGCAGGGCTAGGGGCAGAAATGACATTGACAAAAATGCCCCAAATATTCCAAATGTGGAGTCAAAAAATGTCCAGTGATGTTTTTCTGCTGCACGTTATACTGTCAGGGAAGTTTTTGGCCCCAAAGGTTCTTTGGTTCTTCTGCATTTTTGTGTATTTGAACAATTTCCAACAATTACTGTATGATTTTAAGATCCATCTTTTCACACTGAGGAACACTATTACAGAAGGTTCAAACGCTCACTGATGCTTCTGAAGGAAACACAGTGCAT
Source organism: Garra rufa (assembly GCF_049309525.1). Taxonomy (NCBI): domain Eukaryota; kingdom Metazoa; phylum Chordata; class Actinopteri; order Cypriniformes; family Cyprinidae; genus Garra; species Garra rufa. The sequence continues at coordinate 19,685,580 of NC_133384.1, forward strand.
TAAGAGCCAGGGGTGAAAACTTTTGAATGGAATGAGAGTGTGTACATTTTTCAAATTTTGCCTAAATATCATATTTTATTTATATATATATATATATATATAGCTGAAAAAATAAAGAATTTGTGGGACCTGAAGAATTTTTCAGAAGAACAGCGGGCAGTTTAATTGTTCAGGTATAAATTCAACTATTATTTTTTTCTTGTGGACTATATGTAAGCATCTACTATGTTAAATATCATATTCAGGTCATTACTAAATAAAAACATGCATTTTGTATGATCCCTCTTGTTTTAGTAAAATAATTAACATTTTGCAGATTCTTCACAGTGTATGAAAACTTTTGACTCAGATATGAAATATAAAATTTACTCATGTACTCATGCTGGTTTTATACAGTAAAATTTTTTTTTGATTCATTGACAAATGTCTAGTAATGTAACTATTAAGCGAAACGTAAACATAAAAAGTTTTCAAACAGTATTTAGGTAAAAAAGGTACAGTGTAAGTAATGTGTAATATGTAATGCGTAATAATATGTTCATATCATTTCATTACAAATATCAATCAGTCATTAATTGAGTAACATTTTTTTTTATTAAAAAATATCAAGATATTTACACCAACTCACCTGAATAAAAGAGACTTTTCATGAAAAGATCAAAGGCTACACACTCACTTTGATTTATCAGACAGTTTTTCAAAGTTTGTAAAATATTAAATAATCCTTTAATATTTTATAAAATATTTTAATATTTTATATGCTTATTTTGAAAGAAAATATATGTATATAAAACATACCAAACTACATTTTTTTACAATCTAATAATTGACCCATAAAAGACTGATACTTTTACATGCCTGCTTTAAAGTAAAAAAGCTCTTGAAAATTGATATTAAATATTAATTCGTCACACCTAACAGCAGAGACACTACAATCAGACTGAAATGTGCTGGCTAAAATTAACTTCACTTTCCGCCAACTTGTCGTACTTGACCCAGGTTTTCCATTACAACCTGAGGAATCGTTGATCTCACCTGTGCGTTCAATAGAAACATTATCCCATTACCAACAGCTAAAGGTGATCCTTCACAGACAACATAGCAGAGATCAGAAATTGCTCGAGTTAAATATTAAGATGGCAGAGGATTTATCAGTATGGGCCAGAATGCACTGCACACACACACACACTCACACTCCTCCACACTCAGTATTCCAGAAATAAAGCAGGCTGGATCATTAGTCTCGGCACATAACCACATAACTCACTCATTGCCACCATGAATATTCCTAGAACATGATTTGTGATCCAAACTGTCTGCCCGAGTTCTGTTTATTTAGAGTCAGTCTGACTGAGACAGTACAGAGTATCACTTAAAATAACACACACGCAGCCTGTAATTTAAGGACAGTCTTAGTACGTGATAGAATCCAGTTTGAAAACACACAATGAACGCTCGCTCTGGTCCATTCAGCCCCATCGGTTTTCACTTTGGAAAGGGAGCTGGAATGAGCTGCATTCCATTTTATTTCACCACATTTATTTGGCTTCAGTGTTATTTTATCATTAGTGTTTTGTGAGTTGAACAGCAAGAGTTTAAACAAGGACAATCATTTGCAAGCCCATTTCTGCCACAGAAGAAAAATATAAAAAGGTAATAAAAAGGCTAAAAAAGGCAATGCAATAGATAGAAAATTGTGACTTTTTATGTCCCAATTCAGATTTTTTCTCATAATTCTTAGTTTATATCTCACAAATGCTCAACTTTTACTGTCGCAATTTGGATTTGCCAGATATGAACTCAGAATTGGGAGATATAAACTCACAATTCTGATATAAAGGACAATTGAGAGATGTGAACTCACAATTGCGAGTTTATAACTTGAAACTGTAAAGTATAAACGCAATTCTGAAAAGATATAAATTTGCAATTGCAAGAAAAAGTTTGTGAGACAAAAAAAGTGGAAAAAAAACTACATTGCGAGATACAAATTCAGAATTGTGAAATGCAAACTGAGAATTGCAAGAAAATAATTAGAATCTTGAGCTTATATCTCACAATTCTCAAAAATAAAGTCAGAATTGGGAGATCTAAACTCAAAAACTAATTCTTAGTTCAGAATTCAGAGACAAAAAGTCAGAATTTTGAGACATAAACTCAGAATTGCGAGTTATAAACAGTTGTGACAAGTAAACTAAGAATTGCAAGAAAATAATTTATAAATAGAAAATAATTCTGAGTTCAGAATGCTGAGAAATAAAGTCAGAATTTCGAGACATAAACTCAGAATTGTACGATGTAAACTTGAATTTGCAAGAAAATAATCAGAATTCTCTATTTTTATCTCACATTTCTGAGAAATAAAGTCAGAATTCTAAAATATGAAATCAGAATTATGAGATGTAAAATCAGAATTACAAGAAAATAATCAGAATCCACATGCAAAAAGTCAGACTTGTGAGATATAAACAGAATCGTGAGATACAAATTTGGAATTACAATAAAATAATCAGAATTCTGAATTTATATCTCGCAATTCTGAGAAATAAATTCTGAATTCTGAGATGTAAACTTGGAATTGCAAGAAAATAATCAGAATTCTGAGTTCAGAATTCAGAGGCAAAAAGTCATAATTCTGAGACATAAACTCAAAATTGTGAGATGTAAACTTTTTTTTACATTTTTGAAGAATCAGAATTGTGAGTCAGAATTGTGAGATGTGAATTTGGAATTACAAGAAAAAAAAATCTGAATTCTGATTTCAAAATTCAAAGGCAAAGTCTGAATTGCAAGTTATAAACAGAATTGTGAGATGTAAACTTGTAATTGCAAGAAAATAACCAGAATTCTGAATTTGTATCTCACAATTCTCAGAAATAAAGACAGAATTCTGAGATATAAAGTCAGAAATATGAGATGTAAACTCGGAATTTAAAAAAGAAAATCAGAATTCTAAATGTTTATCTCACAATTCTGAGAAATAAAGTCAGAATTGTGAGATGTAAACTTGGAATTGCAAGAAAATAATCAGAATTCTAATTTCAAAATTTAAAGGCAAAGTCTGAATTGCAAGTTGTAAACAGAATTGTGAGATGTGAACTTGGAATTGCAAGAAAATAACCAGAATTCCGAATTTGTATCTCCCAATTCTGAAACAAATTCAAAATTCTAAGATGTAAACTCATAATTGCAAGAAAATAATAAGAATTTTGTTTTTAAAATTCAAAGGCAAAAGTCAGAATTGCAAGTTATAAACAAAATTGTGAGATGTAAACTCAGAACTGCAAGAAAATAATCAGAATTCTGAATTTTTATCTCACAATTCTGAGAAACAAAGTCAGAATTCTGAGATGTAAACTTGGACTTGCAAGAAAATAGTTTATATTTCACATTTTTGAGTAACAAAGTTAGAATTCTGAGAAATAAAGTCAGAATAGTGAGATAAAAAGTCACAATCACCTTTAAAAAAATAAAATAAAAAAATGTATTCCATGGCGGAAATGGGCTTCCCTCCAATTGGTTCTGAAGTTGCTTTATCATGCACAACTTCCTCACCATGCAACATATGGTATTGGTGACATTTACAGCCAAGCTATAAGTCTGGTTCACGGTCCTGTTAGTTGCATACATGCATTCAAAATCAAGTTTTATTTCTTATCTGTTGCGAACAGCTCCCGAAGGAAAGCTTTATTATGATGGATTGTGTTGATGTCACAAGTCGTTTTAGCGTCAAAGACAAATGTGGCCTTTGTTTCCCGTGAACCGCCGTCCTCACCTGGAACCAGACCGGGACTGGCCAGCTGCCAGGTGCGTACTTGGCGGAGGATACGGCGAAGCAGGGCCCTGTGTTCCTGGGAGAAGAGGCCCCGGCGGAGGATTTGAGGGCCTGATAGGATTAGACTCCCTTTCTTTACACAACATTGATGAGGATAAGGAATCCGTAGAGCGCTCAAGCACTCCAAAGCTTTCCTAATGCAAAGCATCAGATGCCTTCACTACTGCGCTTACACCAAAACACATGCCATCAGACCTCGGCACACATGATTTCTCTAGAAGCTGGTTTGGTTACATGTGCCGGAGAAACTCAACCACAAACCAATAGCGGTGTTTATTACCTCATGGGGAATTTGCTCACTTCACCCCATATGTCACACATACCTTGATCTTTAGATAAATATTAGTAATATTTTCCTTCAACAGTGAGCCAAGAGAAATATATGTAAACAGTCATGTAAGGACAGTTAAGTACAAGAGTGAAAGTTTGCCAGCGCAGTGCATTATGAGAATGTGAATGAGTCTACCCAAAAAGAAACAAATGCTGCATTTTCAGCATTTTTGTGTATTTGAATCCTTTTCAACAATGACTGTATGATTTTGAGATCCATCTTTTCACACTGAGGACAACTGAGGGACTCATATGCAACTGTTATAGAAGGTTCAAATGATCACTGACGCTTCAGAAGGAAAAATGATGCACTAAGTGCTGCGGGGGTGGGGGAATGAACAGAATGAAGATGTGTACATTTTTCTTATTTTGCCTAAATATCATATTTTTTTTCATTTGGTGCTGCCCTTCAGAAGCTACACAATATGTTTATATGTTTCCCAGAAGATAAAATTAGTTTAATTTACCCTGATCTTCAAATTCCAAAAGTTTTCACCCCCACGGCTCTTAATGCATGTTTTTTCCTTCTAGAGCATCAGTGAGCGTTTGAACCTTCTGTAATAGTTGCATATGAGTCCCTCAGTTGTTCTCGGTGTAAAAGGTGGATCTCAAAATCATGCAGTTATTGTTGGAAAGGGTTAAAATACCCAAAAATGCTGAAAAACCAAAGAATTTGTGCGACCTGAATGATTTTTCTGAAGAACAGCAGACAGTTTAACTGTTCAGGACACACAAGGGACTCTTGAACAACTATCACTAAACAGAAAAAAACTGCTGTGGATCATTCAAGTAACAACACAGTATTCGAGAACCAAGTGTATGTAAACTTTTTAACAGGTTCATTTTTATATATTCAACTATTATTTTCTCTTGTGGACATATATGTAAATGTCTTTTATGTCAAATATCTACTAAAGGTGTACCAGACAGGAGAGTATATTAATGTTGGAAGACTTGAACTTGAAAAAATGGTGATTTCTTTTCGCGGTTGTAACAAGATAACTTCTGATGTTCATTCATATTTATTTCAAGCTAAAACTAGTAAAGAGTAGAGATGATCAGGTTATGTGCTGCTCGAATCTGTCATAACACACTTAAGAGCCACAAAACAGTATTTATAGTTTGAATTTATTAAAAATGACTACATTTGAGACTTTGTTTCATACCAAAAGTAACCTGCTCTGTCTTGTCAGTCGCCGTGTTGTCTGTGTCCTCTACGCTCCACAATGTATTTTTTACTGCATGGGAACATGATGTGTGGCCTTTTTTATCATAAAATGAAAATTCCATTATTATTTCATGAGTAAATGATGACAGATTTTTCATTTTGGGGTGAATTATCCCTTTAATATCTATTAACACTTAATTTACAATGTCAATGATTATTCACTGAAAACTAGCGTAACACCACTGTTTTCAGGGCAACTTGATGATATTAACTATTCCATCCCTAATCTGATGCGTCATATAAATTCAAAGTCCATTATATAAAACACATCAGTCTTCATAAAATCCCTTTGCAAGAAAAAATAAAAAGATAAGGCCAGACATGCTGACAAAATAGAATCATGTAGGAGGATCTCTTAGCTGTGCATAGAAACTCTCTGTGTTAAGAATGCAAAAAGGGAGCTCGTTTTCCATCATCTATGGCCATAGGTGAAACTTCTGTCCCCACTGCACGCCTGAAATAGATGCCATATTTTAGAGCAGTTCTTCAAAGGTTCAAAGAGCCAGGAAAAGGCTGTAATCAGGTCAGAAAGGGGCCATTTGAGGCCCAGACAACCTCAGCCCAGACTTCAGATCAGTGTTGAGGAGCATGGAGCTGTTTAAGACAGTTATGTACTCCTGTCAGATAAGGTATGTGTCCCTTTTTGATCTTTTCCCTCAGCTTTGATCAGTGGCTTTGAGTCTGAGTGTGTGGTGTTCATTTGGACATTAGGCAGCAGGGCAGATGGGAAGACTTGCTACGGAAAGTTGAGAACATGACACACAGATTTGCCTTTGGTCTCGTACGCTGTGGGGTCTTTAGATCTGAGCGATGGTGATTTTTTTCAATCTCTCTGTAATGCACTGATCCTGGAGCTAAAGCAAGCGCCAATGTGTCACTTGGTGCAGTATCCAATTATCTATAAATGATTGCCACAGAGAGAAGAGTCTACACAGAAATCCACAGAAATGTTACTATATGTTACTTACTTTAATGTGGTTAAGTATAATAAATGATAAAATTATGTTTTTTTATTATACTTTTATATTTTAAATATTAGCACAAATAATCATACCACAGAAATTTCACAATAAGGTTTTTTTTTCTATTTTTCTACCATCAGAGCTTAACTAAGTTCCATCTACAGTTTTTATTTTAAAATAAAGCCTACACGGATAATTTTCAATGCTTTCAGTTTGAAGCAGTGTAACACCATGTGACTGGTAATAAATTGCCACCCAAAATTCCTTATGTCCATTACAAATTCCGATGTTCATGCCAGCGATGCAGCTGTCGGATACATACTGCTGATCTGTTGCATCCCTTTGAAACAGATTTTGGAAATTGTGAGCAAACTCTGCTGAGCTAAATCTTCTCTGATTAAGTGTGGCTGTCTGCCTCCTCTGATAAAAACAGCTCTCTCCTTCACTTCTGCCCAGCCCCCATCATCCCTCACCGGCACATCACAAAGACGACTTCCAACATTTTTCTTCAGAGTTAAAAAAAAAGAGAGAGAGAGATACCTATACTGTCTAAATCCATTTGGATTTAAACTGTGTTTAATCCAGAATAAACCTGGAATGTAACATATGAGAAATAGTCTTTTATGTCTTTTCTGAGTTTGCAGCCACAGCCAATATCTAAATGGCCTCTCTCCCAGGGGGGTTGCAAGATCACATTGGGAATTGGACTGATTAAGTCCCTATCTTACTAGCAAAGCAATAAGTTGCGCCTTGGTTATGGGTTTCCAGATTAGCCAGAGAAATTAAGCGACTTAAACAAAGAGTGGCAACAAAGCGGGTTTGCAGGAAGAGCCCATTAAAGCACACAAACCTGAGCCCTCTCTCTTTCTCTATAACTAAACATGGTGCTGGGTGATATACCAGTTCAAACAGTAAATCTGTTTGAATTGCACACCATTTGAGTGGCATACAAAAAAAAAATGGCATACGAGTGGCTAAGCAGTGTAAACTGATTCCTGTAAACTGCATACACTTCTGACTAATGGTTAAAGAACTATTAATAACACTCAACCAGTTCTTTAATAAAAATAAATAAACCAACTGTAAATGGCCAGAGAAAATACTGAAAAGGAGAAAATACTGTAGCTGGGAGATCAGCTCACTCTTCACGAAAATTCTAAATAATGAATTGGAGTAGGGGTTTATATAAATGTATCTCTGCTTTGTTTACAGCAATAACTAAGGAAATGTTGCATGCTGCTGTTCCATAAGCGCCACCTGCTGTCAGAGAGTGAATTTGCATCTCACATAGTGTCCTAACTATATTTGATCAAACAAAATTCCATGAATTCATAAATGTGACCCTGGACCACAAAACCAGTCATAAGTGTCAATTTTTCAAAATTGCGATATACAGCTATTTGAAAATCTGGAATCTGAGGGTGCAAAAAAAACGTTCCAAATTTAAGTTCTTAGCTATGCATATTACTAATCAAAAATTACGTTTTGATCTATTTACAGTAGGAAATTTGCAAAATATCTTCATGGAACATGATCTTAATATCCTAATGAGTTTTGGCATAAAATAAACCTTTTTAACATTATTAAAACTACATACTGAGTGACAGATACCATCTTTGTCATGGAAAACACTTGTTGGTTCGCAGTGAGTTCGCAGTTTTAACATATATGTTTGCTTAAATTTATTTTCAAGATCTGAGGTAAATGATCTATTATTAATTTCAGTATGGCTACACTGTAAAACCTGACAAGTTACGGTAACTCAAACCGTTTGAGGAAACCGATTGCCTTAAACCATTTAAGTTTTAAAACCAATAAATATGAGTACTATAAACTCATCTACATTGTTAACTCAGTGTAGATGAGTTTATAGTACTCATATTTATTGGTTTCCTCAAACGGTTTGTGTTATCGTAACTTGTTGGGTTTTACAGTGAAAATATCAAGCAATTTGATATTCAAAAATCACAATAGACACTTTTAACATTTAATAAAGCAAATAATCAATACCTGAGTTGTCATAGTTTGTATGTTGTTGTTCCAGTCGTGACATAACTACAAGCAACGCAATGCCACTACACAGGATAAAAGATATATTTTCTATGTTAATGACAAAAACTCCAATTAACATGGAAAAGATACAGTTCATCGCGGTTTTATGTTGCATGTAGTTAGGTCAGCTCTTTCTTTTGTGCAGATATGTTCTATGTAGCATAATTCCACAAAGCTAAGGTCAACCCATTGTGTTTCCACTTTTAAATGTTGAAATTACACAATCTAATTTACAATAAAAACTGCTCATACTATGGTTTGAGCAGTTTGGATCATGATTAAAACTGCTTAAAACTGTTTCATTCAATCTGATAAAGGCACAGTCAGGGAAAAAACATGACTGTGAAACCGCCAGAATCCTAAAAAAAATTGTGATACAGATTTTGGGCCAAACCACCCAGCATTACCTAAACATAAAGCATATGCTCTTGTCACTCAGTATTATTCCTTTTGGTCTTCCAGCCCTTTATGTCACTATTCTGCACTTCCTGTCTTTGATCCTAACCGGCAAGTCAGCGGTGCGGTCATTTCCTCACATTCAGAAAAACACTAATAATATACTATACACTAAAATATTTCCTGCATGTCTCCAAAGTAAACAAACTCTCACATTATGCAACAGTTCGTATAGACACAATAGCAAATTTATTTAACTGTCTGTGTGGTCATTATCCGAACAGAAAAGACATTGCAAACACTATCAACAACATTATTCGCTGCGAACATCCAGCAATCAGTGTGCCGGGGTGACATCTTTTCCTTTAACGCTATCAAAAGAGTTGATGATCCACATCGAAACAATCTAAGAGAAAAAGCTGCTTAACAGTCTTAGAAAAGACTACATAATGAACCTTAGTGAACAAGGACAATGAAGCAAGTGTTGTGCAAATGAGTGGAATCGCCATCGTTCCTAGTGCGCACTTAGAAGAGGTTCAAGCACTCCATCAAACGCTTTCAGACCACAGATCTTATCAGGTGTTAAAAGGGACTAGAGAACAAAAGCATCCATTCTTTTATGTTGCTCTAAAATGCTAACCCAAAACGGGACGTGGAAGATAGATTAAAGAGAGTGTTTGTTGCAGCTTTACAGGCTCACAAAGCTGCCAAAGAATCCATCCAAGCAGTCTGTTGGTGTTTAACAGCTTCATTAAGACAGTTGTGGTTTGTCCCCAACAGCGCTACTAGTGTTGCTTCCCTGGGGGATTATTGAAAGCAATTTAAAAATGTCATTACATTCGCAAAATATTTACATAATTATTAAGTAAATGTTTGAATACCTAATATATAGTGCTTGTGGCAAAAACAAAGTGAGAAAACCGAACCATGTGTTCCAACTTTTAAGAATAAGGTTTTTGATGGAAAAACATTCCAGGATTTTTCTCCATTTAGTGGACTCCAATGAGAATTAGTGGATTGAGTTTCAATGCAGCTTCTAAGGGCTCTACACGATCCTAACTGAGAAATAAGGGTCTTATCTAGCAAAACGATTGGTCGTTTTCTAAAAAAGATCAAAATTTATATACTTTTCAACTACAAATGTCACCAATGACGTAGGTGGAAGTATCGACAAAAACAAGGCAACAATGAAACAAAAACTTGTTTTGAATGACAAAAACTATGAAATTTTTCGTCAACAAACAGAATGAGATGAAAATAGTATGGAGGGACGATTTGGGAAGAGATTAATTCAGAACAAATCTGAATACACTTGTCAAATGTCAATATCTAGGAGTAAGAGAAACGAGAACGAGAAAAGAGAACTCAATTCGGTCCGGTTTTCTGAGCGCAGACACTGAAGCAGCGCCTCTCACACAGCACACCAGTACTCTTTCACGTCTCATGAATGGAGAAATACACACAAAATGATGACATTGCATCCTGCATTTGGTTTTTAAAGGGACAGCAGCCTAACTTAGTTGCTATTGTCTGTGGCGATGACGGTAATCAAGCAACAAAAGAAAGACAGAAAATCACTGACTGCTCTTGACTGAATCACTTTAGTAGCTCTAATATCTACAGTAAATATCTACATTTATTTATATAAATAAATATGTCTGCTTGAAAGATTTAAGAATGTGGTAAACATGTGGTAAACAAGTTAAGAAGTTAAGTAAAGAATGCATGATTAGCCTATATAACCATTGGTATTTCACTGAAAAGAAGGCCATGTTCTTGTTTCTTTATGAGAAGTGGTTTTATTTAAGTTTAATATAAAGGCATGTTGCGTGTCATAGCAGTTATAGGAATAGTTCACTTTCAGAACAAAAATTTACAGATAATGTACTCACCCCCTTGTCATCCAAGATGTTCATGTCTTTCTTTCTTCAGTCGTACAGAAATGATGTTTTTTGAGGAAAACATTTCAGGATTTCTCTCCGTATAATGGACTTCTATGGTGCCCCGGAGTTTGAGCTTCCAAAATGCAGTTTAAATGCAGCTTCAAAGGGCTCTAAATGATCCCAGCCGAGGAAGAAGGGTCTTATCTTGCCAAACGATCAGTTAGTTATTTTCTAAAAACATTTACAATTTATATACTTTTTTAATCTCTACACAGAGTACACACAGAGCTAGACAAGACAAGCAGTTGAGGTTAAAAAGTATAGAAATTGTAATTTTTTTTTAGAATAATAATAAGAATAACTGATCATTTTGCTAGATAAGACCCTTCTTTCCTCGGCTGTGATCGTTTAGAGCCCTTTGAAGCTGCATTTTGGAAGTTCAAACTTAGGGGCACCATAGAAGTCCATTATATGGAGAGAAATCCTGAAATGTTTTCCTCAAAAAGCATAATTTCCTTTACGACTGAAGAAAGAAAGACATGAACATCTTGGATGACAAGGGGGTGAGTACATTATCTGTAAATTTTTGTTCTGAAAGTGAACTACTCCTTTAAGTCTGTGTCTATCACGATAAAACCTTAATATTCAAATCTATACAATGTCATTTTAGAGAAATGCTTAATAAATGCATTACACTGTAACTAAGCCCATTAGATTTTAGCTGAAATCTACTGTAGATTTAGTCAACTAAAACTAGATTAAAACTAAAAATCATTCTGATGACTAAAACATGACTAAAACTAAATGGCATTTTAGTAAAGAGTCTATGACTAAGACTAAATCAAAATTTGCTGTCAAAATTAACACTGGGAAGTACCAACCCAGTGTTTACAAAGCGAACATTCAAAGAAAGTCAAACGCCCTTTACAAAAAAAAAAAAAGGTAATACAGTCGGAAGATTTTGAAGTTGGAGGAGAAAATTAGATGTAGTTTTCCATCTTTTTGAACCTGAGCACAAAGATAAAGAACAAAAATGATGGCGTAATGCATGAAGTCATGGACGCACAATGCAGAGCTGGTCTGGGATTGTGTAGAGCTCTTTGAAGCTGCAATTTGGACATTCAACCCATTGATCCTCATTGAAATCTTCTTTATGGAGAGAAATTCTGGAATGTTTTCCTCGAAAACCTTAATTTCTTTTCGACTGAAGAAAGACATGGACATCTTGGATGACATGGGGGTGAGTAAATTATCAGGATTTTCTGTTTCTTCCACCCCCGATCCCCAGCATACAATGACCCTTGTAAAGCTGTTGATTGTGTTCTCCATTCAGCTCCTACTGACCCAACGACCGGGTGATTACCTAGTACCCATCCCAAACTTCAGAGGCTCCGCAGGACACTCAGCTGACGGGACGTGTAATGGAGGCTGGGTCCTTCCCTGTGGAGGTGAGCAGTAAGTGATGAGGCCTTGCTGGAGTCTGTCTGCTTTTTTATTGTTATTAACAGGGAGGAGGAAGCTCTAAATCAATCCAGTTCAGAGGCTCTTTAGAAGAGGAACTGGATCTGCCAGCAAGAGGAAGTGAGTCTGTCATGATCAATTAGATTCAGGCTATGAATGTTTCCCAGTGGTTAAGTGATGTCTATTTGGTGCATCTTGGTTGCCCAGATAGATTCTTAATAGAATAGAATAGAATAGAATAGAATAGAATAGAATAGAATAGAATAGAATAGAATAGAATAGAATAGAAAAACCAAGCATGACTATTACTATCACTATTCAAATCTGATTCAAATTATAGTTTTGCTTTTGCCAATAAACATTTCTGATTCAATCTCTTTCCTGATTATATCAGTGAGCTTCGCTTTTTGAAATCTGCAGCTGTTTCAGATGCTATGATTTGATGTGACACCAATAAAAATCTACATCTTCATTTTCAAGACTCAGTGTTTAAACCTTAGTGATAGCATTAAAGACCCATTCGATCAGATTCAAACCACTGACTCTTACCTACGCTGGTCAGCAGTGGACCTGTGATAAGGGTGGTGGTGGAGATGGTGGTGGAGTGTCACTAATTACCTCACATGAACTAACAAGCACATAAACAGCAGTTATCTGTCTGTCCCTGAGCAACTTAAGTGCTGCTTTAAAGCAGAGAGTGGCTGAGAAGAGTTATTCAGTTCAACTCCCAGAGCTCCCTCTGAGTGAGGACGCTTTTTGCTTCAGCGATCTTCACTTGCAGGGACAAATCAGTTCGTCAGTTGACTCGGCAGATTGCCAGGCCAGAGAGATAGATAGAGAGAGAGAAAAAAAGACTAAAAGGGACCTGACCACCACAGGCCGTTTTATATTTGGGTGAATCTTATGAAACCAGTCAAGAACTGGCAACCAGGTCACATTTCTTCCTAAAAACTAGTAGAAAAATCATTAGAAATTATATTTACCAAGGATGAGCACATTTAACCCCCTAATGCTTCTGGTATTATTTTATTTTGAATGATGAATCTCATACTGTACTCATTACTTGTATTACAAAAAAAAAGTTTTGTTTTAGATATTTCTTTGAATTTCGTTGCACTTATACAGCACATTTTTGTCCTGTATCTGAACCCCAATTTTGGGTCATTTGGACGTGGACACCTTTTTGCACTTTTAATACAGCAAAATAAGAATGAAACGTACTCGGTTACTTTCGTAACCTCGGTTCCCTGAGATACGGGAACGAGTACTGCGTCGTAAGACGCTTATGGGGAAAAGCTCCTTTTCTCCTGAGACTGAAGCATTTCAATAACGCAGTGTAACTGCACGGCCATTGGTTCGTGCAGTGTTAAAGAAACGAACCAATGGCTCGGCAGCGGAGATGCACAAACCTATGGCGATGATTCGCGCCCGATCGCGCCAAAAGGGGCGGAGCATCTGGCTATATAAGCGAGCATTTCGCCATAGGGAACTCAGGTACTTCGACTGAAGCGACGACTGAGTCGTGCAGCTACCTAGCACGGCCAGCAACGCAGTACTCGTTCCCGTATCTCAGGGAACCGAGGTTACGAAAGTAACCGAGTACGTTCCCTTTCGATACTTTCACTCGTACTGCGTCGTAAGACGCTTATGGGGAACCAGTACAATCCCGCCGTTGCTAAGGTAGAGGAACGACTGACATGACCCTAGCACTAAAGGGCTAATAAGGGCCAATTTGTTCGATCAGATAGCCTGATAAACGTCCGTTCCAAGGAATAAGTACAACTTGGAGCTCCAAAGAGGCCAAGGTGCACTATATATAACATACTGGTAACAGACATACCACTATGTGGAAAGGACCCGAGTCTGTAAGACTGGAACGTCCAAGTTATAGAATCTAGCAAATGTGGACGGTGAGGCCCAGCCTGCCGCCGCACAAATTTCTGCAATGGAAACCCCACTAGACCACGCCCAAGACGAGGCGATGCCCCTAGTCGAATGGGCCCTTACTCCCATGGGACATTGTAGGCCCAAAGAGGAGTAAGCCAGCGTGATGGCTTCCACAATCCATTTGGATAATCTCTGTTTTGTGACCGAACACCCCTTGGTGCGGCCACCAAAACATACAAACAGCTGTTCTGACTGCCTAAAAGGGGCAGAACGCTCTATATAACATCTCAGAGCCCTGACAGGGCAGAGAGAGTTAAATCCCTGGTCTTGCTCCGTAGGAGGAAGAGCCAAAAGGGAAATAATCTGGTCTCTAAAGGGTGTAGAGAGACTTTTGGGAACATACCCACGTCTTGGCTTCAGGATGACCTTAGAGTCATTTGGCCCGAATTCCAAGCAAACGGGGCTCACAGAGAGCGCCTGTAAATCACCCATGCGTTTGACTGATGCTAAAGCCAATAGCAAAGCAGTCTTCAACGTCAGGGGGCGAAGGCCTATGGACTGAAGCGGTTCGAAGGGAGGGCTTTTCAAGGCCCTCAACACTGTGGGTAAGTCCCAAGACGGAACCGTGATGGGGCGAGGGGGATTAAGCCGCCTTGACCCCTTTAAAAAACGAACGACCAAGTCGTTTCTTCCCACAGATTGACCGTTTACAAGGTCATGGAATACCGCTATAGCTGCGACATAGACCTTGAGCGTAGAAGGGGATCTCCCCTTATCTAACAGCTCTTGCAAGAAGGACAATATCATGGATATGTCACATGAAATTGGGTCCGCACCGCGGGTGGAACACCAGGCGGAAAAGACAGACCACTTGAGATCGTAGAGCCGCCTCGTAGAGGGTGCTCTAGCTTGTGAAATAGTACTCAAAACCGACTCAGGGAGACTTAAAGGCTCCCGTCTAGAGCCCAAACGTGCAGCGCCCACAATTCCGGTTGGGGGTGCCATATCGTTCTGTTCGCCTGTGTTAAGAGATCTCGTCTCAGTGGCACGGCCCATGGTGCTCTTGAGAGCAGCCTGGGAAGATCTGGAAACCAATGCTGGTTCTGCCAGAATGGAGCCACTAACAGGACTTTGAGTTTCTGTTCCCGCACTCGTCTGATGACTTGTGGCAGCAGAGCGATAGGAGGGAACGCGTATAACAGGAGATTGGGCCATTCTTGGGTCAATGCGTCCTGTTCCTTCGAAAAATAAATTGGGCAGTGATGATTGTCTTTTGAGGCGAAAAGGTCTACTTGCGCCCTGCCAAAGACAGCCCATATTTGCTGAACCGTGTGAGGGTGAAGCGTCCATTCGTCTGAGGAGACGTTGCTCCGAGACAACATGTCTGCTCCCTGGTTCAGTTTGCCTGGCACATGCGTCGCTCTCAGAGAGCGGAAGTGCAGCTGAGCCCATTTCAGGAGACGTTCTACCATCGTAAATAGACGTCTCGACGAGAGGCCCCCTTGGTGATTTATGAAGGACACCACTGTCATGCTGTCCGAACGGACTAAGACATGGTGACCTCTCAATGCAGGTAGAAGGGTGTGAAGGCCTAAACATACTGCTAGCATTTCCAAGCAGTTGATGTGAAGGCGACTCTCCGCTTTTGACCATAGGCCGAAAGCAGGTTGGCCGTCGCACAGCGCCCCCCAACCTAAGTTGGAGGCGTCTGTCGAGACCGCTTTCCTTCTGACCACCAAGTCCAGGGGAACGCCCTGTTCCATCCATTGAGCGCACCTCCAAGGAGCCAGGGCTGTTATACAGGCCCGATCTACCTTGATGCGCTGGCGTCCCAAACGCCAAGCTTGAGGAGGAACCTTTGGTTTCAACCAGAACTGCAGGGGGCGCATTTGAAGCAGACCCAACTGAAGTACTGGAGATGCTGAGGCCATAAGGCCGAGCATCTTTTGAAAAATCTTGAGTGGGCGAAGGGCTCCTATTTTGAAGGAAGCCGCGAGCCTGCGAATGGCTTGGGCTCTCTGCGGCGCAACTGCTGCCTTCATCTGACGTGAGTCGAAAACTGCTCCCAGGAACGCAATGCGTTGGCTGGGAGACAGTGCGCTCTTGGCAAAATTGACCTTGAGTCCTAGGCACTCTAAGTGGCTGAGGATTAAGGATCTGTGGTGCGTTAGCTCGTTTTCTGACTGGGCTAGGATGAGCCAGTCGTCTAGATAGTTCAGGACGCGGATTCCCATCTGTCTCAGAGGAGAAAGCGCTGCGTCCATGCACTTTGTAAACGTGCGAGGGGCTAACGACAGTCCGAACGGAAGGACTGTATATTGATATGCCACTCCCTCGAAGGCGAATCTCAAGAATTGCCTGTGATGGGGGGCGATCTGAATATGGAAGTATGCATCCTTCAGATCCAGTGAACAAAACCAGTCCCCTTTGCGTATCTGCGAGAGGATCTGTTTTAGTGTAAGCATTCTGAACGGCCGTCGCATGAGGGCGCGATTCAGCTGTCTGAGGTCGAGGATGGGACGTAGACCGCCATCCTTCTTTGGAACGAGGAAGTAACGGCTGTAAAAACCTGACTCGCTCTGTGTTGGGGGGACCGTTTCCACGGCGCCCTTGGCCAACAGATTCTTTACCTCTAATCGCAAGACGTCTGCGTCTTTGCTGCGAACTGAGGTGGTGATGACACCATGAAAGCGAGGAGGTCTTCGAGCGAACTGGAGTACATAGCCTCGTTCTATTATACCCAAAACCCATTTTGAGACTCCGGGGATGGCTTGCCATGCCGCGGATCGTGTCGCTAGGGGCTGTAATGGTTCGCACAGCTGTATGTTGTCTGAAAGCATTGGAAGAGGAAATTTGCTCTTTTCTTGAAAATGTTTGTTTTTTAT
The DNA here is from genome assembly GCF_049309525.1 of Garra rufa. NCBI lineage: Eukaryota > Metazoa > Chordata > Actinopteri > Cypriniformes > Cyprinidae > Garra > Garra rufa. The sequence goes on from NC_133384.1 coordinate 19,702,499, forward strand.
TTTTTCCGCTATCACAGCGGTTTGCTGTAAGGGCGCTGATACAACGGGCCCGTGAGTCACAGCTATATTGTTTACAAACATGAGTTCCCTTACACTCGGAACGGAATGGAGTGAAGAAGGGTTGAAAAGAGGCACTTTGGGGGCTGGTCCAGCTGTTGCGAGACTCGGCCCCTCCCTCTTCCTGCTGCTGGGATCAGGAAGACGCTGGCGGCGCCTGGTCCAGCACCACTCTTGGCCGAGGTCCCTGGCGCTTAGGGAAGGGAAAGCGCTTGGCTGGGCGTGACCGAGGGCGGAGCTCCGTCCTTGATCTCTGTTAGATTAAGCCATAAGTGGCGCTCCAGCACCACTAAACTGGCCATCGATCGCCCGATTGCCTGAGCCGTCATCTTCGTGGCGCGTAACGCCAGATCCGTAGCGCTGCGTATTTCTCTGAGCGGAGAATCGTCCAGGCCCAACTCGTCCAGCCCGCGGAGGAGTTTTGCTTGGTACACCTGGAGTACCGCCATTGAGTGAAGCGCCGAAGCTGCCTGTCCAGCAGACGAATACGCTCGTCCAGCGAGGGTAGAGGTCGTCCTGCAGGGCTTAGACGGGTGTGACGCCCTCGCCTTCCAGCCGATAGCGGTGGGCGGGCAAAGGTGCGCAGCAACTGACTCGTCCAGCGGGGGCAGCTTCTCGTAGCCCTTTTCCTCGGCGCCATCGACCGTAGTGAGGGCAGCAGAAGAGGAAGTATGGAGGCGGGCGGAGTATGGAGCACGCCAGGACTTAGAGATTTCGTCGTGGACTTCGGGGAAGAATGGTGAAGCTCGCTGACGAGGGGCCTGGCGGCGCCCCGGCAGAAACCATTCGTCCAACCGGCTCCTAGAGGGCTCCTCGGGAGGAGACCATTGAAGATCCAGCTCCTCGACAGCTTTAGATAGGACACGGAACAGTTCGGCGTCCATACCGGCGCTGGCGGCACTGGATTGCGCAGACGGCAAGGGGGCGGGGTCATGGGAAGAGCCCGACAACTCCTCTGCGTCAGATGCGGCCAATGACATGCTGTCATCCTCGCATTCACTTCCTCCGAAGGAGACCAGATCGCTCGCAGCCGCAGAGGGACGCTGGTCAGGATGTAGGAAGAGAACTGGCGATTCCTCTCCATGTGGTGAAGGCGAGGCACGCGGGGTCTGAGCCGGCGTGAGCTCGCCTGTCACCGCGCTCTTAGCTCTCCTGCCCCGCTGCTTCTTCCTAGCAGGCTCTTGCGAGGAAGTAAGCGGGAGGGCGCGAGGAGCGGCTTCATCTCTGAAAAGAAAGCTAGCCGCGAGCGGAGGGAAGTGAGACTCATATTCCCGCAATGGGAACATTCCGTCTCACTGAGCGCAGCCTCAGCGTGGGCGTGACCCAGGCACGAGACGCACTCAGCGTGAGTGTCAGCGGCGTGCAGAGGGGCTCTGCACGAGTGACAAAAACGCCGCGGCATTTGCAACAACGCCGTAGAAATTTGCTCTTAATTTGCTCTTTTAGATGTTCGCCGGATAGCAGCAGGGAATCAGCTCCGGAGCGTCAATCCGCCGAGCAGTGAAGATCCGCTGCGAGGCTCGTCAACGGCGAAGAAGAGGCTTGCTTGAGCGAAGTCTGCGTAGTCAGTCTCTGCGAAGATCAGAAGTCGTCGCTGAAGAAGAAGGATCTGAGTTCCCTATGGCGAAATGCTCACTTATATAGCCAGATGCTCCGCCCCTTTTGGCGCGATCGGGCGCGAATCATCGCCATAGGTTTGTGCATCTCCGCTGCCGAGCCATTGGTTCGTTTCTTTAACACTGCACGAACCAATGGCCGTGCAGTTACACTGCGTTATTGAAATGCTTCAGTCTCAGGAGAAAAGGAGCTTTTCCCCATAAGCGTCTTACGACGCAGTACGAGTGAAAGTATCGAAAGGGAACTATATTTTTACAGTACTGAGAATTGTTGTTTAAAATGAGCTTAACTGACATGAAAATAATGTCACAACGCAACAGTAGACTATTTCCTATGGAAGCATGTTTCTGCCTCTGCATTTTTTCCACTCAGAATTACGTCATAAATTCGCAATTGAATTTTCTTCTCAGAATTACATTATATAAACTTACAAATCTGATATTTTTTTTCTCAGAATTGCGTAATATGATCTCACAGTTGACTTTTTTCTCAGAATTAAGTGATATAATTTTGCAAATCTGATATTTCTTCTCAGAATTGTGTGATACAAACACAATTAAAGTCAGAATTGGGATATAAACTCGCAATTGACTTTTTTCTCAGAATTGTGATATAAACTCATAACTGACTTTTTTCTTAGAATTTTGTGATATAAACTCGTAATTGCAAGTTATAAAGTCAGAATTGGAAGATTTTAAACTCACAATTGACTTTTTTTCTCAGTATTACGTAATTTAAACTTGCACATCTGATATTTTTCTCAGAATTGTTTAATATAAACTCACAATTGTGAGTTATTAACTCACAGTTGAATTTTTTTCTTAAAATTGTGATATAAACTGGCGATTGTAAGTTATAAAATCAGAATTGCAAGATATAAACTCACAATTGGCTTTTTTCTCAGAATTGTGTGATATAAACTCACAACTGGGTTTTTTCTCAGAATTGCGTGATATAAACTCACAATTTACTTTTTTTCAGAATTACGTGATATAAACTCGCAAATCAGATTTTTTTTCTCAGAATTGTTTAAAATAAACTCACAATTGCAAGTTATAAACTCATAGTTGACTTTTTTTCTCAAAACTTGCAAATGACTCTTTTTTCTCAGAATTACATGATATATACTCACAGTTACGAGTTATAAAGTCAGACCTGTGGGATATAAACTTACAATGTCAAGAAAATAAAGTTAGAATTGCAAGGTAAAAATGCTGTGATTTAAACTCGTAATTGCGAGTTCTAAAGTCAGAATTGTGAGATTTTAAACTTTTTTTCAGAATTACGTGATATAAACTTGCACAGATATTTTTCTCAGAATTGTTTGATATAAACTCACAATTGACTTTTTTTTTCAAAATTGCACGATATAAACTGCCAATTGTGAGTTATAAAGTAAAAATTGCAAGATATAAACTCACAATTGACTTTTCTTTTAGAATTATGTGATATAAACTCACAATTTACTTTTTTATCAGAATTGTATGACAAACTCACAACTGCGAGTTATAAAGTCAGAACTGCGAGATATAAACTCACAAGTCTGACTTTTTTTCTCTGAATTGTGTGATATAAACTCACAATTGCAAGAAATAAAGTCAGAATTGTAAGATAAAAATGCACAATTCTTAGAAATGTAGTCAGAATTTTGATATAAACTTGTAATTGCAAGATATAAACTCACAATTGACTTTTTTTTTTCAGAATTATGTGATATAAAATCGCCAATCTCAGAACTGTGAGATAAAAAGTCGCAATTAGCTTTTTACATTTTTTATTCAGTGGCTTCTTCTGGGATAAAAGTTCTTTATGTAAAACAAGAACAAGAAACAATTAATAGGCATAAAAAATGTAAACATAATATGTGTACTAAACTCTCCTCAAGTAGTCAGATTAATAATCAAATGATATTAGACTTGAGAAATCAAATCTTTTTCCCCGCATATAAAGGGAGCAGTGTCTGTCATAAGTCAAATATCTATCCTAAAATGAAACAATAGTGTGTCACAGTCTCTCTTTCATTCCTCACAACATTTCAGAGTCTACACAACTGCACCTGCACTGGAAATGTAAGCAAACAAGTGCACTCAAATATTTCATTTTCCAGACACTCTTATGGTCAAGGCCATTTGACGTGGTATGTTTGGCTTGCTGGTTTACTAAAAATACAGAACATGTGCCTTATTTCTCAGCATTCCCATTAGCCGAAGGAAAAAAAAGAGAGAGAGAGGGGCCAATGCTGGAGGAAGCTGGTGCGTTGAGTCTGCATATTGATTGTGGGGCTGCTTTGCCAATGTTCCCTTAATATGTAGGTCAGCAAAGCTCCAGACTCTCTCAAGAGCATGTTAAATTCTCTTATTTGGGTCGCACCTCAATTACCACTGCTCTGGTCCTGATAAGCTGCTCAAAGATGATGTGTAAGGAGAATTCCTTCAGAGTAATTCAAGAAATCACGCTCAGAGGCTATTTCGTGAGAATCGCAGCGCAACAGGCGCACATGACGGCAGAATAAACGGCTCTGTGTGTGTCGCTTATGCAAATGACTAGACCACCCATGTTCAACCTTCCCAAACTTATTTACAAGCTTCAGCATCATCTCAAAAAAGAAAAGAGAAGAGCAGTGCTCCTGAAACAATGGCATGACGGTGTAACAAGCAAGTCTTTTCAAAATCTGTGCAAAGAGATGTAGCAACCGAGGCCGGCTGCAGTGCGCGATTGGCCTCGGCACAACCAATGGAGAGATGCCGCGGCAAACCTCCAATCAGAATTAGCCGCTTTCGAACAAAGGAATGTTGCACTGCATTTGATTATACGAGAGCTGGGAGACTTCAAGAAAAAGATGCTCCCAGGGTACGTGTTGAGAACTATTCAACATGCAGACTTACAGTAGGAAAAAAAGGAAACAATGCTGCTATCTTTGTTTTAATATGAAAGCTTTAATGGATTAATCATGTGCTTTACTACACTGAGGGATGTTCCATAGGGATAAACAAGCTACACATTCAATTAATACTCAACACACTCCCGGCATGGGGTCAGTGTTAAGCCTCAACCCTAAAGTCCTTTTCTCCGTATGGGGGGGAGGGAGGATGACAAGCTCAGGGATTCAACCCTCCACACACACATTGCCTGAGAGATTAATGAAATGAATTTCAGAGATATAATAAATGGCAAGAAGCACACACATTCTTCAGCCAGGAGCTGTCATAAGCTGAACTTGACGGGAGCTGTCAGTCATTTTAGAAGGAAGGAAAAAACTGGGTTTCTTCTCAAACTGGTGATTAGCATTATGTATTTAGCATAGTGTGATTAGTAGGAATGTTCTGTAATTGAGCATCTTGTGGTGCATGTTATTCCCATTTATCTGTAGTAATGTTGAATATTTTCTCTCTGTGTAATCCTGTCGTCTTTTGTATTTAATATTTGAACACAGGATGAGGCAGACTTTTTTCACTTTATACCTAGACGGTAAGCGATATGGAACAGGAAATAAGCAGAACGACTTAATATGATTAAAACTGACTTTATTTTACAATATATGGGAAGGTTACTTTGGAAATGTAATAGGTTATAGATTACAAGTTACCATTTTTAAAATGTAATAAGTAGTGCAACTATTTCAATTACTTTATTACAGTAATGTAACTGATTACTTTTTTTTACTGCCCACTGTTCTTTGGAAAAGTCCTTCAGGTCCCACAGATTCTTTGGTTTTTCAGCATTTCTGTGCATTTGAATCTTTTCCAACAATGACTGTATGATTTTGAGATCCATCTTTTCACACTGAGGACAACTGAGGGACTCATATGCAACTATTACAGAAGGTTCAAACGCTCACTGATGCTTCAGAAAGAAAAACAATGCATTACAAAGCTGGGGGGTGAAAACTTTTGGAATTTGAAGATCAGGGTAAATTTAACTTATTTAGTCTTCTTGGGAAAATGTAAGTATCTTCTGTACATTCTTAAGGGCAGTACTAAATGAAAAAAAATATGACATTTAGGCAAAATAAGAAAAATGTACACATCTTTATTTTGTTCAAAAGTTTACACCCCCAGCTCTTATAATGCATTGTTTTTTCTTCTGAAGCATCAGTAAGTGTTTGAACCTTCTGTAATAGTTGCACATTGTCCTCAATGTGAAAAGATGGATCTCAAAATTTCACAGTCATTGTTGGAAATGGAAAGGGTTCAAATACACAAAAATGCTGAAAAAACGAAGAATCTGTGGGACCTAAATGACTTTTCTAAAGAACAGCAGGCAGTTTAACTGTTCAGGACAAACAAGGGACTCATGAACGACTATCACTTGACAAAAAAAAAAAAAACACAGCTGTGGATTATTCAGGTAACAACACAGTGTTAACAATCAAGTGTATGTAAACTTTTGAACAGGGTCATTTTTATAAATTCAACTATTATTTTCTTTGTGAACTATATGTAAACATCTTTTATGTGAAATATCTCATTCAGGTCAGTACTAAATAAAAAATAACATTAATTTTGCATGATCCTTCTTATTTTGGTCAAATAATTCACATTTTGCAAATTGTGCAAGGTGTATGTAACTTTTGTTAACATCTCACAATTCTGACTTTTTCCCTTGCAAAGAAAAAGCTCACAATTATGAGAAAAAAAGCTGAATTGTGAGATAAAAAAGTTGCAAATACCTTTTTAATTTTGGCGTGGTGGGAAAAAAGAAATGCAACTGTAGGATGTAAATTCAAAATTGCAAGAATTGGAATTTACTTTTTTCCATGAAATTATGAGTTTAGATCTCACAATTTTAATTTTTTCCCCAAATGAAGTCAGAATTGTGAACAATGACCTTTTTATTCCTGCTGAAATTCCCTTTTTTGTTGTTGTCTTATTAATTTTGTTTTTAAATTATTTAAAAAAAATTTTTTTTTACATATTTATACTTTTGTTTCACTATGTAAAACAGTTGAATTTTATATCTTGTATTGCATTCAATATTTAAATTGCATTCAGTTTTAAGTTCATGCATTTGCTAAAAATCTAATCATACTACTTGAGCTATATGAACAAAATAAACTATCAATGTGTATGAAAAGTAACTTACAAATAAACTTAATCAAGATATAACTTGCTTTCCACCTTTGAAATAATTTTACATTTTGGCTGATGTCACATTGGCTGTGTGAGCATGAAAAATAATGTTAACCAAATAAACAAAAAAGCTTTTTAGCCACTGTTTATTTTAGATCCTTACCTAAAAAGAAGCATTACCATTGAGATATGTAAAGATTTCCTTTAAGGTAATCTTCCACACCCTGTGGTTTTATTTGTTTGTTTGTTTTCTGAATATCCTGTTTCGCACAAACATGCATCACATAATTCACATAAAATGGGTTGAAAAGCCTTTTTCCTATTTACATAGGTCCAATTAAGCTACAAGTTCCTGTAATCATTTGTGAAGCACTGCTCAAGCTAATGTCATTGCTCTGATTCTTAATACTCAGACTGATAAAATTGAACACCTTGGATGCACTTTTAGACCCTTTTAGGTGTCTGCCAAATGCATTTAAATGAGAGCATCAGGGAAATGAGGCAAACCACTAGGCCAGCTAACCATTTGTTTTGTAGTTGCATTATGCCGATGTACACAATCCACATTTGCTCTGCTCACTCCATCTCTGCGTCTTCTCGCATTCAGTTTTTCAAACGTTGCAAGTATGGAAACTGAGCTAAAGGGCACACATGTGATCCAGGTAGCGTGTAGGTGTGGCTCTGCTGTGCTTCTCAATAGGGCGCACTGACAGTAATGGTAGGGGTCCTTTAAAGCGTCCCGACATGAGTGACACTGGTACACACCTCCATTACCAAAAAGCCAGCCACATCTGTCACCAGAACCTGTCGGAGCTCCCTAATTATCACACTAATTACCTGTGAAGGTGTATGATTACAATCACCTCCTGGACAAAAAGAACATAGGCTGGGATGCTGCTGTCATCTCTATTATTAAGAAGAGAGTGTGTTAAATCTATGTATTCATTAAGCTACCAAACTTCATTATACAGGATTTTGCTTTATCTGCTGTGAGGCTGTACACGCATTACATCTTCCTTCATTGTTTGAGTAATGTTGCACTTTGTTTAAAGAGGCAGTACACCTGAAAATTAATATATACAGTTTGTATTTACATTTTAAGTCAAAAGTTTACATACACCTTGCAGAATCTGCAAGATGTTAATTATTTTACCAGAATAAGAGGGGTTATTCAAAATGCATGTTATTTTTTATTTAGTACTGACCTAAATAAGATAGTTCACATAAAAGACAAAGAGAAAATAATAGTTAGAAAAAAAAAAAAAAAAAAAAAAAAAAAAAATATATATATATATATATATATATATATATATATATATATATATTGTTTGTTTGTTTTGTTTAGTGATAGTTGTAGTCCTGAACAGTTAAACTGCCCACTGTTCTTCAGAAAATTCCTTCAGGTCCCACAAATTCTTTGGTTTTTCAGCATTTTTGTGTATTTGAACCCTTTCCAACAATGACTGTATGATTTTGAGATCCATCTTTTGACACTGAGGACAACTGAGGGACTCATATGCAACTATTACAGAAGTTTTAAATGCTTACCGATGCTTCAGAAAGGAAACACAATGCATTAAGAGCCGGGGGTGAAAACTTTTGGAATCTGAAGATTAGCGTAATTGTAACTTACTTTGTCTTATGGGAAAGCCTGTAAGTATCTTTTGTAGCTTCTGAAGAGCAGTACTAAATGAAATAAATATGATATTTAGGCCAACTAAGAAAAATATACACATCTTCATTCTGTTCAAAAGTTTTCACCCCCCAGCTCGTAATGCATGGGTTTTCCTTCTGGAGCATCAGTGATATCACTGATTCTGTAATAGTTGCATATCAGTCCCTCAGTTGTCCTCGGTGTGAAAAGATGGATCTCAAAATCATCCAGTCATTGTTGGAAAGAGTTCAAATACACAAAAATGCTGAAAAACCAAAGAATCTGTGAGACCTGAAGGATTTTTGTGAAGAACAGTGGGGAGTTTCACTGTTCAGGACAAACGAGGGACTCATGAACAACTATCACTAAACAAAAAAATAAACACAGGCAAAAGGTACTGACAAAGGTTGTACAGGGGAAAATCAACACAGAATTTCCTGTACACATGGCTCTCCCCCTCTTTTTTCAACATTACATCCTACACAAAATATGCCACAAATGCTCGGAGATTTCCCAGCCTTCCTCCAAAAGTCCCTCAGTACACCCAACAGGGATCATCTTACCATGAGAACCAGGCCTCTCCACGGCCTCAACCTCTGACACATCCCAGCCCTCATCTTTTCCTCTAAAGCCGCCTAAAAGATGTTCAGGTGATAACTCTCATGTCGAAACTCTTGAAGGTTGTGCCCTTGAAGGACAAAAAGAGGCTTCCTACCAATTTTCTGTTAAATCCATCTAGTTATTAGTACTAGATCTAGGTTATTATTAGATGTATTCAGTGCTGCTGGTGTATCAAAGCAGTAGATGAGACTATATCCCTCAGGAATTCATGGGAGATGGTGAGAAATGTCTTATCGGCGGTGTATTTATCTCAGAGTGATGTTTAAGCCTATTGCAGTTCCTGAAAGTATGAACACAGTGTGTGATTAATGGTGCATGAGATGTGATCCGTCCAAACAAATATAGAAAATTCTGAATAAATTCATAAATTAAAGTCTTGATTTTTACATGTGGAAACTCCCTGTCAGGAGTTTACATGAAGAGTCAATGGAAAATGTGAGTTAGGCCTTACAGGCTGAAGAAGGGTGGAAGTGTGCAGGACGAGAGGGTGGGGTTGCCTCAGGATCACTCACATGGTTTTACTGTTGCTGTGTGGAAACTTCAAAGAACTCTGTGGCTGAAGACGGGAAGAAAAAAAATCCTGTTTTTTTTTTTCTTCCCGTTTGCAACTAGGCAACATGCCTGCAGGCTAAGTAGTTGTCGCAAAAGGGAGAAATTCTCAGGTGTTTACATGAACTCAGTGAGGTCATGTCTCTCACCTCTTTACCAACAAAATGATATTTGTTCCTGTATCAGGCAACAGAACAGTGGCATAATCGACTGTTACTGCAAAACCCAGCTCCTACAAAGCCTAGAACTTTATTTGAAATTGGACTATGTCCAACTTTATCTGCATGCATAAAGCATTACATCACAAATTTAGCATTACATCACTTTCTCACCAATGGATCCTCTGCAGTGAATGGGTGCCGTCAGAAGGTTAAAACAGCTGATAAAAAAAAATCACTATAATCAATAAAAGCACAACTCTAGTCAATCAATTAACAACTTGTGAGGTGAAAACTTTGTGTTTGTAATTTAAATTCATGTACACTATCCATTGCTTTGCAGTGCTGTAGTGAATGGGTGCCGTCAGAATGAGAGTTCAAACAGCTGATAAAAACATTACAATCGACAAAAAACACACTACTCCAGTCCAATTATTATTGACAATTATTGTTTTATGAAGTTACAAGGTTCAAGTCTGCAATAAATATATCGTTTCCAGCTAAAATATGTGTCCACTATCCATAACATTGCTTTCTACAGTGGAAAAGTTGTCTCGTCTGAATCAAAAGAGAAAAATGCACAGATCAAACATCATTTACAAGTGAAAACAGTCCAAAACAGTTCTAAACAAATATGTTGGCAAAAGGGAATTGACTTTTTCACTGGAAGAAGACTTATTATGGATTATGGATTGATATTTTGGTAAAAAATGACAGTTTAAATCATCTTGGATTAAATTTTTATTTCTCCCTACAAATTTTTCTTACAAACTTCTCACTTTACAAGATGTTAATTGCTGGACTAGAGTTGTGTTGTGGATTATTGTGATGATTTATCAGCTGTTTAGACTCTCATTCTGACGGCACCCATTCACTGTACAGAATCCATTGGTGAGTACAAAAAAGAGGAAACTTATCTACATCTGGGATGGCCTGAGGGTGAGAACATTTCTATTTTTGGATGAACTATTCTTTTAATTCTTCATATTTATGTCATTAGAAACTTATTTAATGCAACAGTCTTAAAGGTACAGTTCACCCAAAATTCTGTAATTAATTACTTACCCTCATGTCATTCTGAACCAGTAAAAACTTCATTCAACTTCGGAACGTGAACATGTGTCGAAAACATACACATAGGAGAAGAAATCGTTAAATAAATCTGTTTTTCTTTGCGCACAAAAAGTATTATCATAGCTTCATAAAATTAAGGTTAAACCACTGATGTCACATAGACTATTTTAACAATGTCTTTACTACCTTTCTGTGCCTTGAACGTGTCAGTTGCTGACTATGCAGGGTCAGAGAGCTCTATCTTAATTTGTTTATTTGTTTATTACTTAATTTTCTGAAGATGAACGAAGGTCTTACAAGTTTGGAACGACATGAGGGTGAGTAATTAATGACAGAATTTTCATTTTTGGGTGAACTATCCCTTTAAGATATTTACAAAATATACAAAATAACAATATAGCAATCAAACATTACATATTACAAATACAAATATTGATTGCCTTACGTATTCAGCGGAAAAGCCTAATCTAACACCTGGCTCTTGAGTAACAACAGCGGCCACAAAAGCCACTGAAAGAGTACGATCGCTGTCAAATATCAAAGCTTCAGGAGAAGAGCGACCTGCCACCTTTTGCAAAGTACTCTCCCGCTGTTTTATGTCAGGAATAAGAGGTCCTAAAAAAATTCCTGGCTGATTCTCAAGGCTGTGTGTCACAGAATCCGAACTGCTAGAAGTGGGGGAGGTTTACTGCCGTCTGCCAAAAGCTTTAGTCCAAAGTACATACAGTGAAATGACTAATTCCCTCTATTATTTCATAGTTATGTGAGGATTTATGTTACTGTTTGTGTCAGCAGAACTAAATACAGAACAAAGCTTTAGTTTTGTACGTTACGTTTGTTAGTCATCATATCAGAAGACTTTCATACTTTCAAATACGTTCAAATAAGTAGTGACCACAAAGCTACAGGTCAGTATGGTGGAATTCAGATATGAAGATCATATGCAAACAACCCCTGATCTAAACGTACAGTGTTGCATTCAAATATCAGGTATGTGAATGATAGGAGAAAATTAACAAGGCTATAAAAACAGTTTAAATTCACGCTCACTATCTCTACAATGTGGCTTTAAGTTAATGTATGCAAAACCCCGTCTTTCACAGGAGATCTCGCAACCTTAAACGCTGTCTGCCTCCTTTGAAGCCGCTCTCTTCGTATGATCAAAGAACACATAGCACCGCCAGAACGTCTCGTTGTAGATGAGGGTACAGGCACCTGCTTTACGGGCTCTCGACGGAAATTACTGCCATCCCTTCCTACACAACACATCCCTGACTCTTCTATTATTCGCATGTTCTTGTCTCAAAATAAGCCTTTTCCTGCCAAACAGCTCCTGCTTAGAGAAAAAACTAGATCATCACTTTTTTACAGGGTTGAATCCAGTCTTTACAATAGCATTGTCTCATGTGAGACAAATGTTTGGCATTCTTCTCACTTCCTCCTCAGTTATTAGTACTGTTGATTGACAGGCGATCTGACAAATCACAATGCAATCTGCCATTTTTGTCTGGCAAACAAACCAGATTAACGTCGGTGGACTCCAACTTGAAAAATGGTGTACTGACGTCTTTCCGCGGTCGAAACAATATACGTTCATACGTTCGGTATGTAATGTTTGATTTTCTTGAAAAATGACAAAATTTGAAGGCTGATACTTTGTTTCATACCTGCTCTGTCTTGTCTGTCGCTGCCTTGTCAGTTTCCTCTTTGCTTCGCGATGCAATGTACTTTTTCTTTTTTATACATTTATTCAGCAAAGACACATTAAATTGATCAAAAGTGACAGTAAAGACACTTACAGTTGAGGTCAAAAGTTTACATACACCTTGCAGAATCTGCAAAATGTTAACTATTTTACCCAAATAAGAGGGATCATACAAAATGCATGTTATTTTTTATTAAGCACTAACCTGAATAAAATACTTGACATAAAAGATGTTTACATATAGTCGACAAGATAAAATAAGTTGAATTCATAAAAATGACTCTGTTTAAAAGTTTGTTTGTTTAGTGAGAGTCCCTTGTTTGTCCTGAACAGTTAAACTGCCCGCTGTTCTTTAGAAAAATCCTTCAGGTCTCACAGATTCTTTGGTTTTTCAGCATTTTTGTGTATTTGAACCCTTTCCAACAATAACTGTATGATTTTGAGATCCATCTTTTCACACAGAAGACAACTGAAGAACTCATATGCAACTAACACAGAAGGTTCAAACACTCACTGATGCTCCAGAAGGAAGATTTGTACATTTTTCTTATTTTGCCTATATATCATATTTTTTAAAGTAGTACTGCCCATCAGAAGCCACAGAAGATACTTGTTGATACATGTTACATGTTTCCCATAAGAAAAAATAAGTTCAATTTACCCTGATCTTCAAATTCCAAAAGTTTTCGTCCCCCTTTTCTTAATGCATTGTTTTTCCTTCTGAAGTCCCTGCAGTCCCTCAGTTGTCCTCAGTGTAAAAAGATTGATCTCAAAATCATACAATCATTGCTGGAAAGGGTTCAAATGAAAAACCAGCAGGCAGGTTAACTGTTCAGGACAAACAAGGGACTCATGAACAACTATCACTAAACAAAAAAAAAAAAAAAAACAGCTGTGGATCATTCAGGTAACAACACAGTATTAAGAATCAAGTGTATGTAAATATTGAACTGGGGCATTTTTATAAATTCAACTATTATTTTCTCTTGTGGACTAAATGTAAATTTTATGTCAAATATCTCATTCAGGTCAGTCCTAAATAAAAAATAACAGGCATTTTGTATGTTCCCTCTAATTTTGCTAAAATAATTAACATTTTGCAAATTCTGCAAGATGTATTTAAACTTCTGACCTCAACTGTATAATGTTACAAATATTACACATAAATGTTCAATACAATCTTGAAAACTGTATCACATTTACCAAAAAAAATATTAAGCAGCACAACTGTTTTCTTAACCAAATTGTCATATTAGAATAAATTCTAAAAAAAAAGATCATGTGACACTGAAGACTGAAGTAATGATGCTTAAACCCAATTTCTTAAATATTGCTCATGATACCTAATGTTAAACTTTACTGTAAATTGTTACTGAAAAACTTTAATGCAACTGTTTTTGATTTACTTTGACACTCTCAGTTCACATCAAACAAAAATATCTGCTGTTCACCCTACCATGGCCAACATTAAAAGTCCAAGCGTACAGAAACAAAGGTCACTGCTTCACAATTACACAACCTCGTGCTACTGAAGGGCTTATGTAACAATTATCAGGAAAAAAAAACGAGGTATGTTTTCACATGCGCTCTCGGTTATATAATATCATCTAATTAAACTTAAGCCGCCTCTCAGCATTTATCCAATCAGCTATCAGAATCTAATTTGACAGTTCAACTCAAACATCTGTCAAACGTGTGTAATGGCATTAATACTTTTTTGAAGGGCTGGGAGTGTGATCTATCTCACTTTCACTGTCTTAATCTACAGGTCCTTGCGGCTCAAGTGTTGACAGGACGGGTGTGTGTCCGTGTCTGTTGTCCGGGGACTGGGCTGTCCGCACCGCTGGCCTTTTCCTGTTTGACAGGACTTTGACATTCCGGAGAGGCGTTACACATAGGCGTCCCTTTCATGACGCTTTATTAGAATGTTATTGTCCTGGGAGCCGCTAGCCACAGGCTGTCCTCGGGAAAGGGACACACGCAGGTTCCGTCCCGTGAACAGGAGACTATATGTGAACGTGGCTTTTATATATTTACGCAGCACCTCAAATATATTAATGTAATTACATAAAAAAAAAATATATATATATATATATATATATATATATATATATATATTTATTTAAAAAATGAATAAACTATTTATTTTAATTATTTCTATAAAAATTTAAATATTATGTTAAATATGTTTTACATTTTTTATTTTATTAATATAATAAATAATTAATTAAAATAAATAATTTATAGCCAAACAACTAAAAACAGAAATAAAAAATGCATAAATATTAATTTAATAAAATATTTTTTATTTATCCAGTCACCCAGCAAATGTTTTGTTAGCCTGGATTTATAATAATTATAATAATAATATTTGTACTATTTTATTTATTTACTTTTCAATTTCTTTGGTCTTTGAGTCATCCTGAAAGGCGAACAAAATACTTCCAGTGAATCAGAGATGCAGCAGGTCTGCCGAGGCGCTCTGTGTGCATGTAATGTCTTTTGGGGAGAGCTCTTTGAAGCCTGGAGCTCGGCGGCAATCCCCGATGGCCTCGTCTTTGTTTCTGCGCCTCCCCGGCGTTGGCACAAAGCATAGGGCAAGAGGGAGCCCCACTTGGCACAGGAGGATGAAACGCGGCAGCCTGTCGGCTCCCCGGCGCTCAAGCCTGCCCCACTAACTGAGTTTTTAATAAATAATGAGGCGCGGTATAAATAAACTACGAAGCTCTGCTACTGCCGAAGGGCTGCGAGATACCAAGGTAACAGCAGTGAGAGAGATAAATAAGTAAACAGCAACTCGTTATCACTTGCTGGTGTTTCTATGTTTGTCAAAAAAAAAAAAACATTAACCAACACCTCAGATTGGGCTGGATGTTTTTTTTAAGATATTTTTTGTCTGGGAAAATAGAGAGAGCGAAAAATTGAGGATTTTAATTACCATGTCAGAATCACAGCAGCAGAAGTTCCTCGAAGCAGGGGGTCGCATCTCGTGTCTGAATGCTGCTTCAAATCAGCTGGAATATAGGTGTAATGTGATAGTGTGCAGACATTTCTTTAAAGTGGCACTTATAAAGCATATTATTAGCGGTATTATATTATTATGTATAATTATATCAATTATTTTAAATTATATATATATATATAGGCTATATATATATATATATATATTCAAAAAATTATACAGATTTTTTAAATAAACTTTTTGAAACAATATAACTTTTAGAAAAATAGTAATATTATACACAATATAATATATATATAATAAAAATAATATAATAATATGTTTATAATAATAATTGTTATAATAATTATTATTAATATTTTTTAGAATTATAGCCAAACAACTGAAACAGGTGGTTGCAAAAAAATAAATAAATATTACTTTTAAAATAAAAATATATATTTATTTTTTATTTATCCAACCTCCTCATAAATGTTGTATTTGCTTGTTTACAAATGCTTTATAATAAATAAATACATAAATCTATCTATCTATCTATCTATCTATCTATCTATCTATCTATCTATCTATCTATCTATCTATCTATCTATCTATCTATCTATCTATCTATCTATTTAGAGTTCGTTGTTAGTTATTTTGTTAGCAATTATCTATTTATTTATCTAGTTAGTGTTAAGCTACACACACACACAAACATATATATAGTTAGTTATTTAGTTATAGTAATGTAAGTTATGTAGTTGTGAATATGTATCTATCTAGCTATATATCTAACTGTCTGTCTATCTAGCTATATATCTATCTAGTTATCTAGTTAGTGATTGTCAATCTAGTTAGAATTAGTGATAAGCTGTATAGTTAGTGATTTAGTGATTATCTATCTATCTATCTATCTATATAGATAGATAGATAGATAGATAGATAGATAGATAGATAGATAGATAGATAGATAGATAGATAGATAGATAGATAGATAGATAGATAGATAGATAGATAGATAGATAGATAGAGATAGATATAGATTATTATTTAGCTAGTTACTGATAAGCTATATATATAGTTAGTTATTTAGTTAGTGATTATCTATCATCATCTATCTATCTATCTAGTTAGAATTATTTAGTTAGTGACAAGATATATATAGTTAGTTATCTAGTTAGTGATTGTCTATCTAGTTAGAATTAGTGATAAGCTATATAGTTAGTTATTTAGTGATTATCTATCTATCTACATAGATAGATAGATAGATAGATAGATAGATAGATAGATAGATAGATAGATAGATAGATAGATAGATAGATAGATAGATAGATAGATAGATAGATAGATAGATAGATAGATATTTAGTTAATGATAAGCTATATAGTTATTTTTAGTGATTATCTATCTAGTTAGAATTATTTAGTTATTGATAAGCTATATATAGCTAGTTATTTAGTTAGTGATTATCTATCATCATCTTTCTATCTAGTTAGAATTATTTAGTTAGTGATACAATATATATAGTTAGTTATTTAGTTAGTGATAAGCTATATAGTTAGTTAGTAATGATTATCTATCTAGATAGATAGATAGAATTATTTAGATAGTGATAAGCTATATATAGTTATTTTTTAGTGATTATCTACCTATCTAGTTAGAATTATTTAGTTAGTTATTGATAAGCTATATATATAGTTAGTTATTTTGTTAGTTAGTGATAAGCTATATAGTCAGTTATTTAGTTAGTGATTATCTATCTATCTAGTTAGAAATATATAGTTAGTTATAAGATATATATAGTTAGTTATTTAGTTAGTGATAAGCTATATATAGTTAGTTATTTAGTTAGTGATTATCTATCTATCTATCTATCTATCTATCTATCGCTCTAGTTAGAATTATTTAGTTATTTAGTGATAAACTATATATAGTTATTTAGTTAGTGATTATCTATCTATCGCTCTAGTTAGCATTATTTAGTTATTTAGCGATAAACTACATATATAGTTATTTAGTTAGTGATTATATATCTATCCATCAAGTTAGAATTATTTAGTTAGTGATAAGCTATTAGTTATTTAGTGACTATCTATCTAGTTAGAATTATTTAGTTATTTATTATCTATCTATCTATCTATCTATCTATCTATCTATCTATCTATCTATCTATCTATCTATCTATCTATCTATCTATCTATCTATAACTTATTACACCTTCTGCATACCCTATACAGATATATTACTTGTTCTAGAACATTTGATGATCTAGTCATAAATAAATAAATAAATTAAATAACAAAAGTGACCTTTAGAAATAGCCCAGCAGATGCATCATTTTGTGATATGTGTGCTCTATTCTCACCAGCCCTGCATCACACACACCTATGGGTGATACATCACCAGCAAAATCAACTGACAGCAGACGGAGGGAGAAAATAGGTCTCCAATAACCAAACAACTCAACATCACGCTGAATTCACTCTCTTTTATGCAATCCTGCAACCCAATATTGAGGTCATATATCCCTTAATCTTTGACCTGCTCACATAAACTTGGAGACAGGTTGCATAATGTGATATTAACGTGCCTTATGCATGGTTTTTACTGCTCCAGCTGAGATGCTGCAGGTGAACAACCTACAAGCTCAGGTTCAAAGGTCAGTTATGGCTGGACATGCATCAAAGTGATGAGCTCTACTTCTGTAGAATTAATACCAAAACAAATATAATGCAATTAAAGCTGCTTGTTTGAAAAATGATAATTTTACAGATCTATTTTACTGTGTATAGATAGATAACAAATGTGTTCCTGAAAGACATTAAGCATATTAAATCCATATTGCTGGCTTTAATAACAGTATACACAATTAAGCAAAGCAGTTATGGCATGGTTTATGTGATGATCATTGTATTTAGCAAGCTCCGTTAGAACCAAATGAGGTGTTGACTATTTAATAATTCATTAAACTTCTCAGATGCAGAGATAGACAGCTGGAACGAATCTCCTGTGCACCCAAATCTCAGAGAGACTGCAAGCTGATTTAGGTAAGACCTGACGCGTTGCAGTGCTTAAAACCCACAGACTGGATTCCATCTGAACAGGAGATGAGGAGACAGTCAGGGACCGATAAAACACAAAAAACGCAGGTCGGAGGAGAGATAATAGATGGCAAATGAGAACCAGTGTAGGGGATCTGGGACAAGCAAAAGATGAAAAATCATGAAAGGATGATGAAAAGAACGAATGAAAAGCTGGCTGGGTGGAAGCCTCTTTAAATGTTCTCCATTTCATCAAAGTGACTGTTGGAGGCACTTAACAGCTTTCATATTAAAATGATTAAGCACCTTTTGAAGCAGTGAGGGGTGGAACGGGCATCGCTCTGTTGGAGAGCAGGAGTGAGGGGACCTCAGAGACTCGATCTGAATGATGTCTGAATGTCATAACACACGTCACCAACTCAACTGCAGATGCACACAAACCTATCTGCTGTTATGCACACTTTAATCAAGCTATAGCTTACCAAGATGGCTTTCTATGCAAAATCAGCATGATCCAGTAAGGGCAATCTTCTTTTGGACCTGAATATTGGCAAATCCTTAACTCACAAATATGCCAGATGGATGTTAAGAGGGACCTATTATGCAAAAATCATTTTCATAAAGAGTTTGGACACAGTTGCGTGGCTGCAGTGTGTTAAAACAACCAGCCTATAATGGTTAAAATCCACCCACTCATTTTTTTTACAATCCTAAAAATCATAAACAGTCTCTCTGAACATGTGATTCCAGATTTCTCCCTATGTAGACGTCATCGTAGGGAGAAATTTTGCCCATTTCTGCCCTACTAGCATAAACACTGCCCTGAGTAAGAAGCAGCAGTCCGTCATTACTGTTTTCTTGCTGTAACTGCTGGAGATACACAATATCAGCGCCAAAGAGGCATTACAAGTGTTGTGTTTTGGGATGCATCAATGTACACGGGTCTCCATAGACTCCCTCCATCTGAGCCGCTTAGGACACTGTGGTTAAATTTCATTTTCAAAGAAAATGTCCTGGAAAAATGTGGTAAAGTCCCCTATATGTTTAGGGATCAATACCAACACTTCGTATTCGAAAGTCAGCTCCAGAAAAGTAAGTATCACACATTTGTTTTCCAAACTGCCTTTCTGAAAGCGCTTCTTGGCATTCTGTAAAGCTAATGTTGCTAAAGCTATCATTGTCTTTGTCTGTTTTCACTGATGCTGCCTTTATGTGTTACCAGAATGATCGTAAACAGAAATGTGGTAGTTAAAAATTGCATTTGAAAGCAATTTCAAGCAGACCGCTTGAATTTGTCGAGCTCATAATCACAAGTGGGACTTATAAAGTTTGTGATAGCACCATGAGACCAACTTATTGTTATTTTTATTGCACAGTGGTCCCCATCCCTATTGGAAAAAAACAGCATATGCTGGTTAGGTAGGTTTTGATGCTGGGATGCTGGTTTATGCATAAACCAACAAAGGACCAGCTTAAACCAGCATCCCAGCATCAAAACCTTCCTAACCAGCATATGCTTTTTTTTTCAGCAGGGATCTGTGTAATTCAGAAACACGCACTTATTATACACAGTACAATCAGATTACTGACTAAACCGATTTTGGTTTGAACATATATGGCCGAACACCGCTACTGACAGTTTCTGACATATTCAGCACATGAGATGAATTGAAGCTCCACCCTCTTCTGAAAAGGGGGCCTGGAGCACCAGCTCATTTGCATTTGAAGGGACAAACCCAAAAACAGCATGTTTTTGGATAATACCCTAAAAGTGGCAATTTTAACAAGGTATAAAAAATGATCTGTCGGGTGTTTCAAGCTGAAACTGAAAGACTCATTCTGGGGACATCAAAGACTTATTTTACATCTTGTAAAAAGGGGCATAATAGAGGGTTTGCACTTACGTCACGATTTGGTCAGTTACCCAGATGCACGGCTATATTGGAGATACTCGGATGTAAACAACAGCATGGATTGCACGGGTAATGTACTACTGAATACGTTTTCTGCTAATTTATGCTGTCTACATGATGGTAAAAACGTGTGGAAGCTGCTAAATCATATAGAGAAGTACTTAGTAAGCAGGAAAAAGCACAATATTTTGACAAACTAACGTTAATAGGTGGTAAAGATATGTACAAGTAGTATTAATTAAGATATTAGCCTAATATTTCACCTACCTGACTGGAAATGAACAAAAACAAACATGAATGTTGCCGAGATTCTTGCCCTGGAAGTCCTGGTTCAGTTTAGCCAACCACAAAAATCTTTTGTTCTTCAGACAGTTTTTTGCACTCTTCTCCTTGATTTCTTTTGGCAGTCTATAGTACTACAAATGTGTTTCCTGGTCCGACTGATTAGTACAGCCCAGAACATTTTCAGCAACAACAATCAGCAAAATATGCAAGTTTAATTTACATTTATGTTTCACAAGTTTAATTCTATAATGAGTCAAAATCAGTCATAAACAACAGAAACTTGTATACTCAGCCTCAAATGAATCAGCGATTCATTTGAGCGAATACTTCATGATGATTCATTGAACTGAACTATTCAAATGGTAAAAGGTCTTATGTAAGTCAAATGGTTAAAAAAGGTTTAATTTACACAAACCGTCAAAAAATGCAACTATGAAAACTTGTTTCTGCTATGATTTTTTAAAAAGGTAATAGCAACAGTTTATCTCATAATTTAGACTTTCTTTTTTTTTACTAACCCTTACAAAAATTAACTTTTACTACAACTAAAACCAAAAAAATCATGGTTAAAGTTAAAGTTAAACCATGGTAACCACAAATTTACCATGGTTGTGCTACACTAACCATAGTTTACCCATGGTATTTGTAGTAAAACTGTGGTTATACAAATGGCAATACGCAAAAAAAAGGCTACTACACTTATACTGTAGTTAAACATTGGTTACCAAGGGAATTCTGAGTTCACACCTGGCAATTCCAGATTTCCACCACGGAATATCTCACAATCCTGTCTTTTTTTTCCTCGCAATTGCGAGTTTATATTTGCGTGTTTAAAGTCGATTAACATCGGTGGACTTTAACTTGAAGAATCAAAGTGACATCTTTCTGCAGTTGTAACAAGATACCTACTGATGTTCAATCATGTTTATTTTGCGCTAAAGAGGAAGAGATGATCAGTTCACATGCCACTTGAACAAAGATGCTATGTATCACAACACATTAAAGAGCCACCAAATGACCAGTGACCAAATTTGAAAGCTGAGACCTTTTATAGCAAAAGTAACCTGCCCTGTCTTGTCTGTCAGCACAATGTCAGTTTCCTCTTAGCTCTGTGATGTATTTTTCACTGCATGAGAACATGGCTTGACGGATGTAGCAACAGTAAGGATATAAAGTGAACAAATGTGAGATAAAAAATTCCCAAGTATTTGTTTTTACCTTTTTTATCCTGTGGCGGAAACAAGCTTACATAGCAAGCTTCTCAAAGTTGCGTGTGCATTGTACAAACAATGTGAAAAGCAAAACGAAAACCTGATTGGAATGTGGTTAATGTGCCCTCAAGGGGCTTGTATCGAGGAAGAGAGCTGGCCTCATAAACTCCTGCAGGTGTCCTGTGCTGGCGATGCTGTGAGGTGACGACGTTGAGAGTTTCCTGATGTTTGTAAAACTAAATGGTGTGGGGATTTCCCAAGGGCAGAGATACTTTACTGATTATGTATAGAATAGTTGTTTTCTGACTGTTCAGGTTTTTTTCCTGAAAAAGAAAGGAAAACTTTTCACTGTTCATTCTACGACACACTGCAGGAGTTTATCTATAATCCTCCGCCTCCATACTGTGTTTAGTTTTAATGGGGGGTCCAGACTTTGGCCTTCATGCATAGTAGAGTTTAGTAAAGTAATTGTATGCAGGAATGAGCTACTAAAAAATTCTTAATACTGAATTATCCACCTGCTGTGTTTATTTTATTTTTTGTTTGTTTAGTGATAGTTATTCATGAGTCCCTTGTTTGTCCTAATCAGTTAAACTGCCCGCTGTTCTTTAGAAAAATCCTTTAGGTCCCACACCTTTTTTGGTTTTTCAGCATATGTGTGTATTTGAACCCTTTCCAACAATGGCTATGATTTTGAGATCTGCAACTGAGGACAACTGAGAAACTCAAATGCAACTATTACAGAAGGTTCAAACCCTCACTGATGCTTCTAAAGGAAACACGATGCATTAGGAACCAGGGGGTGAAAACTTTTGAACATAATGAAGATGTGTACATTTTTCTTATTTTGCCTAAATATCATATTTTTTTCATTTAGTACTGCCCTTCAGAAGCTACAGAAGCTACTTACATGTTTCCCAGAAGACAAAATACATTAAATTTACCCTGATCTTCAAATTCCAAAAGTTTTCACCCCTCGATTCGTAATAGTTTTTTAGTGCTTGAATTTTCAAAAAAAAAAAAAAAAAAAAATGTAGTCCCTCAGTGTGAAATAATGGATTTACAAAAATAATAATTAGGATTTCTGAATGATCTAAAATATTTAAAAAAGGAAGTACAGTATCGTATGTACTACAATGCATAATAACCTTTGACATGGTTGCTAAAAGCGTCTACCAAAAACCAAAAGATTTATGATCCAAACATGTATAAATAAAGCTGTTGTACATTAAACTGCCGTAGAAATGAGACCAGCAGCCCTCAATCACTCCAGTCAAGAGCTACTCAAGTCAGTTTGCGGCTGCCAGCATCAGCTTCACTACAACCCTTACTTTCCGGTCTCTCACGGGCCTGTATTGTTCAGTATAACTTCAAACAGATGGTCTACAGGCTGGAAACAGGTGAGACCTCTCAGCCTGAGCAGCTATAGAGTCAAGAGCAACTCTCAGACTCAACCGCCTCATTCCATTCACTCTGTAACCAAACAGCACAGCAGTTCATTTATCCCTGATGCCTCAAAACAGCCGTTGCTCATTTCTAGATTTGAAATCGATAGGATTTGTAGATCGATCACAGTACAAAGCGCTGGATCGTATCTGAATTAGGATATTCAACATCTCCCTGCTAGCAAACAGCTAGTATTGATCAGCTGATCATTAAGTGATTTTGACGATACTCTGTGGAATCATTTGATGTAAAAAGCAGTAAACAGATGCTGGGACAATCTGCGCTACTTTTTCTCCCGGCCCCAGGGGAATGTCGTCACATGATCTGTGACTAAAGAGAATATAAAAGGGATTGTGACCTCCGGAGAGGGCAAACTAGTTTGGGGCCTTGCGACAAAAGAAGGCATTGAACCACAGTCTAGGGTGCCATTAGTCAGACTTATCTTCCTGTTTTTTGCTAGTGCAAATTTTAGCGGGAAATATCTGGTCAAATTCTTGCACTTCTTAACCTCTTGACCTTGTCTTCTGTGCTTCTTAAACAGTCAGGAACAATAAAAACAAAGCCTCTGAGGGAAACATCACCAGGGTGCAGCTTACCACTTTTTATTAAATTTAAGGAAAAGTTGTAGGAATGAAAATTTGCTAAAAACACACACAATTTTGAAGAAATTTAGCATTATATCACTTGCTCACCACTGGATCCTCTGCAGAGTGAGAATGAGAGTGCTTGTTAGATGCTTAATTGGTCAAAGAATGGAGATGATAAATACACCACGAGTTTAGCAGATTGCTGACACGTTCTCCAGACTGAGACCTTGCCCCGGGCCAGCAGTGGAGTGTCATAACCCTGTGTGTACTTCACACATGAAAGTTGTTCTGTACTCGAACGAAAGCGATGTACAGCAAAGCAGCTGGCATTAAGTTTGCCTCCATATGTCTAACTAGTGGCTCACGTCCCAGTTTTACCCGAGCATAAGGCTGCAGTTCTGCTGCAACAGTGTATCTGAGGATTGAGTCTTTGTGGAGATTTTATCCTAACGCTGACTGTAAACAGTGCAAATGAGTTTCGCCACTACATGCAAACACACTTAACTGCAGAAACGCAATCCATCGACCAGACTGTCTGCTAAATGAGATGAGAATTACGGCATGTTTGCATTTAGGCACAACTGCTGTATCTAATTCAATGGAAGTAATTAAACGAAGACATTAAATAAATTAGAGACATGAGAGCAAAATTCATTTTTACATGGAGTTTGCATATAAATGTGTCTTAGCAGTGTATAGACAACCACCCTACAATGATAAAAACCATTTACTACTTTTTTTAATCCCCAAAAAACCTAAACAGTCTAAGTCAGATTTACTGAGCAGTATGATGTCATATTGCTCAGGCCCCGCCCACACTCGCTGACGGACTATCTCGTATTAGCATATATGTTTTTTAATCTCTCATCTTTCAGCTCTTTCATTGTGAGTTATGTTTTTCATGGGATTCGTATCCCATGAAACATATGGAGCTGTTATCATAACTATGTACAAAAACAATTACAAGGGCTTGCTGTTTTACTGCCTCTAGAGTTCATTTCGGTTGGAAACTGCAGTGATATGTACTTACTGGTATACATTTTGTGTCTTGCGAAAAAGTTTGTTATGAGTTTAGGTAGAAAAGTGAACATAAGAGTCTTCATTTTCTCACAACATCAGAGCCACTGAGGACGCAGTGGATTGGTTTTTGATTATTGTTTTTGATGGTAACGCGCCACTAAATACACAAAAAAATGGAAGAGAGGGACGGGGTGAGCAGTAGCTCATTAGCATTTAAAGAGACATACACCAAAATAGCTCACTATAAAGAAGAGCATTTTTGACAAGGTAAAAAGAGTGTTGATTTATATGAACGCTGAGGAAAGTGTTTTGCAGACATTTCATGAAAACCCTAAAGAATCATATCAACTTTTGGAAAACGGCAATCTGATGTCCCCTTTAAAGTAAAAGTTCTTCATGTTCTACATTACTTTCAATCAGTGTATTTAGTGTATTGGTGTCTAAGAATCATCCTAAACTGAAGTTTTGTGGCAATTAGTTCATTGATCTCATGACGAAAAATACCTGTGGGAACTTTTCGTAAGACACGAAATACGTACCAATACGTCCAAATCACTGCAGTTTCCAACAGAAATGAACACTAGAGGCGGTAAAACAGCGAGCACTTGTAACTGTTTTTCATACACAGTTATGATTACAGCTCCATATGTTTCGCTTTCCAGATGTAAGAAGCTTGCTCAGTAGCTCAGCCAGCACGGAATTGGACTTGGATGTGAAATCCTTGGGTACGAGTCCGAAGAAAAACATGACTCACAATGAAAATTCTGAAAGATGAGAGATCGAAAAAACAAGCCAAAATGGCATTTTTACGTCACATTCACTTCGGTTCATACTATCAGGTAGGTTTCGGTGTAGTGCAGATGATACGTTATTTTAAAATGTCATGGAGCATTAGAGTTATAGCACCACTCAATGGACATTTCAAGTCAGAATTGCGGTGACGATCAAAACATAAAACATACCATATGTACATTCATCTGTTCTGGGGGGAAAACGAACACTCTTTTAGTGCCACTCAGTGGACATTTCACATCGAATATGTCACGAAACATATTTCGCGCCTTGCGAAAAAGTTCCCACAGGTATGTTTTTATTATGAGATTAGGTTGAAATATTCACAATTCCTTGTTACACAGTATGCAAAAAGCAAGATGTCACAGGTCAAAGAACATAGGTCAGAGGTCAGTCATTCAGTGAGCATGGGAATGCATTCATACTACACACCTGCACACACACACAGAGCATACTTAGACAAGAATGTAAAGCAGTACAACTGTTTTCAACATCCATTTTCAACAACACTGAAGGATCATGTGACACTGAAGACTGAAGTGATGATGCTGAAAAATTGCCATTACAGTAATAAATTACATTTTAAAATATATTCAAATAGAAAATAGTTATTTTAAAATGTAATAATATTACTGTTTCACTGTATTTTGTATCAAATAAATGCAGCCTAGGTGAGAATTTTTTGAAAAATCTTACCGACCCCAAACTTTCGAATGGTAGTGTACATTAAAAGTACAGTAATTTCAATGCAGCCCAAAAGTCTGAGAACTTTGAGGTCATCTATATGATAGTCTACAACCAAAATAGACCAAATATGCATGATGGAATAGCTACAGGACATGTAAAAGCAACAAAAATGGTCTGAATTGCGGGAAATGCTCTTAAAGCCATCTCAAGGGGTTTCTAAAAAGATTTTCGACCCTTTATTTGTAAGAGCGTATGTCATATTATTTTCTTTCTTTCTCACCCTACTTTTTTTGCACACCAAGGAACACATACTTAACGCTTTCCTCAACGCACGGTTAACAAAAGCTCAACATGTCTGCGGCTCTGTGGATGCTCCACAGCAGATCTGCCACTGTCTCGAGGCGATGTGAGGATCCTCTAACATACCTTATTAATTCTCTGTTCTTATCTCCTGAAGCTGGCTATCATTACAGCTCTATATATAGCGTCTCAGTGGGACTAAGGGAAGATGCACACACACATTAACATTAATGGCTCTGGGCTCTTCTCTGCTCAGGCGTAATGTACAAGTCGACAGCACACAAAGATACAGGAGCTACACACAGATAACACAAAAGAACGATACGCTTCGAACTGTTCTGGCAAAATCAGCCTCAATTAATTTCAAATTAAATATGCTAATTAGGCTGAAAGAAAATAAAAAGGTCACTTCTGTTTTCAAAATAGAGCAACAGAGTGGATATGTCAGCGAAATTTCTGAGGGGTATTTTTTTTTTCTTTTTATGTTCGAATATTTCATGAATATAAAATAGCCCGTTCTGTTTTTCACTGGTAAATGAATGGGCGTCTACAGAGATCGTGAAGTGCTTTTTTGCCAGTGTAGACTCCCACTGAGTTTGCTAATGAACAATCACCAGGGACTCCCTGATGGGTATTGTGTGGGAGCTGCTCCTGACAGTAATGTGAAAGCCGGATTACTTTTTGTTGGGCCTTTTGCAGCATTATTTCCTCCGTCTCCTCGGCGGGCATCTTAACCCTCCATTACATTTTTAATATTTACTAATCACGCACCACTTTTCGCTTTTATCATCCACGGTCCATCTAGAAGCATACTTGGGCTTTTGTTTGGCTGCGTCTGATAAGCACAAAGTGTTTTATGGAGCCACTCAGAGGGGCCTCTTTGCTCACTCAGCTATCTAATTGAAAACTCCCCTCTTGTCACCGGCCCTCCCTCTGGGTGACTCCGGAGAGGGCCGGCATACGGAGCCGGAGGCCTGGGATCGCCGGGGGTCATTTGAGCGCGCGGGCGGACTAGTGTCAGAATGTGACCTCTCTTGCTGCCCCTGGGGCTGGACATGTTCGTCCATGTGGAAAGCAAAGGCAAGTCCAATGCCATTTCTCCAGCCTTCACAGGCTGCTGGACAGAGCGGTCGATTGAGGGCAATTTAGCGCATGCAACTTCGCTGCGGCTCTGATCGATTGAGTATGTATGCGTGCATTAAGGTTCAGTCATTACATCTACACGTGAGGGATGGGATCCCTGTGGTGGATCAGCTCAGATGATGTGCAATAAATCTCAGGTGATTTTTTTTTACTCTCAAAATCTCATATCATCTCACTTTTCATCTAGACAGTGTCACAAAGGTTGGGAGAGAGAGAGAGAGAGAGAGAGAGAGAGAGAGAGAGAGAGAGGGATAGTCACCCAGCATGCAAATAGCTGTCAATGTACTGTATTATTGTTTTAATTAATAATAAAAAATTAAAAGTGAATAATAATAATTATAAAATACTTAATATACTAGCATTAAAAAGTTTGGGGGCTGATTTTGATTTAAGATTTTTGATTAATACTTTTATTCAGCAAAGATGCATTACACTGAAAAGTGACAATATAGATAAGACAAAAAAAGAAATAAATGATAATAATCAAATTAGCATATTAGACTTTATATTAGATTTCTGAAGGATCATGTCACACTGAAAACGGGAGTAATGATGCTGAAAATGTAGCTTTGCTATCACAGGAATACATTATATGTTAAAATATATTCAAATACAATACAGTTTAAATTGTAATACTGTATTTTTTTGATTAAATAAATAAAGCCTTAATGAGCATAAAAGACTTACCAACTCCAAACTTAATTATTTTCACCAAAAAAAAAAAAAAAAAAAACACTGTGGGAAGACTTTACCATTACATTGGTTGTCATTCGTTGAATAAAACTTATTTTTGAGTGGACCAGCATGGCAACTTTGCCTCATCCAATCATGAGTTTGGGGCGGGGCTATCCATTTGTCCAACCGGTAGACAGATGAAGTGTTTGGGAAACCTGTTTTCAAACCAAATTATTAGTTTTGCAATTCTGTTTGGCGTAGCTAATACACACTTCACCTTTAAAGGGATAGTTCACCCAAAAATGAAAATTCTGTCATTAATTACTCACCCTCATGTCGTTCCAAACCTGCAAGACCTTCATTCACCTTTGGAACACAAATTAAAACCCTGTTTCAACTGCAGGAACTTTACCCAGGAACTAGGGAGTTTGGGGCATTACTCCCCAATTTTATAAAGTTCTTTATATAAAGTTCCAGACATTGCCCCTCAGAAAGTCCCTGCTCACGAGGTAGTACTTTTTCAAAAGTCCAGAACTTTCGGGGGTGGGACTTGGGTGCTGAACATGCTAATTGGTTGAGTTCATGCAGCATTGTATTTCAACCACCATTTATTCGCAAAATTTAAAAAAATTAATCTTATTGTGTCATGAAATGTAGTTTTAGGCGTATTTCAGTCAAGAATGTAGTTGTTTAAAACTCAAATTTGCAGTTTATTTATTAAGCCTGCGCCTATTTGAAAATGTGCTTCGCCGATTTTGGAGATGTGAGCTCCAGGACGATCACCGGGTACTCAGTGCTCATGTATCCTGCCGACAGTGCCTCACCTCGGCTAGTTCTTCGGACATTTACCGCTAGCTCTGATGTTTCTGCAGTGGTGAAACATGACATATTTCGTTTTGGATAAATCTAACAGGTAATCTTTGATGTCATTAATCTATTATTTGTTCCAGATCATCGTTTTGGCTGGCTTTTATAACTATATATAATATTTATTTATTTATTTATTTATATATATATATATATATACCACATACCACTATGTACGTTTTGTGACATATTCGATGTAAAATGTCCACTGAGTGGCACTAAAAGAGAGTTCGGTTTTCTTTTCTAGAACAGATGAACGTACATATGGTACACTTTATGTGATGTTGGTTTTGTACATGTCACCACAGTTCTGACTTGAAATGTCCATTGAGCAGTACTGTAACTCTAATGCTCTGACATTTTAAAATAACGTACAATCTGCACTACACCTGAACTTACCTGATGGTATGAACAAAAATGAATGGGATGTAAAAATGCAATCGCAAATAAACCGCTTGGTTTTTGATCTGTCATATTTCAGCTCTTTCGTCGTTTTTGACAGGATTCGTACCCAAGGATTCCATAATCTAAGTCCAGTTTTGTGCCTGCTGATCTACCCAGTTTGTTACGTCCGGAAAGTGAAACATATGGAGCTGTATTCATAACTGTGTACAAAAACAATTACAAGTGCTCACTGTTTTACCACCTCTAGTGTTCATTTCTGTTGGAAACTGCAGTGATATGTACTTATTGGTATCTATTTCGCGTCTTGCAAAAAAGTTCTCAGTGGTACGTTTTCGTCATGAGACAGGTAGTTTAACAATGTCCTTACTACCTTTCTTGGTCTCTATGGTGGTTCAGAAAGCTCTCAGATTTCATCAAAAATATCTTAA
Organism: Garra rufa; assembly: GCF_049309525.1. Taxonomy (NCBI): domain Eukaryota; kingdom Metazoa; phylum Chordata; class Actinopteri; order Cypriniformes; family Cyprinidae; genus Garra; species Garra rufa. The sequence goes on from NC_133384.1 coordinate 19,732,744, forward strand.
TTTGTGTTCTGAAGATAAACAAAGAGGAAACGACATGAGGGTGAGTAATAACTGTCAGGATTTTAATTTCTGGGTGGACTATCCCTTTAAGACCACCGTAGTAAATAAAAAAATATCACACTCACACCAAAACAGCTGCTATTTACAAACAGAAACGATCTGAACTCATAAACAACACAGTTGTGCAATCATCTATGATGTAAACATCTGAAATCACTGGATGCAAAATTGCACATTTGCGCCAACACCAACGCTGAGCATTTCCAAACCCTCAAAATGAAATTCCAAGGCCCTGAGGCTATTGGGAAACTGGAAAATGTCTGCTTTCCTGCAATTACTGGTGTAATAATCTCGGAGGACCAAAGCTATACTTGCATTGTGACAAACATGATCACTTAAGCCATTTGCATGCAGGGATAATTAGAAAATATGCACTGATTAGCTTCAAATGTCTCATGTACAGCCCCACAATAAGGAAGACTCATTAGGTAACATGACTAATTGGCATTAATATGATTTAGACATGTAGCAGCACAAGAGTGCACCAAGACGGCGTATATTAATAGTTAGCGCTAAAACTAAAACACCGCCAGCAGAGAAACCAGCGGACCTGCAGGCGTGTGTGTCAGATGCGCTATGCGTCTGCGATCAACAAATCTGGAATGACAGACAAGTAGGTAAAGCACAAACACATCTCGCTTGGAGTATCTCCATGAAGTGTAGCTATGCTACATATATGGAAACACTCTCAGAGCCCATATCAGTTCTGCTCTCATTCAGATAAAATTAAAAAGGCGTTTTGAAATTGAAGTCCACTGATCAAGGCGTTTTTGAGGCAATTCCTTAAACGAGAAGTAGATTAGAGACCGCATGGAGATTAAGCTCATTGGAAGTATAGAAGAACCATCTGGGCATTCATAGGACCCTGGGTTTAATTAATCTCATAGACGGGGGAGGGTAATAAGCACTCTTACCCAAATCAGCATTTTAGCACGAGAGAGTGTGAGAGAGATAGTAGGGAAGAAGAAACCAGCGGTGGCTGTTGTGAAGACAGCAGCAAGGTTGAAATAGAGCATATTGCCTACAGGGAAATTAGCACTGTGTGCGCCATGATGAATGCCCCATTGTGTCTTCTGAGTGCATGGGGGAAAAAAAGAAAGAAAAATGTCTGGCTGAAATTATGAAGTGCTCCCCTTTTTATCATCCTCGTGCCCTTGTCCGGGAGTTTTCCCTGGAAACGTGGGAGCAGGGAAGTGTTTTAATGAATGTTGTTGTGCTGTAGGGTTCTAGTGAAGACACTGTGCGTTTGTATATTGAACTGGAATCAGGAACCACCAGTTCCTATTGCTCATCATTATAAATTAATGAGGAAAGCTGCTCTCAGCGCTATATGTAAGAATGCATTATACAGCGCTGTCTGTGGTCAATTTACAGGTTCAATTTCTTTGACGTCATTTCGGAAAGTATGAAAAACTCTAAATGAATTGCACAATATCGCAAACGCACGCATTACAAATCTATACCCGTACTTCTGCCTTCTATAATAAGCTTGGTCTTGAGGAACTGAGTGGTTCTGTGGCTACATCAGACAGCTTTCATTTAGTCATAAGTCATGTGTCACCAGTCTGAAGAGTCACACTCTGGTGATAAATGCTTTTCCCAGGGCTTTAAGACATGTGATTGTAGTCAAAAGCTGTCTATTATGTATGACAGAGACTTTTTGAGCAGGCTATGCCTGTGTGTGCTTGTGTGTTAAAGTCAATGTGTTTTAATTCATGTAGTTTTTGCTACATTTGTGAAATTGATGAAAATTCTTTTCCCAAGCCTACTCCGATTGTTAACTAGTTGCTTATTAGAATGCCTATTACTAGCACTTATAAAGCACATATTAATGCCTTATTCTGCTTGATCATATTTTAGATCCCTTAATCTTACCCCATAAACTTAACAACTAATTTACTAGCTATTAATAGGCAGCAAATAAGGAGTGTGTTCAGGAAAAACAATAATAGTGAACATATTCCCTATTCTAAAGTGTTTTTGGATGATTCCCCTGAAAAGTGTACATAATATAACTCTGTTTGTTTGACTATCACAATCTGCCTGACAACAGCAACTTTGGCTTCACCAATGGCGTGAGTTTGAAGCAGGACTATATCTGTTTGTCCAGCCAACAGATGACAGAGAAAGCATTCAGGAAACCTGTTTGAAAAATGTCATTGTTTTTGCAACTCCCTTTAAACATTTGTGAAACTGGTGAAAATCACATTTTCCAGGACTTTCGCACATGTGATAGATGTCAAACACTGTAAATTATGCATGATATAAAGACTTTTTCATTATGTTTATGTGTGCTTGTGTGTTACAGTCAGTAAGATTGTTAATCAAAAGTCATTTTTGAATGTTAAAATACTATGCTGCCAGCAAAAACACCTGAGGTTTGTAAGATAATTAATCTGAAAAGTGTAAATAATATGACTCTTTTGTTTGTTTGACCATTACAATCTGCCTGACAACAGCAACTCTGGCTCAACCAATTGTGTAAGTTTGATATAGGACCATAACTGTTCGTCCAGCCAATACATGACAGAAAAAGCATTCAGAAAACCTGTTTGGAAAGTGTAATTGTTTTTGAAACTCCCTTTAAACATTTTTGAAATTGGTGAAAAGGATTTTCCCAGGCCTTTTGCACATCAGACAGTAGTCTGTAAATTATGCATGATATAGAGACCTTTTGAGTATGTTTATCTGTGGTTTTGTGTTAAAGTCAATGTATTTGTTAATTAAAGTCTTTATGTTAAAATACTACTCTGCCAGCAAAAATGGTTATAACTATGTAGTCTGAAGGATGATTCCCCTGAAAGGTGTAAATATTATGACTCTTTTGTTCGGCTATCACAATCTGCCCCGACAACAGCAACTTTGGCTCAACCAATGGCGTGAGTTTAAATCTGTTTGTCCAGCCAATAGATGACAGAGAAAGTGTTTAGGAAACCTGTTTGAAAAGTGTCATTGTTTTTGCAACTCCCTTTAAACATCTGTGAAATTGGTGAAAATGCTTTTCCCAGGCATTTAGCACATGTGATTGTAGTCAAACACTGTAAATTATGAATGATAGAGACTTTTTGAGTGCGTTTATGTATGCTTGTGTGTTACAGGCAATGTATTTGTTAATTAAAAGTAATTATTAAATGATAAACACTACTCTGCCTGCAAAAACAGTTATAACTATGTAATTTTTAGGATGATTCCTCTGAAAAGCATAAATAATAGGACACTTTATTTGTTTGCCTCACAACAGCACGTTTGGCTCAACCAATGGCATTGAGTCTGAAGCGGGTCTATATATCTTTGTCCAGCCAATACGTGACAGAAAAAGCTCCCATTAAACACTTGTGAAATTGGGGAAAATGCTTTTCCAAGGCCTTTAGCATGTGTGATAGTAGTCAAACACCATAAATTATGGATGATATAGAGACTTTTGAGTATATTTATTTGTGCTTGTGTGTTAAAAATAATTCATTTATAAATTAAAAGTCATTTTATAAATGCCTGCAAAAACAGCTATAACTATGTAATTTGTTGGATAATTCCTCTGGAAAGTGCACTTAATATGACTTTTTTATTTGTTTGAATATCACAATCTGCCTGACAACAGCAACTTTTGGCTTAAACCAATGGCATGAGTCTGAAGCAGGACTGTATCTGTTTGTTCAGCCAACATGACAGAGAAAGAGTTCAGGAAACCTGTTTGGAAATTGTCATTGTTTTTGAAACTCACTTTAAACATTTGTGAAATTGGTGAAAATGCTTTTCCTAGGGCTTCAGCATGTGTGATTGTAGTCAAAAAGACTCTATATATGTGTCAGAGTTCTACCACAGCAAGATCCACCAACCACGCCCCCTGAAGACACACACACACACACGTTCACTGTCACCTGATTACTAATTACTCACCTGGATCCAATCAGCTCCCCTATATATACCCGGACAGATTCATTCCTCGTTGTCTGATCTACCAATCACACCCCTGCATGCTCTTCCCGTGGACTCTATGGTTTCCTGGTTCCATAGTTGGATTTACTTACCTGAACGCTGGACATCTCAGATAAGAACTCTCACCTCAATACCTGCTTCAATATACTTACCAAACCTGTTAATAAACTTACCTTTTATCTTATACACTATACCTCCGTCTCTGCCTCCCTCTGTGCTGTGACAGAAGATCAGACCTACAACATAATGGACAACGAGGAAACACCTGCACCAGATCAACTCACCGAACTCATCAAAGCCTTCAAAACGGCGCTAACACCATCTCCCGCGCCGCCATCTGCCTCAGGAAGTCTCATGGCTTTACCAAACACATATTCGGGTGAAGCGGCTGAGTGTAGCGGTTTCCTACTGCAAGTCCAACTATTCATCAAGATGTAACCACAGCAATTTTCTACGGATAAATCGAAGGTAGCGTTTCTCATTTCCCTACTCACCGGAAAAGCTCTACAATGGGCGACGTCAATATGGCAAGCTAAAACTCCTTTAATTCTGTCTTTTGAGCAATTCACCTGTCATTTCTCTGAGGTTTTCAGTTCAAACACAGATGTACTCACCGTTTCTGATCAGCTCTTCCGACTGCAACAAGGTTCTTCTTCCATCCACGAGTACACCCTTCATTTCCGGACGCTGGCGGCGGCTAGTGGCTGGAATGAGACATTGCTGCTGGGTGCTTATCGTCACGGTCTCCACCCGGATATTCGCGCCGCTATGGCCATCTATGACGACAACATCGGGTTGGAGACCTTTCTACAGCGAGCTACGAGGGTATCCCAGCGCCTAGCCGCCTGCCAGCCACCTGAAACCGCTCCTCAGTCCGCTCCAGTACCAGAACCCATGCAAATCGATTCCACACGTCTCTCATGGTCAGAACGTCAACGCCGCATCAAGGAAAGACTCTGCTTATACTGTGGACAACCTGGTCATCTTCTACGAACCTGTCCTGTTAGACCCCCACGTCCGGTGGTGAGTACTATTCAATCAGACATTGAAACTGCTCACCTGACTCTTATACCTGTGACACTGCGTACTGCTGAACAAGATCTTTGTGTTTCTGCTCTCCTTGACTCAGGCTCATCGGGAAACTTCATCTCACAATAATGCATAGATCTCTTACGCTTGCCACGTCACCGCCATAGCCCTGCACTTTCTGTCAAGACCATCCAAGGAAAACCACTCGGACGTGGGCGGATCCGGTATTCTTCACCATACATCACTCTGCAAGTTGGTTTATTTCATCAGGAACAAATCAAGTTTCTGGTACTGGAGAACTCCACGGTTGACATCATTCTGGGACGTCCTTGGCTCCATCGTCATCATCCAGAACTCCGCTGGGATCCATGTGATATCATCGGGTGGAGTAAACATTGCCTGAAGAACTGTTTTACCCATTTACCCTCTCCAGCTTCTGCTCCACTGACCGTCGCATCAACCAAGATTGAAAGTCCTGAGACTGACAGTAATGTGGAGATCCCAGCGGAGTATGAGGATTACGAGGACGTCTTCAGCAAGCAAGCTGCCACGCAACTTCCTCCTCACCGGCCATGGGACTGTTCCATCGACCTGCTACCTGGGGCTCAATTACCTAAAGGACGCGTCTACCCTTTGTCCAACCCGGAGCGCCAGGCGATGGAGGAGTACATCCAGGAAGCTTTGAAGCAAGGATTCATTCGATCATCCACCTCACCAGCTGCCTCAAGCTTCTTCTTCGTGGGTAAGAAGGATGGAGGTCTCCGTCCCTGCATTGATTACCGTCAACTTAATGCCAACATCCTCCAACAACCATACCCTCTTCCACTCGTTCCTGCCACCCTCGAGGAACTCTGTGGGGCTCACATCTTCTCCAAGCTGGACCTGCGGAGTGCTTATAACCTCGTTCGTATTCGTGCGGGAGACGAGTGGAAAACAGCATTCATAACACCTACTGGCCACTATGAATACCTGGTTATGCCCTACGGTTTGTCCATCAGTCCCTCTGTCTTCCAAACGTTTATGAACGAGGTGTTCCGGGAATTTCTACATAAGTTTGTGGTCGTCTATATTGACGACATTCTGATTTATTCCCGGAACCAGGCCGAACATCGCCAGCACGTCCGTCAGGTCCTTCAAGTCTTGCGCCAACATCAGCTGTACCTCAAGCTTGAGAAGTGTGAGTTCCACCAGACTAAGATTCAGTTCCTGGGTTAGAACATCAGCCCCGAGGGTGTGCAAATGAACCTGGAAAAGGTGCAGTCCATCCTGAAATGGCCCAAACCCAGTACAGTCAAGGAACTTCAACGCTTCCTGGGGTTTTCCAACTTCTACCGCCGATTCATAAAGGATTACAGTCTCATCACTGCACCCCTGACCTCCCTCCTACGTGGTCGACCCAAACATCTGGTCTGGAACACCTCTGCCCACGAAGCATTCCAGCAACTTAAGAAGATTTTCAGCACTGCTCCTCTCCTACACCATCCTAACCCCAATCTCCCGTTCGTAGTTGAGGTAGATGCATCCACCATCGGCGTCGGAGCAGTGCTGTCGCAAGCAGCTGGTGAGTCCACTCTCCTCCATCCCTGTGCCTACTATTCCAAGAAACTGTCTCCGGCGGAGCAAAATTACGATGTAGGCAATCGTGAGTTACTTGCCATCAAACTCGCCTTGGAGGAGTGGCGTCATTGGCTGGAAGGGGCTAACCATCCGTTTACCATCATCACGGACCATAAAAACCTTCAATACCTTCGAGAAGCCAAACGACTCAACCCCCGCCAAGCCAGATGGGCATTATTCTTCACACGTTTCCAGTTCAAGATAACCTACCGTCCCGGATCCAAGAACATTCCTGCTGATGCTCTATCCAGACAATTCTCCCACGATGCCGTGGTTGAGCCTGAAACATCATTCCCTCAGATCTCATCGTTAGCCCCATCCAGTGGGACATTGACACCTGGATCCACGAAGCCACTCTCCAAGAGCCTGCTCCGCTGGAATGTCCAGAAGGTAAAATCTACGTACCCAGCTCCCAGCGTCAACACCTTCTGGACACAGTTCACCAGTCTCCGGGCTCTGGACACCCAGGTAGCAGACGGACCCTCTCGCTCATCCAATCTCGGTACTGGTGGTCCAGTATGACCCGGGATATCATCAGGTACGTCCAAAGCTGCTCAGTCTGTGCCACCTCCAATACTCCTCGTCATCTGCCCACAGGAAAGCTGGTGCCACTACCCATCCCGCAGAGACCCTGGTCCCATCTCGGGGTTGACTTTGTGACGGACCTCCCAGAATCTGAAGGTAACACCTGCGTGCTGGTTGTAGTGGACCGTTTCTCCAAGGCCTGCAAATTTCTCCCCTTGGCAGGCCTACCTACGGCTATGAAAACCGCCGAGTTACTCTACCAGCACGTATTCCGTCACTTTGGTCTCCCCGAGGAGATTGTGTTGGACCGGGGTCCACAATTCATCCCGCATGTATGGAAATCATTCTTCAAGTCACTTGGTGTTTCTGTTAATCTCTCATCAGGATACCACCCACAGACCAATGGCCAGACTGAGAGGAAGATCCAGGAGCTTGGACGTTACCTCCGGTCATACTGTTCCGCTGACCAACACAGCTGGAGCAGGTTCCTCCCGTGGGCCGAGTATGCACAGAACTCACTACGCCAAGAGACCACCGGACTAACTCCCTTCCAGTGCATACTCGGTTTTCAGCCGCCGCTGTTTCCCTGGACGGAGGAACCCACGAATGTTCCAGCTGTAGACTACTGGTTCCGAGAGAGTGTGGGACTCAGCTCATCAACATCTTCAACGAGCCATCCAACGCCACAAGGAATTCGCCGATGTTCGTAGAAGACCCACCCCATTATACCAACCTGGAGACAAGGTGTGGTTGTCTACGAGAGACATCAGGCTGAGGTTACCGTGCAAAAAGCTGAGTCCCCGCTACATCGGTCCATTCGAGGTCCTGAGGCAGATCAACGAAGTGACATATCAGCTTCAGCTCCCACCCAGGTACAGAATCCATCCCACCTTTCATGTGTCACTCCTTAAACCGTACATTCCCTCTGCCACAGATAATCCTGGAGCTGAAGCTGATACCCCTCCTCTGGAGATCCTGGATCAACCTTCCATCTACACTGTGAGTGAGATCCTGGATTCCCGACGTCGGGGCAACCGCCTGGAATATCTGATCGACTGGGAGGGGTACGGACCGGAGGAAAGATCATGGGTGGCCAGAGACGATATCCTCGATCCTCAACTTCTGACGGACTTCCACCAGAGCCACCCAGAACGTCCTGCCCCTCGCGGTCGAGGTCGTCCTCGACGTCGGAGAGGGGCGTCGGGAGCCGCCCCTGGAGGAGGGGGTAATGTCAGAGTTCTACCACAGCAAGATCCACCAACCACGCCCCCTGAAGACACACACACACGTTCACTGTCACCTGATTACTAATTACTCACCTGGATCCAATCAGCTCCCCTATATATACCCGGACAGATTCATTCCTTGTTGTCTGATCTACCGATCACACCCCTGCATGCTCGTCCCGTGGACTCTATGGTTTCCTGGTTCCATAGTTGGATTTACTTACCTGAACGCTGGACATCTCAGATAAGAACTCTCACCTCAATACCTGCTTCAATATACTTACCAAACCTGTTAATAAACTTACCTTTTATCTTATACACTCACCTCCATCTCTGCCTCCCTCTGTGCTGTGACAATATGTGCTTGTGCGTTAAAGTTAATGTATTTGTTAATTAAAAATCATTTTTAAATGTTAAAATACTACTCTGCCAACAAAAACAGCCTTAGCTATTTAATTTGTTGGATGATTTCCCTGAAAAGTGTGCATAATATGACTTTTTTATTTGTTTGACCATCACAATCTGCCTGACAACAGCAACTTTGGCTCAACCAATGCCATGGGTTTTTAAGCAGGACTATATCTGTTTGTCCAGCCAATAGATGACAGAGATAGCATTTAGGAAACCTGTTTGAAAAGCGTCATTGTTTTTGCAACTCCCTTTAAACATTTGTGAAATTAGAGAAATTTTTGAGTGCTTGTGTGTTAAATCAATGTATTTGTTAAAAGTCATTTTTAAATGTTAAAATACTACTCTGCCAGCAAAAATAACTATAACTATATAGTTTATAGGATGATTCCCCTGAAAAGTGTAAATATTGACTCTTTTGTTTGTTTGACCATCACAATCTGCCCAACAACAGCAACTTTGGCTCAACCAATGGTGTAAGTTTGAATCTGTTTGTTAAGCCAATAGATGACAGAAAGTGTTCAGGAAACCTGTTCAAAAAGTTTCATTATTTATAATTTCCTTTTAACATTTGTGAAACTGGTAAAAATGTTTTTCCCAGGGTTTTAGCACATGTGATAGTAGTCAAACACTGTAAATTATAGAGACTTTTTTTTGAGTGTTTGTGTGTGCCTCTGTGTTAAAGTCAATATGTTTGTTAATTAAAAGTCATTTAAAAATATTAAAATACTGCCAGTTTAACATGCAAAAACAGCTATAAATATGTATATTTGAAGCAATAGCCAAAAATACATTGTATGGGTCAAAATGATCGATTTTTCTTTTATGCAAAAAATCATTAGGATATTAAGTAAAGATCATGTTCCATGAAGATATTTAGTAAATTTCCTACCGTAAATATATCAAAACTAATTTTTCTAATTCCACTATTTCAAAGAGTTGTATCTCCTATCCTCACAAACCATACGTTAACAGAAAGCTTATTCATTCAGCTTTCAGATTATACAAACCTCAATTTCAAAAAAATTACCCTTTTGACTTGTTTTGTGGTCCAGGGTCATATATATGTTGTTTTTAGGACGATTTCACTGAAATGTGTGATTACTGCCACTCTTTTGTTTGACCATCACAATCTGCCTGACAACAGCAACTTCAGCTCAACCAATGGTGTGAGTTTGTCTGACGAACAGAAGACGAAAAGAAGGGAAAGTGTTCAGGAAACGTGTTTTTGCTGTTTCTTTTTAACATTTATGTAATGTACATGTGATTCAAATTCTACTTTGTGTGCATTTTTGTTAAATTAAATGACACATTTACTAATGCTTGTCATCACAATTACAACTGCCTGGTTTTACTTGAAATTGTTTAGGATTTTGTACAATTGTGTGTGTGTGTGTGTGTGTGTGTGTGTGTGTGTGTGTGTGTGTGTGTGTGTGTGTGTGTGTGTGTGTGTGTGTGTGTATGTCCAGATCATTCCCACAGTGCTTCCCAAAGCAAGCCAGGGCTTGTTAAATAATTTAACCCCCGGAGTCAAGCATTGGAACAGCTTGAGTGAGTTTTGGAGAGAACTGCGCTAAAGCCTGGTGGTCCCCATCTGTGTGTGCGGAGGGTCCCCAGACGACCTGTCGCTTAAGAGTGTCCAGAAACAGACTCTCTTCAGATAATTGGGCTTATGCTGCTTCAACATTTAATTATGACCGCAAGGATGCGATAATGAATACACCTAATCCAAAGCAAAATGGTGGGATTTCACAAAGATTAAGAAGATTATTTAACAAAAGACCAGCTCCTTCAGCAACACGACTATAATATCTGCACAAATCTGGATTATTAACAAACGAGCAGCGTGTTGTTTAAAACTACTGCACATGAAAGTGTCAGATTAATCTTGTCATCTCATGACAACGCCAATCAATGTCTTTGCAAGGTTAAATTAGGGGAACAATTTGTTTCATTTAGAAAACAAAAGAACTTCCCAGGAGGACCTGTAATACCTCAAAATAAATACATAAAAATACCCATAACTTGCTCTAAAGCATAGTTTTGCTGGTAAAGTTCATAAAATCTTTACAGTAAGCCAAATAAGGTACAGGTCAAGACAGAGCAACAGCAACAGTTTTTTCAGACTGTAGGAATGTCCAGGTCTCTTCCGTTCAAGACTTCCTCCGCTACACAAAAATGTGGAGCAAATTCCTTCCTGGAGTTCCAGTGAAGCTAATCTGCGCTCTGAAGGAGACAGCAGTCTGCCGCAGCTGTTTACACAAATACATGAAACTCGGTCACAGAGACACGTGTAGGGAGTGGAGCGACTGAAAACAGCCTTGCTACACAACATATACAGTCAAAGTGACTTGCAAGTCCTCAGAGGTGAAGGAGTTAAAGGAGGATGTCAGAAATCATCCTGTTATGCTTTATGAACCATCAGCTCTCATTTTCAGCCACACATATTCACTGACCGTCACGCAGTGGCCGTCGGATTCACTCCCTCCTGCCTTGATGGCAAAAACAGATAATGCTTGTGCACTTTTTTTTGCACTTTTCACTTGAGTGATGTCCTTTTTTTAAGAGTTAAATAGAAATTAAGAGAACAAAGTCTAAATATTTCGAGAACAAAGTCAAAATTACAGGAATAAAGTCGGAATATTTGGAGAATGAAGTCAAAATTACAAAAATTAAGTTGTAGCATTTACAAGATTAAAGTTATAATATTTTGAGAGTATGGCCTATATTGCACAAGTAAATGGCCCAGAGAAATTCCAGTGGAAAAATTGTGGGATTACTAGCAGAAATCATACCATGTGTCATATACTCGCAGGGACATTAAGCTTGGAAATAATATTTCATGTCTTTGATTGCATTCATTAGTTGTAGTGTGCCAGCCACCCAATAATAGCAATAGCTTTTGGTACTTTTAATATTATTTTTTTTTTATTAGTAATATGCACTGCTAAGAGCTCATTTGGACAATTTTAAAGGTTCTCGTAATTTTGACTTTTTTGTATTTAAAATATTTCAACTTTATTCTCCTAGTGCTACAACTTTACTTTCATAATTTTGACTTTATTCTCAAAATATTTCGACTTCATTCTTAAAATATTTCAACTTTATTCTCAAAATGTTTCGACTTTATTCTCAAAATATTTAGACTTTATTCTTGTAATTTTGACTTTTTTTTCCTCAAAATATTTAGAC
>NC_133384.1:19745236-19797274 GCF_049309525.1 Garra rufa
TGAATTTATTATTAGACAGCATAAAGGGGTGCCAAGAACTGTTTAAATCTCTGTCTAAACAATCAGCGGATTACAGTTTCCTTTATTTACAGCTGCATTACAAGTGCACAGAGGGGTCGAGTCCCAGCTGAGTGCTACCTTGGTACCTGATGTCCGTATTTCCCATGATCAACCCTCTCTAAAGGTTTAATACCAGCTATTTTTGACTTCTCGCTATTCTTAGCTCTGCAGTCTCTTCCTGTCCTGCTGTTCAAATGGCGCTTAATAATTTAGCGAAACGAGCGCTGCTGTTTATCAGTTGACCACACGGCCTACTGTAAGTGCACTACAAAACACTGCAGAGAGAGCGAGAGCTGGAGGTGAAGAGACCTGTATAACGGCACACTTCCTGTCTATCTGACCTCCATGACAGCATCTTTGATGTGTGAAATAGACACAGTTGAGCAGTATGGAAAGAGCCTATCGCGGAAGCCCAGCTGAGTACACCCACACAACCCATCTGTAGTGGAGGTGATTCACACTCATACGCACACAGCAACACAGCGCTGAGCTTCCTCAACAGCGTTTACTAGGTCACCACACACATGCACACAGTTAAGAAAGTATGTATAACACTAGTGTTCAAAGTTTCAAGTTTGGGGTCAGTACAATTGTAAACAATGTATCACAGCACAAAAACATTAAAGGGACAGTTCACCTAAAAGTTAAAATCACTCCATGATTTACTCACCCTCAAGCCAACCTTTCTTCTTTCAGACGAATACAAACGGAGTTGTATTCAAAAATGTCCTGGCTCTTCCAAGCTTTATAATGGCAGTGAATAGGTGTGAAATTTTGAAGTCCAATAAAGTGCATCCATCCATCATAAGAAGTACTCCACACGGCTCTAGGGGGTAATAAAAGCCTTCTGAAGCGAAGCATTTGTGTAAGAAAAATATTTATATTTAAAACTCTGTTAACCGTAATCTCTAGCGTCCGCTAACTGTTGTGAGTTTACGAGAGAGTGAAGCTCCAGCGGATGATGTAGGATGTAGGAAGGAAGTGATGAACACAACAAAACAAAAAAAACTTGGTTTCTTGTAAGACTGGCATATTCTCATCGGAGCTTACACTACGCCTATGTCCTACTTCATCTGCTGGAATGCCACTCTCTCATGAATGTGTGTACGCCAGTTAGCGAAAGCTTGAGATTACGGTTTATAAAGTTTTAAATATGGATATTTTTCTCACACGAATACCTTGATTTGCTTCAGAAGGCCTTTATATGGAGTACTTTTTATGATGATGGATGCACTTTATTGGGCTTCAAAATCTCAACACCCATTCACTGCCATTATAAAGCTAGGAAGAGCCAGGACATTTTTTTAATGTAACTCCAGTTGTATTTGTCTGAAAGAAAAAGTCATATACATCTAGGATGGCTTGAGGGTAAGTCATTAGGTAATTTTCAATTTCAAGAATGAAAATTAGCTCATTATTTACTTCAACAGGTCAAAACAAGTCCAATAAAGCGCATTCATCCATAATAAAAGTGCTTCATACGGCTCCGAGGAGTGAATAAAGGCCTAATGTAGCGAATCGATGCATTTTTGTAAGAATAATATCAATATTAAAAACATAATAATCGCTTTAAGGTGTTCCAAGCGGATGACGTAGGGCGTATACGTTGTGCATGCGCTGGTAAGGAACTTGGACTTGTTTTGACCCGTTGAAGAGAAACACCCACCTATTACCATGATAAAGCTTGAAAGAGCCAGGACATTATTTAATGTAACTCCGATTGAATTCTTCTGAAAGAAGGAAGTCATATACACCTAGGATGCTGTGAGGGTGAGTAAATAATAGGCTAATTTTCATTTTGGGTGAACTATTCCTTTAAGCTGCTTTGAAACAATTTATATTGTATAAACTGCTAAATAAATGGCTTTTGACTTTTTTAAAAATTTTCTTAAAAGACAAATGGCAGTTATTAGCATAAATCGCTATTATTAGCATATTTAAAAAATATTCATAGAAATCTTTAGTTCATATATGTGACCCTGGTCTTAAGTAGCCATGGTATATTTGTAGCAAAAGCCAAAAATACACTGAATGGGTCAAAATATAATTTTTTTCTTTTATGCCAAAAATGATTAGGATATTAGGTAAAGATCATGTTCCATGAAGATATTTTGTAAATTTCCTACAAAAAAAAGACATTTTTGATTAGTAATATGTACTGCAAAAACTTAATTTAAACAACATTAAAGGCTATTTTCTCAATTTTTAGATTTTTTTGTACCCTCATATTTCAAATTTTCAAATAGTTATATCTCAGCCAATCTTAAATAATTTATCAATGGAAAGCTTATTTATTCAGCTTTCATATGATGTATAAATCTAAATTTCAAAAGATTGACCCTTATGGCCGGTTTTATAGTCTAGGGTCACATATGTTCTATAAAGCTTGTCCAAGTTAGCAACAGTAACCAAAAGGGACGGCACTGAGCAAAAGGTCAATTACGATTACTGTTCCTGGTTAATGTTGCCTGTAACTGCAGTTCTATGATCTTTTTCCCCATGCAAACCCAAACCATAATTACTAGTGGGAAAAGGAAATTTGAGTCTAGATCAGTGGCTTCAGGCAAGTATAGATTCATATACATAATTTACCAAAACTACACCCATATCCACTTCATAAATCAAACCACCTATAAACAAGCAACTTGCAATTAGCACTGAGATGACTGAAGTGACCAATAAAATTGTGGCATATTATGAAAAAAATTATATGTTTGACGGAAGTCTCCTATGCTCATGCTGCATTTATTTTATGAGTAATAAGTAATATTGTAAAATATTATTACTATTTAAAATAACTGTTTACTATTTTAATATATCGTAAAATGGCATTTATTCCTGTGATGGCAGAGCTGAATTTTCAGCATCATTATTCCAGTCTTCACTGTCATTTGATCCTTCAGAAATCATTCTCATATGATTCTCATATGAGACCCTGGACCACAAAACCATAAGAGTTCATTTCTATACATTATCTGAAAGCTGGATATATGGTTTGTTAGGATAGGACAATATTTGGCTGAGATACACCTATTTGAAAATCTGGAATCTGAGGGTGCAAAAAAAATCTAAATATTGAGAAAATTGCCTTTAAAGTTGTCCAAATGAAGTTCTTACCCCCAATTTCCACCAGATGCGTAACGGCTGCGTTACGGCTCCGGCACGGCGGCGGAGTCAATAGGTTTCCATTAAAGTCAATGAGTGTATTTCCACTGAATGCGGTACAGCTGCGTTCCGACTCCGGTAATCCGCAGCCCTCCGGAGCAGATACGCAGAGCTTCTATTTTTGCCGGATGCCGGAGCGCTCCGCAGCACTACAGGGCAGAGTACGCAGGACAGGAAGTCGAGTGACGAAACAGAACAGCCAGAAACAAAATAAAAGATCCGTTTAATTTTCAAAATAAAATACACCGTGCTCATATTTCCCTACACTACACCTTGAAAACGTCATAATGGGCTGGAAAACTGTCCATGGTTTGGTAGTTCTGTTTATAGAAACTACTTATCGCGCGATCACACCAGAATTCGCGAGATTACATAGGGCCTCGTGACGTCAGCTGTCAGTCATGACCGCAGCCGTTCCGCAACAAATCCGGACCTGGTGGGTATTGACGGACGACGGAACACGGAGCTGTTACGCAGCGGAGCCGTAACGCAGCCGTTACGCATCTGGTGGAAATTAGGGGTTAGAAATGCATATTACTAATCAAAAATTAAATTTTGATATGTTTATGGTAGGTAATTTACAAAATATCTTCACGGAACATGATCTTTATTTGATATCCTGATGATTTTTGGCATAAAAGAAAAATCTATAATTTCGACCCATGCAACGTATTGTTGGCTATTGTTACAAGTATGCCCATGCTACTCAAGAATGGTTTTGTGGTCCAGGTCACATATGCTGATTTTGTGTTTAAAAGACAGTAGCTATTATTGAAACCAATAATATAATGGATACAATCATAATATTCATCTGGAGTGCTTTCGTAAATGTTGTACAGTAAGAAGTTCGACCTGTAACTTAAAGATCTATTGTATGCCTCCAGACAGCATGAATTTTCTACATCTGTGTTTTAAAAGATAGCAGCATCATTTTATTATTTTTACACAGATTAGTAGTTCTATTAGTAAAATCTATTGACTTTAGCAATCTGCATTATGTGCCAATGGTGACCATTTGATAACAGGGAAACAGAACTTTTCAAGTTTTTCTCCAAAGTTTGCATGCCTGTAACTCAAGAAGTATTAACAATATCGTAATGCCCTTTTAGATATTGGGTCCTAACAAACTTTCATTTTGGCTCATATTGTTTCAAACTGACTCACATTTGGCCTTTGTCCACTGAAAATTTGGACATTTTAACGGTTTACTTCTGGAGCCATATTGAAATTCCAATATCTCTGGAACCGAATCTCATAGGGCAATAAAAATAAAGAAGCCAAAAGGAAAGTTTGTTAAGACCCAATATCTAAAAGGGTATTAGGATATCTTTAATACTTCTTGAGTTACAGACATGCAAACTTTGGAGAAAAACTTAAAAAGTGTTGTTTCCCTGTTTTCAAATGGTCACCATTGGAACATTATGGAACGAAGATTGCTAAAGTCAACAGATTTTACTAATAGAACTACCAATCTGTGTAAAAATAATATAAAGATGCTGCTATCTTTCTGAAGTCATTTTTACCCCCCTGTAACTTGACTCTGAATCAATTGCCATTTTGACCTCCCTCTACAAAACAGTGGATTACTCCGTAAATATTCATCCATGGCATTTAATATTTTGGCTTTCATCACTATACATATCTATTTTTCTTATATTATTGATTTCAATAACAGCTACTGTCCTTTAAACATAAACAACAGCCAACAATACATTGCATAAGTCAAAATTATAGATTTTTTATGCCAAAAATCATTAAGATATTAAATAAAGATGATGTTCTGTGAATATATTTTGTAAATTTCCTACCATAAAATATTGTTAAGACCCGATATCTAAAAAGGCATTAATACTTCTTGAGTTACAGGAATGCAAACTTTGGAGTAAAATGGCACATAATGCAACAAAGATAGCTAAAGTCAAGACAACTGCATTGAACATACCTGTCTGAGTGCCATAAATATTATTTTTCCAAAGTTCACCTGCTTATAACTCAAAAAGTATTAAATATATCACAATATGATTTATGGTCTTATGGTTTACGGTCACCATTGGCACATAATGCAACAAAGATTGCTAAAGTCAACAGATTTCATTAATAGAACTATCAATCTCTGTGCAACTCCCTGTAACTTGACTCTGAATCTAAGGTGAGAATTGCCATTTTGACCTCTCTCTACAAAATAGTGGATTACTCAGTAAATATTCATTAATGACATTTAATATTTTGGCTTTCATCATTATACATGTTAACCTTTCTTCTGAAAAAATATTACCAAAATCTAAAATTTGAGCCGGGGACCTCTGGTTGATCTCTAATAATAAGAGGTTCACATCCACTCTATTAGGTAGCTATGTGTCACTAGAACATGAAAGGGCTACAGGCTCTCCATCACAAGCCCCATAATGTGTTTTCTTTGTGTACATATGTATGTGCGCGTATGTGTGCCAAACAAGCATTCCAGAGACTCGATGTGACAATGTGTCTTGATGTGTAAATTACCACCACTTGTGTGAGAACCGAATCTCTGATCACTTCCTTTACATAGTAAATGTGTTCCTATAGCGACCGTATGACTGGCACAATGAGCCCAGTGGGTGGACCGCTACAATAGGTCCTCTGTTTTTCATGGAGAGAGCGCAAATATGTGAAGTCATAGAGGGACAAAAGGAAAACTAATACATCAGATTACGGAATATTCACTTCGTAAGGTAGTCAGGTGAAAATGGCACATTTGCTTAGGTATTTTTGACTTGCCTTTTAAGTCACATGACATCAATATTGACTCCATTGACTTTCTAATTATTCTTGGTCGTAGTGAATAATTAATCTATCTTTGTCATCTTTTCTCTGCTTTCCAACAAACACCTGCCAACTCCAAGTAATCCACAAAAAATAATTCAAATAATTAATAATCAATGGACAAAAAAAAAAGTTTGAAACAGTTGTCAGGTCATAGCAAGTGAAATTGAGGCTGTTAGTACAGTTTATTTCTACTTTTCTCATGAATGTAAGTAAATGTAAGTTAACATTCATAATTATAACTCTCAATTGACAAAAAAAAAAAAAAATGGCCGGAGGAAAACAGGATCACACCATTTTAATGTACAGTATCAAAAAATGGTTATTAATTTTGAGTATTGCTAAAGAATACATTTAACAATGATATTAAAATATGTGTGTTTTTAAAAATTAGATTAGAAACCTATTAGCATTATATGATATAGGTAAATCTATTAAAATAAATATTTTTAAATTTTCGTTTAATTGCTTAGGACTTTGCCATTTAAAACTGTTAATTAATAATAAATAAATAAATAATAATTAAAATAAATAAAATAGTTAAATAAGTAAATATGCAATTATTTAATGAATACACAGTTATCTAATTAAATAAATAAACAGATAAAATGGTTAATTAAATAAATAAAATAGATTAAATTGCTAAATAAATCAATAAATGTTTTTTAAAAAGACAAATAAATAAATAAAATCAAAGAAACCATACATTGTGAATCATTATAAAATTATGGTTCAAATAAATTTAATTAAATAAATAAAACAGATAAAACAGATGGTTAAACAAATAAATAAAATAGATTACATTGCTAAATAAATAAATATTTAAACTAGATTAAATAAATAAAATAGATGAAATAGTTAAATAAATAAACAAATAAATAAAATAGATGAAATAGTTAAATAAATAAATAAATAAATAAATATATAATGGTTTAAATAAATAAAATGAAATAAATAAATAAATATTTTTAAAAGATAAATAAATAAAATAGAATAACTTTAAATAAATAAATAAATAAAGTGATTATTTACAAATTATTGTTCTCACCGTACATTGTGAACCATTATAAAATAATGGTTCAAATAAATTAATTAATTAAATAAAACAGATAAAATGGTTAAATAGCTAAAAAAATATATTACATCGCTAAATAAATAAATATTTAAACTAGATTAAATAAACAAATAAAATTGATCAAATAATTAAATAAATAAACAAATAAATGAATAAGTGAGTATTTAAAAAAAATGTTCTCACCATACATTGTGAACCATTATAAAATAATGATTCAAATACATAAATGAATTAAAAAAATAGATAAAATGGTTAAATAAATAAATAAAAATATTAAATTGCTAAATAAATAAATAAATATTTTAAAAAGATAAATAAAATAGAAGGCCTTGTTAAATAAATAAAGAGCGGCGCCGCCTGCGCCTCAGGGACCGGCCAAAAACACCCGCAAGAGAACTGCGAAACGTCCCTGACGCGGGCAACCCAGAGGTGCCCTCGCTCAAATACCGCCGTCGACCCATGGGTCGGTGGTACCCACAATTTCACAGAAAGAGATAATTTCCTCACCTCTGGGGCCTCGGCCCCGAGCTCCCTTCTCGAGCAGCACTTCCACTCCTCGGAACTGGACTCGGAGCCCGATATCGCCAGCGCGGGAACCAGGGAAGAAGGTAAGCACTGCTTTTTGCAGTCAGACTTTTCTCCAGGACGTTCATCCTTCTGGGATCAGTCCCCTTCCCCAGTCCCTACTTCATCGTGCCCAAAAAGAGTGGTGGGTTAAGGCTCAGAGCCCTGAATCGGTCCCTTCTCAGGCTGCCGTTCAAGATGCTCATGACGAAGCGCATGTTAACATGCATCCTTCCCCAGGATTGGTTTGCAGCCATAGACCTGAAGGACGCGTACTTTCACTTCTTGATTCTTCCTCGACACAGACCCTTTCTTCGGTTTGCTTTTGAGGGTGGAGCGTATCAGTACAAGGTTCTCCCATTTGGCCTGTCCCTCTCTCCACGCGTCTTCATGAAGGTCGCGGAAGCTGCCCTGTCCCCTCTTTGGCAGACGGGCTTTCACATTCTCAACTATCACAACGACTGGCTTCTCATAGCTCACTCGCGAGATCTGTTGTGCGAACAGAGGGACCTGGTGCTTCAGCACCTCAGCCATCTGGGCCTTCAGGTCAACCGGGAAAAGAGCAAACTCAGTCAAACGAGCGTGCGCAGTCAGTGCTGAAGTGTCTGGAATTATTCAGACACAAGACAGCGGTTCCTCTCAAAACATTTCAGAGGCTCCTGGGGCATATGGCAGCTGCAGCCGCGGTCACGCCGCTGGGCTTGCTTCATATGAGACTGCTTCAGCGCTGGTTAAACGACCGAGTCCCGAGACGGGCATGGCACCGTGGCACACTCCGGACTGGCGTTTCCCCGCCTATTCAGCTCGTGGTCAGACCTTGCCTTCCTACGGGCCGGAGTGCCCCTGGAACAGGTGTCCAGGCATGTTATGGTTTACACGGATGCCTCCGCCACGGGTTGGGGTGCCGTGTGCAACGGGCAAGCAGCATCGGGCTCCGACCGCCGTCTGCTCCTTTGGAGTCAAACGTGGCTGAAGTCTCTACGTGCCGTTCACATACCAGGGGAACTGAACCGTGCAGCCAATCAGCTCTCACGGCAGTCCACCCACCCTGGAGAATGGCGACTCCACCCCGAGACAGTCCAGCTGATTTGGAGTCATTTCGGCGAGGCCCAGATAGATCTGTTTGCCTCCCCCGAATCCTCCCACTGCCAGCTGTTTTACTCCCTCACCGAGGCTCCCCTCGGCAGGGATGCTCTGGCTCACAGCTGGCCTCCGGGGCCCAAGTACACCTTTCCCCCAGTGAGCCTCCTTGCACAGACCCTGTGCAAGATCCGGGAGGATGAGGAGCAGGTTCTACTGTTTGCGCCACACTGGCCTACCCGCACCTGGTTCCCAGAACTCATTTCCCTCGCAGCAGCCCCTCCGTGGAAAATCCCCTTGAGGAAGGACCTTCTTTCTCAGGGGATGGGCACAATTTGGCACCCGCGCCCCGACCTGTGGAACCTGCACGTCTGGCTCCTGGACGGGACGTGTCAGACCTCTCCGGCCTTCCACAGGCCGTGATAGAAACTATCACTTAGTCCAGAGCCCCCTCTACAAGGCAGGCTTATGCACTGAGGTGGGGTCTGTTCGTTGACTGGTGTTCCTCTCGAGGAGAGGACCCCCAGAGATGCAAGAGGAGGCAGACCCAGCTTCTGCAATGTTGTGTCCAGTCCGTGCTTTACGCATATACGTAGACCGCACTCGACACTTCAGACGCACTGAGCAGCTCTTTGTCTGCTTTGGAGGTCAGCAGAAAGGGAATGCTGTCTCCAAACAGAGGTTGGCCCATTGGGTGGTAGATGCCATCTCCCTGTCTTATTTATAACAGGGAGAGTCGTGCCCCTTAGGTGTTCGTGCCCACTCCACACTCCACACATCCTATGCTTTGGCTCATGGCGCCTCACTAGCAGATATCTGCAGAGCTGCCGGCTGGGAGACACCTAATACCTTCGCCAGGTTTTACAACCTCCGCGTAGAGGCCGTATAGTACATAAGACTTTCAGGTGAGCGGGAGGACAGCTGGTGTCGGCTTGCTGCGCCATTCCCACGAGGATCCGTGCACTATTTCCCAGAATGTTCCCTCCGGCGAACCCTGGGTCCTCCATGCCCCGCAGTCAGGCCTAGATGCGGAGTAGTCCCTGACTGTGCTCCTGCCGGGTCTCCTTCACCCCGCAGGTTGTGGCAATATTCTCAGTATTTTTCCAGTGGTCAGCCAGAAGGCCGCTGTTTCCCTCGTATATCCCTAAGAACTTATGGATATATTGAATTTACTTCTATTTCCACATGAAAAGATCTCATGTGCTCCGCCCCCCCAAACCATGCTTCAGTACAACTGGCATCCCTGTGGGGTCCCCCACTATTGGCCCTCAGGGCGTTGGGAAGGTTACGTATTCAATGACCATCTGCTGACACGTCCGCCTGTCAGCACGTGGTGTTGTGCGTAACGCGGCGTCAGGGTCGTGGTCTGTTCCATGGTTCTGTTCCCATGTAACATCGTAGTGAAACGACTGAAGGGGAACGTCTAGGTTACGAAGGTAACCCTCGTTCCCTGAAGGAGGGAACGGAGACGTTACATCCTCTGCCACGACCTGACGTCGCGCTGACGCCGACTCGATCCGGCTCCTCAGCAAAAACCTGAATGAGTGGTGTGTGCCGCCATCTTATATACCTGTATGTACGGGGGAGTGGCTTGGCATGCAAATACCACTCGCCAATGTTAATTGGCCTTTTGAATAAGGCTCAGAGATGATTGGTCTCTCAGGCGATTCCCATGTAACGTCTCCGTTCCCTCCTTCAGTTACCTTCGTAACCTAGACGTTCGCACCATGCACTGTGAGCCAGCTCCTGCCAAACATAAATAATTTCCTCCACCTGTTTCCCAGGCCATATCACAGTTCTGCAGCCCCGTGGAGATGTCTGGTGTCTCTCCCATAAAAGTGACCTCTTGACCCTGCCTCAGTGTTTCATGGGTGGGATAGAACAGTGGCGAGAGGTGGGGGAAGTGTGTAGCACCATTGTGTCAAGCAGCAATCAGCTCTCTCCAAGCCTTTCACAGTCTTTGTATAACACAGCAGCTCCGGCATTTACCCCACTAAAGACTCGTCATTAAACCGTCAGTCCCGACAACACTAACAACACATTTACACAGGTGCCAGCCAATCTACAAAACCTACAGTGGCTTTTATACCACACAAAAACATACTTGCAGATCTAGCGCTAGCCACTGATTAACGCGACACATTATACAGTGTGATACAGCTAATAACGCCACTCTTCATTAGGACCACAGCATTTTGTTTATGTTATGATTGTGCTAATTAATGGTGTTTTGACTGACAGCTGATACCAATTACAGTGCCTGCACTTGTATGCGTTGTTGCAGGCCATATCATGAAATATTCATGCAGCATCGACACGCGCCAAGCGCCGCACACGGAGCCGTCCACGTTTTATGCACCGCGACCATATTTTCCATAAATGCAAATGGTCTGTAATTGTTTTCATGAGAAAGGAGATACTACGATCTACAGATGGGGGCATTCATGCGGTACTGTCTCAATGGCAACATTTGGTTAATGGTGCACAAATATCATCTTCGCAAAAGGAAAGAGAGTGAAAGAGGCTGATTTAAGACTGTAATAAATGCTGGAGTATCCGCCGCAATTAACAACTGTTTTACACAGAGAGCTTTTTTTTCTACAAGAGGCTAATTATAAGACAGAGAATTGCTTCTCAGCATAGGGAGATATAATAAACTGTGATGAGCCCCCAGGCATTCTCCTGGGCTGCCGCCATGTGATCTGAACTGACTCGGAGTCGGGTTACTCCACACTAACGGCTGACTCCAAACCAGTGCAGACAGCTAAATGAACATGAAGCCCTGATCCTGGCAGACAATGACACTAAATGTTGCTACTATGTCTTTGTAATTGTATGCCATATCTCAGTTCAAAAGTTTGTGGTCATTTTTTAATTGATACTTTTATTCAGCAAGGATGCATCAAATTGAGCAAAAGTGGCAGTAAAGACATTAATAATGGTCCAAAAGAGACGTTTTTTAAAAACAACCCTAAACTTTTAAACATTAGTGTGCCCTATGATTTCCACAATGCAGGAAGCGATGACAGAATTGCAGAATCCAGTCATAAAAAAGGAATTTACTGTATAATGTCACAGAATTTGCCAAATTTTGGATGACTAAATCAAAATCAGGTCAGCACTTAAATCAAATCACGATATGGACTGGTGTATGTCAATATTAAACCGCAAAAATACTATTTAAATATGAATCCTGCATGTTCTTTGTGTCTATTTATGAATGAGTGGCGCTTGATTTCATTTACTACACACAAACTGTATGGAAATGGATCGAAAAAAATATGTAAAATTGAACATGTCAGCATTAAAGGGATAGTTCACCCAAAAATGAAAATTTGATGTTTATCTGCTTACCCCCAGGGCATCCAAGAATCCAAAAATCAGTATTTAATCTGTGAAATACATATAAAACATGTTAAATAAACAGATTTTATAGGACTGGGAAAATAAATCGATGCATTGTGAATCGAGAAATGATTCTGCATAGATTCTGAGATATTTGCATGAAAAATCAGCATTTTTACGTGTCATATATGGGTTGTTTACACATGAACAATCAGTATTTAACGTGTGAAATATACGTTTAAAACACGTATAAAAAAATATTTTATAGGGTTTCATGATTTAATTGAATTTGACATGCTTTTTAAATAATATTTTTAATTTAACTATTAAAACAAGTCAAAAAAAATAAAACTGATTTCATAGTGTATGAAGGCAAATTCACAAAATGTGCATGGCTGGACAGTGCGTGATTTACAAAGTGACTTTAATACCAATAAGCAATTCTTAAACAAACCAAACCTTGAATAATATTTTAATAATTTAAGTAACAAAAAACAGCTTCTGTTTTTGTGTGATGTGTAAACCAATAATAATCACATCTTTTGTCAATTAAAGTCTTGATTAGGGGTGTCAAACTTTCAAAATTCTTTAAAATATACCCTTGTTACAATTTATTTGGACTTTTTATATAAATGTAACAACATATTAAAAACTGAATGAGATCCACTATCACAAACTCCCATAATTGGGAGATTTTCATATCGATATAACCACATACAGTTGAAGTCAAAAGTTTTCATACACCTTGTAGAATCTGCAAAATGTTATTTTACCAAAATAAGAGGGATCATACAAAATGTATGTTATTTTTATTTAGTACTGACCTGAATAAGACATTTCACATAAAAGACATTTACATATAGTCCACAAGAGAAAATAATAGTTGAATTTATAAAAATGACCCTGTTCAAAAGTTTACACACACACTTGATCCTTTTTTTTTTTGTGACCTGAATGATCCACGGCTGTGTTTTTTGTTTGTTTGTTTAGTGATAGTTGTTTATGAGTCCCTTGTGTGTCCTGAACAGTTAAACTGCCCGCTGTTCTTCAGAAAAATCCTTCAGGTCCCACAAATTCTTTGGTTTTTCAGCATTTTTGTGTATTTGAACAATTTCCAACAATGACTGTATGATTTTTAAGATCCATCTTTTCACACCGAGGGACTCATATGCAACTATTACAGAAGGTTCAAACGCTCAGTGATACTTGTTTAGAAGGAAAAAAGATACAGTAAGTGCCAGGGGTGAAAACTTTTGGAATTTGATTAGTGTAAATTGAACTTATTTTTTCTTCTCGGAAACATGTAATTATCTTCTGTAGCTTCGGAAGGACAGTACTAAATGAAAAAAATAAAATAATATATATATATAGGCAAAATAAGAAAAATGTACACATCTGTATTCTTTTCAAAAGTTTACACCCCAGCTCTTAATGCATCACTTTTCCTTCTGGAGCATCAGTGAGTGTTTAAACCTTCTGTAAAAGTTGCATATGAGTCCATCAGTTGTCCTCAGTGTGAAAAGATTGATCACAAATCTTACAGTCATTGTTGGAAAGGGTTCAAATACACAAAATGCTGCAAAATCAAAAATGTGTGGGACCAAAAGGATTTTTCTGAAGAACAGCAGACAGTTTAACTGCTCAGGACAAACAAGGGACTCATGAACAACCATCACTAAACAAACATCCTTTATGTGAGATATCTTACCTCAGGTCAGTACTAAATAAAAAATAACATGCATTTTGTATGATTTCTCTTATTTTGGTAAAATACTGAACCTTTTGCAGATTCTGCAAGGTGTGTGTAAACTTTTGACTTCAACTGTATGTCTTACTGAAGGGAAAATCTAAAAATGTAAGAATCACCCATTGGAAAAATACAAATCGTCGACCTTGCAGATTCTGAAGCATTTCAACTGCGAAACGATCACTGCGAGAAAGAAGTTAATGAAATCAGACATGTGGTCTCACACCTGTTTATAACCTCATAGGTCACTGTCCAGCTGCTTAAGTTTCATCTGTTTGACCTATGAGGAGTGACACTCTTTCGAGACATGAAAAGTGCACTTACATAAACACTCAGTTACGGTTATGTAGAGTGTGACAAACGATCACAAGAGACCATTATAAAAACATTAAAACATTACGACGAGAACATCGTGTCACAAAGGGTATGCTGGGAAGCCGAGCGAACGCAAAAGGACAAAAACACATAATTGCTCACACATACAGTACACGCCCTCATTGTACCTGTACGTATTAAGTGGACACCTGGGAGAGTTCAGACAACACCTGTTCAAGTCCTCAAATCGTAGTTGTGCTCTCTTCATACCCAGGTGGCCACAAAGAGACACAGACACCCATGTTGGGAGTGTCCTAAAAATAACATGTCCCTCTCACTAGTTATTCAAGGAAGGAGTTCTTGTTAAAGATGAAGTCATTCATAGAGAGCACGATACTGGGTGTTAACAAGAGTAATTGCTATCAAAAATGCAATTAGGCTCTAAAGAGTGTGTATTTATATATCTGCATCTGTTTCTACATAAATACCTCCCCTAACTAGTTACACAATGAGAACTGATGAGACCAAGTTCGACTAACTGCCTGAGTCAGCAAACATCTAAAAAAAGGATCGTGTAATACATTAATCGTGTATTAGTTTTCGACTCTCTTTCGAGACTGTTCGTTCCTTTCTCTCTCTCATGCATTTCACACACATGGACTCATATAACACATAGTCATATATAAACACTATTCATTTGAGTGTGACATTACAACTGTCATTAACCGGAGCTGACAGCTGTGTGTACTCTGACTTGCGTTGCTCGCGTGTACACAGAGATCTTTGACCTTAAACACACGTCACACTTTACGCCACTCTACTGCTCTTATACACATAGACACCCTGTATATGACCCCACTTAAGACACTGTTGTCCACTTAACCCACTGAACTGTTTTAAAGCACCGGAGAGAATGACATGGCCTGATCTGAGCCCACATTTCATATTACATTTGGCTATGCTAACATTTTTATAGTGTTTAATACTCTAGTTTGTAAGTACAAGTTCCACAGCTGAGGCAAAACATTGTGCTCATGTCAGGACTCAAATATATGGAGCTTTTATGAGGGCAATAGGTCAAATTTGTACTCGTCCTGCCTTATTAAACACACAATTATGTGTATATATGTATACATGAATATATGAAAGAATGGCTTGTTTCGTAGCAGAAAACTGTAAACTAATGTACAAAGAAGCTAATAAAATAAAACAAAATAAAAATGATTAGGTATAACATATTATTCAGTAATAGCTACAATTTAGGTTTATATGAATCTTTATTTTAAAGCTTAAAACTAAGTTTTAAAGTTTCGGAATTTATAACTGAAATCATTACTTTAGAGAATATATTATAGACAGTGAATATAAGACTATGAAAAAAAAAATATATATATATATATATATATGGTTATTTTCTACATAACCATACTATTTTCTTTGCTAGAAAGAACCTAATACAATTTTTAAAGAATTATAATTAGAATCTTTCAATAATGACTTAATATCCCTTATTTAGCGACTATAAAGAAACATAGTCAAATGAAAGCTGGAATAAAATAAAATAAAATAAAATAAAATAAACCTGTTTTAGCACCATTTCCAGTTTTGCCATTGTACATTTATTATTTAAATGTAATTTATTATTATTTAATTTATTAATATTTATTTTTACAAATATTTCCTCTAATATTTTTTTTTACTTTAATGCAAAAATAAATAAATGCATAAAATAAAAAAACTGTAAAGTCATTTTTCACTCCAAAATCAAAACAAATAGTGAGATTATTTTATTTTATTTTTGTGTGTAAAAAAAAAAAAAAAAAAAAAAAAACCTGTTTTAGCACCATTTCCAGTTTTCCAGTTTTTTAATAAAATAAAATAAAAATGTGATAATTAGGTACTTAAACTAATGCAAATTTTAAAAAAGTTTGTTTGGAAACAAACTAAAATAAGGAAAAAGGAATATTAGAGTTGATATAAAAAAAAACATTTAAATAATAAATTACATTAAAATTTAAAACAGGTTTAATTTTCACACACTAACACACACACACACACACACACACACACACACACACAAAATAAAATAAAATAAAATACAAAAATAATAAAATAAAATAAAAATTAAATTTTTGTTTTGATTTTGGGGTGAAATATGACCTTTATTTTGTATTTATTTATTTGTGCATTAAGGTAAAAAAAAATATATTATAGCAAATTTTTTTAAAGAAATAATAAATTACATTTAAATAATAAATTCACAATGGCAAAACTGGAAAAGGTCACAAAACAGGTTTCTTTTTTTTTTTACACACACAAAAATAAAATAAATTAATCTCACTATTTGTTTTGATTTTGGAGTGAAATATGACTTTACAGTTTTTTTTATTTTATGTATTTATTTATTTTTGCATTAAAATAAAAAAATATATATATAAGAGGAAATATTTGTAAAAAATAAATATTCATAAATTGAAATAATAAATTACATTTAAATAATAAATTCACAATGGCAAAACTGGAAATGGTGCTAAAACAGGTTAAAAAAAATTCCACACACACAATAAAATAAAATAAAATAAAATGTGGTGAAATATGACTTTACAGTTTTTTATTGTATGTATTTAATTATTTCTTTTTGCATTAAGATAAAAAGAATATTAAAGGAAATATTTTTAAAAAATAATAATAATACATTTAAATAATTAATTAAATATAAATAATAAATTCACAATGGCAAAACAATAAATGGTCCTAAAACAGGACTCATTTTTTACATACAAAATAAAATAAAATTTAAATAAAACATTTTGTTTTGATTTTGGGGTGAAATATGACTTTATAGTTATTTTTTTGTTATTTTGTTTTATGTAATTTAATTTATTTATTTTTGCATTAAGGTATAAAGAATATTACCGGAAATAAAAAATAAATAAATACAAAAAATAAATTTAAATAATAAATTCATAATGGCAAAACCAGAAATGGTCCTAAAATAATAATAAAAAAAATAATAAAAAATAAATAAATAAAAAATAAATAAAATAAAATAAAATAAAACATTTTGTTTTGATTTTTAGGGTGAAATATGACTTTATAGTTATTTTTTTTATTTAATTTTATTTCTTTATTTTTGCATTAAGGTGTAAAGAATATTACAGGAAATATAAAAGAAAATAATAATAATAATACATTCAAATAATAAATTCACAAAAACTAGAAATGGTCCAAATAAAATAAAATTTTTACTTTATTTTCGCATTAAGGTGTAAAGAATATTACAGGAAATATATAAAAGAAATTCAAATAATAAATTCACAATTCACAAAAACTAGAAATGGTCTTAAAACAAAACAAAATAAAATAAAATAAAATAAAATATTAGATGAAAATTTTAAACTTAACAAACATTTTAAAAGTTGTCAGAAAACAAACTGAAATATTAAAAACAAACTAAAATAAATAAAAAAACTAATAAATGGTCCTAAAACAGGATTAATTTTTACCACACAAAATAAAATTAAATATGACAGGAAATATAAAAGAAAATAATAATAATACATTGAAATAATAAATTCACAATTCACAAAAACTAGAAATGGTCCTAATAAAATAAAATAAAATAAAATGAAATAAAAAAACAAACTGAAATAATAATAAAAAAAATTAAAATTGATAAAATTTTAATTGAAAAAAGATAATTCAAAATAGTAATAAAACTATAATAGTATATGAATAATAATGAAACAACACTGCTATAAAATCATATTTATGTATACTCATAACCTCTATATACTCCTTAAACAAAGAGCAAAGTTTTGTGACTCACTGATAGCTTAAATTAGCATAAATCTGTCAAACCGCGAGCAATCTTCTACAATTCCTCCAAAGCAATCTCATCACCATCAAACACACCCCCACCAAACAGCTCAGTTTCCATGACACCACCTAAAACAATAACAACAGCACAATCCCAGTCCAGTGCATAATGTGGAAAAAATAGACAATCTATTACACCGCTGCGGAGCTCAAGATGACTCACAATCTGATACGCCAACTTGAATAAAAGTGAATTATAATTGATGAATGGCACGATTCACAGAGCCCACTCCAATGACATCAGCGCAGGTGAATAAAGGGGGCGGAGCCTGGGCTGCTTACTGATCATGTAACGGCTGAGTCATTCTCCAGCGAGTGAACGCCGAGGTAGGAGTACAGATGACTCACAGCCAGCAGGAGACGAGTTACATATGAAAGACAGCCCTGAGTTACAGTAAAAAGTGCCGAGTTCATTTACAGTAACACAAATCGACATGGAGTATTAAGCACAGATATAGAAAGGCTGTAAAATGTTGTTTTCCAGTAATACACAACATCTTAAATCCATCCAGGTCAGTGTGGTCAAATGAAGGGTAATAATCTGAGAGCTCCTGCCCAGAGGCTGTACATGAAACATGTCTTTATAGTGCTTTCCCATCAGTCTACTGTAGAACAGGAGGAGTTTTAGGCATTTCAGTTCAGTACCTCCTACTTTTTTTTTTTTTTTGGCAGATTACTGGAAGTGGCTAACGTAACCCACAGTGGAACAAAACAACAGCTTCATCTTCTTAAATATATGAACTTTCAGAACAAGATTAATCACTGGCGTGTGAGCCAAAACACACTTTGAGTGATTATTCAAGCCGCTGCTGTTTTGACACACGGTCAGCAGAGAGATGTGATGAAGTCATGTGTGTTTTCGTAAAGCCACGTTAATCACATCCACACCTATACAACACAGCTATGTAGATCTTCGGGTTAGTCATACCAGAGTTTAATCAGAATCATAGCTGGAAGACAGTGGTTACATTTTTCCAGTGTTTTTGTGTGATATAATAGGTTTATATTGTCAATGTGCCAATGAAAAAGATGTATGTCTTATTACTTAATAGGAATAAAGACTGATCAGGCCTTACCAAAAAAAAGTTTGGAATAATTAAATTTTTTCATGGTTTTGAAAAAGTCTCTTTGCTCACACACACAAAATTAAATTAAATTAAATGTCACATTTTTGTCTTGATTTTGAGGGAAAAAAATTTAATTGTACAAATAAATCAATCAATAAATAATTACACTGAAATAATAAATTCAAATTGGCAAAACCAGAAATGGTTCTAAAAAGGATTGTGTTTTTTTAATAAAATAAAATAAAATAAAATAAAATAAAAATAATACATTTACAATGGCAAAACCAGAAATGATCATAAAACATTTTTTTTTACACACAATAAAATAATAATCAATCATAATAATCAGTTTTTTACAGTTTTTATTCATTAATTTATTTTTTGCATTAAGGTAAAAAGAATATTAGAGGATATAAATAATAATAAATTACCTTTAAATAATAAATTCAATAAATTAAAACCAGAAACGGTCCTAAAACAGGTTTCATTTTTTTAAATAAAATAAAATAAAATATAAAATAAAAAACATTTTTTTGTTTTGATTTGGGGTGAAATATGACTTTACAGTTATTTATTTATTTTTACATTGAGGTGAAAAGAATATTAGAGAAAATATTTTGAAAAATGAAGATGAAAATAATAAATTTAATTAAAATAATTAAATCACAATGGCAAAACCCGGAAATTGTTCTAAAACAGGTTTAATTTTTTTTAACACACACATCAGAGGAAATATTTTAAAATAATAAAAATAATAAATGTAAATAATAAATTACTTTTAAATAATAAAAAATGGTCCTAAAACAAATTTCATTTTATTTTTTTTATTTTTTTTTGACAACATTTGAACATTGGAGGGTTATAGAGTTTGGTTTTGGAGTTTTTCATTTTATTTATTTTTTGCATTAAGGTAAAGAGAATATTAGAGGAAATATTGATTAATAATAATAATAATAATAAATTTAAATAATAAATTACAGTAAAATCATAAATTCACAATGGAAAAAACGGAAATGGTTCTAAAATAGGTTTCTTTTTTTTTACACAAAAAAAAATATTAAATTAAATATTTTTTGTTTTTAATTTTTGGTTGAAATATGACTGCCATGGCTCTGAGATTTACCCAAATTTCTTTAGATCACATTTTTTGGTTTAATCACTGCACAAGGATTTCTATGGTTAACATTTCTGCAGTTTCTCTGTATGCATGCACTTGATAGTCTAAAAACATTTTTACAGCCATTTAAAATGAGGTTCCCTTAATTTCTTAGGTTTGTACTGAAATGGGCCCTATTGGTGATAAAGCCATTAACACGCTGCCTATTCTGCATATCTAAATCGAAAATCTACAAACATGTCATCAGGGTTGTTCACTCACACACGCACCGAGATATCCATCTCATCAGCGCTCTTTGTTTTCCGTTTCAACTGAATCACGACTGTAATTCATCCCCTACTGTTCAAACCTCTCTAGATTTTCCCAGAATTAAATGGAAAATCTTATAAGCCGGACGCCTTTTTCTCTCTGGGATGTGCATTTGAACGTGATTACCAGCCTTGTGCTGCTGGTTCTCTCTGTTCTGTCTCCCTGCGTGTGATTTCATTCTGCTTTGGCAGGTGGTAGGTGTAGAGTGTGTCACGATCCTGCAGCGAGTGGTAATCGCTCTCTATATACAGCACCGATGATACAGACGGTGAGACGCTGTTCATTCACAACTCCACTGCCAGATCTGAGTCATGACAGTGCGAGAGAGAGAGAGAACAGTGTCCCACTAAGCAGTGGGAGAGATGCGGTGACCTCATTCTGAGTCATGGAGCCCGTACCCTGACCCAGCCTCCGTCAGCGAGTGCGTGCGCGGATCATCGATAACCTACATACGGATAATACTTATACAATCTGATTTTGCAGGTCAGATCGTTTCAGTTTAGCATTCACCGCAGGGGCCACAGTCTGGGATTTTGTCTTAACACTTCTAAAAGCTGATTATTTACTTAAATCATTTAATGTGCTGAAAATTGGAGGCTGAAATGAATCTCTATGACATTAAAGACCCTGTGGAATCAAAATGGCCATTTGCGCTTTTAGTCTGTGTCTGTGTGCTTCGATGTCAAGGAATATTCTTTGCTAGTATGCTGCTAAATATTGACAAGACTTTGCTTTTAATATATAGTTTTCAAAAGTTTGGGGCCAATGAGATAATTTTTTTTTAAAGAAAATAATACTTTTATTAGCAAGAATGTTTTAAAGTAGGGCTGTCAAAAACAACGCGTTAACGGCGTTAATTATTTTGTTGTTGTTAATTACGTCAATTTTTTTAACGCATTTCACGCATGCGCAGTGTGACGAATTATTTGTCAGGAAAGTGGTTGGGGAGCTAGAGGCGAGATGGAGCAAGGTGAGCCTATGGACGGATTCAAATATAAAAGGAAACAAGCATGGGCGACAGCCCCTCTGCAACTGAAGTGGTTAGCCAAGCTTAGGCCCGGTTCTACTGGGGTAGATATACCCTCAAACGACAGCAAAGCAATTGAAAATCTGGCAAACAGTCCAGCGTGTTTTTGCAGCGTTGAGAAGTGTTGATTTCGAACAATTAGAAACAGTTTCTCAGAATTCACTGACCGCTGAAAGTGCCAGATCGGTTATTATTGCCGTTTTGCGTGAATCATCTCATGACTAAGTGCAGACGCGATGTAAATAAAAGATTGTGTACGTTAGTTTAGAAAGCTTTATTGATTACAACGGAACTTTGTGAGATCTCTATGAACTAAGATTTGTGACGCTTTTAGTGATAATAAAGGGAGTGCGCTTTGCACTTTCCATGCCATAATCCATTCAGAATTTGTATGAAAATTTTGTTTTTCTTATGTTTTGGGAATTACATCTGTATAGTTATGCTGGGTTCATTCTCGAAAGAGCGGTGACTGACACAGTGATATCAAAGCAATTGACGGGGAAAAAAAATCCCCCTTAGTTCAATTTTGTATGCAATGGCAAAGTGTATATATTTAGTTTCGTTTTTTATTTTGTTAATTTAGAAAAAGGTTTGGAGCATTTTTTGTTCGTTAAATATAAGTTTTAGTTTTTTTAACGAACAGCGCCCAGCGGAAGACTGATAGTCTGTTTGATCAGTTTGCCTTCTCAAATCATCACGACTTGCCTAAAATAAAATCTATAGATATAAAACAGTTCAAGTATAGTTTAAACGTTAAAGATAAATGTGCGCGATTAGGCGCATAGTTTGTGCCTAGAGTGGAAGATAAAGCCGCTTTGCAGGTCATCGAGGCACCAGCGCAATCACTTGCATTTTTTCAGTGGAAGCAATTTAAAATTATCCTCATTTTAGCTCACAAAGGAAAGAGTAATACATCAAAAAACCTTACAGTGTTTTTATAAAATAAAGAAAACAAAAATGATGCGCTTTCTGTCGTCTCATTCTTGAACAGGAGTTCTTAACAAAAATAAAGCGAAATGCATGCCTCACAGACATGATAAACATATCTATAGCAAGCTTTAAATTATTACTTAATGAAATAAAACAAATCGAAAACAAAAACTTGTTCATTGTGTAATCCGTAAAGATAAATTTCTCTCTCAAGGCGCCTCCAAAAAGGAGATGCAAGTCAGGATCTTTGCGAAATTGACTCAGAATACACTTTATTAATAAATAACTGAGATATGTCCTTACTGTTTCCCGACACATTCATTATTTATTTTTGCCTGTGCTTTGTGGCAAGTTTCAGCACACACCAAGGAAAGACGTCAGCACACACCATTTTTCAAGTTCAAGTCCACTGACATTAATCTACTCTCCTGTCTGGTTTGTTTGTGTTATGATTGGTCAGATCGCCTGTCAATCAAACGCCCTGCGAAGGGACAATTGATCTCTAGAGTAAGAATGCATGAGAAAATCTCTTAGATGTGTCCCGTCCAAACGTCCTGTATCAACATGAAATACATCAACACATAAAAGAAATCCCAACTTGATTTTAACAGCCTTTAACAGCAGCTATGATCAAAAAAGTAGTTTTTTCTCAATACTGGTTTACAACTGCACAATAAGCTATTTTATGCCCACCCGCAGTGATAAGTTGAGTTTAAGCCAACAGCAGGCTAACAGACCCACGGCGTGCCACTCAAGTACTCTGTGTTCACAACACCAGTATCAGTTTGGCTGTCTGCCCCATGACTTCTCCGAGTTCAGGTCGCCTAGCAACCGCTCCCCTGCTATTTGAATTTTCATGCATCACTATGTCTGCAGTGATGTCACAGTTGCCCTGGCAACCATATGCCCGACTTATTGTGACACTTGCACTGTAAACTATCAGTCTAGAGGCTAATGACATTTAGGAACAAAGCATTTGTGATGCTTTCTGAAAACCTAGCCCGATAATGAAGCTCTAATTTTTGCGTTCATCTAATTAGCTTTTTTTTCTTCAGGGTATTAAACTGCAAAATAGGAAGAATAAGTAATGAACTCTTAAACAGCACAAGCCTTTTCCTTTGTCTGTTTGTCTTCAAATAAACCCTACAAAATGGCTCCATTATAATTCCTTGTATACGCACGCTGCCAAAAAGTGAGGCATTGTTATAATCACGCAAATGACCAGTGCTGCCCAGTCAGTCAGAAAGCCACGGGATTGAGCTAAATATAGAGCAGGTCAAAGAGAATGAAACCCACAGGCCTTTTTTAGCTCTAAAGACACTAAGCCTCCGCGCTTGAGTTCCTCTTTTTATATTCTTGCCTTGATTTAAAAGGATGTTTCTGCGTTTCGTTGACCTACGTCTTTCCTAATCATAGTCATTTCCTTAATCCCTATAAAAACACATATAGCTCTATGCCACAATACTGGCAGAACTAAACGTCAGACATTAATAGCATCCACTAATAAGGTCAAAACCTTAGTGCAAGACATGAGGATTTTCTGTTATGCATTTTCCGGCAAGATCAGGACCTTTGAACTCTTAATCTCGATTGATTTAGTGGCCTTTTGCTCTGAGCGAGAGTACAGGGTGCATCCTGTATCCTTCCAGCCCAAGCTAAAATGATCACTGACCTGAATGTACAAGAAGTGAACATCTCATTTTTGTACGAACCCGAGCCGATGCTTTTGTTCACCTCCCTCGAGAGAGTAAATATTGATGACTGGGTCAGTCAGGAGTCGCCAGGCCAGCGGTAGGAAAAAAAAAGTGATAATCTGTCTAGATCACTGCCTTGCTGGAGATAATCTGTCTAGTTCAGAGTGTACAGCACGATGAGGCAGCAGTACAACAGAGAAAAGCCGAGCATAGATATACAGACACAGGAAGCTGGTGTCCTCTTCCAGTCTGCCGGCTCCCACAAGACAGCGATGGCCTCTGGGTCTGGGTGCATTACAGTCCCGGAGTACATGTGGAAGGAGACTGGAGAAAAGAGAAAAAATTTACAAAGTGAACATGAAATCAGAGTGGAGGGACATTTATATGAAAGTGTACTCCAAAATGTTGACAAAATTCACTTCTTAGCTGAGATGCACATTTATAATGTACAGCAGATCAGGTACTGTACCTGGTTCTCAACCAGGGGGCATAAAAACAATTTCCAAAGGGCCTCAAGATGACTAAAATGTATTTAAATTAATACATTTTAATTAATTAAAATAACATTAAATATTATTAAAATAACTCTAATCTAAAGTATTAAAAAACAAATCAACTTAAATGTATTATATAATATTAGAACACAATAAAATATTAAATAATGAAATAAAAAGAATAACTGCTGTTTTTAATTGAAGAACATACAGTTTTTGAAACTTCTGAAACGCTAAAATAAATACTGCTAATTCATTTAATATCAATACTATTATAACTGTTTCCACCGCTGAATAAAAAATAAAAAAGGTAATTGCGATTTTTTACAATTCCAACTTCTCGCAGTTGCGAGTTTACATCTTGTGATTCAGACTTTTATCTCAGAATTTCTTGATACAAACTCGCGATTATGAATTAAACTCAATTCAAACTTTTCTCATAATTGCGAGTTTATATTTTACAATTGGGACTTTAACATGCAATTGCGAGAAGTCAGAATTGTGCAAAAAAAGTAAGAATTGCGAGAAAAAAGTCAGAATTGGGAGCTATAAATCACAATTGCAAAAAAATTGCAAGAAAAAAGTCAGAATTGTGAGAAAAAAAGTCAGAATTGCGAGCTATAAATCGCAATTCCAAAAAAAGTCAGAATTACGAGAAAAAAGTCAAAATTGCGAGATATAAACTCGTAATTGCAAGAAAAAAGTCAAAATTGCGAGATATACTTGCAATTGCGAGAAAAAAGTCAGAATTGCAAGAAAAAAGTCTGAATTGCGAGTTATAAATTGCAATTGCAAAAAAAAGTCACAATTGCGAGAAAAAGTCAGAATTGCAAGAAAAAAAGTCAGAATTGCAAGCTATAAATCACAATTGCAAGAAACAGTCATAATTGCGAGAAAAGGTCAAAATTGCGAGATATAAACTCGCAATTGCAAGAAAAAAGTCTGAACTGCGAGGTATAAATTGCAATTGCGAAAAAAAAGTCAGAATTGCGAGAAAATTCAGAATTGCAAGAAAAAAGGTCAGAATTGCGAGCTTTAAATCTCAATTGCAAAAGTCAGAATTGCAAGAAAAAAGTCAGTATTGCGAGATAAAAACTTGTAATTGCAAGAAAAACGTCAGAATTGTGAGAAAAAAGTCAGAATTGCAAGAAAAAAGTCAGAATTGCGAGATATAATATCGAAACATACTTTTTTAATGGTCACTAAGAAACTACTCATTCAAAAGAATTACCTATTCAGAGTGTATGCGATTTAGAGTGTATGCGGACACAGCCTAACTGTGATCTATTTAAACCGACTGGCTTAAAGAAAAAACTCTTTAATATGCCCAAACTTCCTGTTTCAACAATAAATACATCAACACAGTAAAGAAAACCTTCAGGATTTATACTGTTTTCTAGTATCAAGAAAAACACAATGAAATAAGACATCCTAGATAGTGCCCCGTCTGTCTTGCAATCTTGCGCTGGTTTATCGCTGTTCGAGAGCATGTGATTGAACGTTTGTGTGGAATCTAGAGCTCTGCGTAATGTGACAGGTGATTTGTATGGGGTCTGGAGATTGCTGACAGAATAAACTCATTCATTGTCTTCTGGTGTGCTGCCGTTCAACACTGTGGCACGCTGCCAACCTCAGGCACTGCCAATGACATACAACAACAGCAACTCAAACGTGCAAAACACATGATTACTACACGACCCACAGAAATACATCACAACAAATTATAAAGTGCAACACGTGTAAGACGGCTGTTTCATAAAGACATGCTCTTAAATGGCCCAATGGAGATGCAGCAGTAATGATAATGACATAACAGCACTGTAATCACGTTAATGGTTTATAACATAAAGGACTTGACAACATAGAAAACGGATGTGAAGAGATGACTATATGCAAGTCATTTTTAGTTTAAAGGTTGTTTGTATGAAACTCCCAACTGGCAACTTTGATTTAGTGTTTGGGAAACCTGTTTGAAAACAATTCAATAATTGAAATTAGGCATAAAAAGGCTCGAGGGGTTTAATAGTTTTAAATATGACACTCTAGAGCCATGTGGAGTACTTTTTATGATGGATAGATGCACTTTATTTTGCTTCAAAATCTCAACAGCCATTCACTGCCATTATAAAGCTTGGCAGAGCCAGGACATAGAGCCAGAATATAACTCCAATTGTATTCATCTGAAAGAAGAAAGTCATGTGCACCTAGGATGGCTTGAGGGTGAGTGAATCATGGAGTAATTTTCATTTTTGGGTGAACTAATCCTTTAAGCTAGATCTGCTGTTGTTTTGTTTTTGATACGCTAACAACACTGAACGGAAGTTCCAGCAGATGAGACCTGGGAAATCCAACCTTGGCATGTGCACTTATAACACAATGGACCTCATCCTGAAAAAACAAAGCACACAAGTATTAAGCCTGTTTAAATGTCACTTTGGACTCTTTGGGCGATCGACAGGTACTTGGCACAGCAATCAATTTGTCATAACACTTTCTACATCACGAAATTGATTTCATTTAAGAAGTTCGAAAACACCAAAAATGGGATTTCCACTTTCAGTGCTGGCAGAATAATAGAGGCAGGAGGCATAACAGGGCTATCCCCACAGCGCACACTCGCAGCAAACCTGAGCAGACACGCTCAGGGGAACAGTTAGCTAATCTTGGGCCCGTAAGCTCAAAATAGAAAAGTGCAAATCGCACCTGGATTTCCCAAACCTGCAGAAACTTCATTCAGCTAAAACTACTCACAGTAGACTGTTTTGAACTACAAAGACACTCTTAGAATGTTTGAGACAAGTGCTAAATGTGACTAGCATAGGCCTACACTGTAAAAAAAAATCCGTAAAATTTACAGTAAAAAACTGGCAGCTGTGGTTGCCAGAATTTTACCATAAAAAATACGGTAGCAATGTTTTACATTTTAAGGTTTTTGTCATTATCTGTCATTTTTACAGTGTACTACATGAAAAGTGCTTAAAAATGAGTATTTTAAGCGCAAGTGACCGCACTGCCATCATCTTTTGTCATGCAGTGAACACGCTACTGTTCAGCTTCCACACTACGCACAAACTCTTGAATAGTGCATATTTGTCTTCGTTAACATTAGATTGAGCAGCAATGTAAAGTTGTTACGACATACATCCTTCAGATAAAAAGCCATATTTGAGCATTTGGACGTCCTGCCCGATGTATTATATTACCACTTAGACCAGCCTTTAACAATTTGTCCGTCACAGACTGCGTGACTTCGAGACCTCCTGTGGATCTTTTTTCTTCTGCAACTGCGTGACTTCTACAACTTTGGTCGACCAAGCCTCTACTCGTCGACTAACGGTTAGTCGACTATTACGGCAGAAGCCTTGGTAATATGTAACAAAAACACTGCAAAATAAAGTGTGAATATTTAAAGCTAAATAGAAACATAAAACACTCAAGTGTTCCTGAACGTGCAGTTTTCTGAATGGTGGCCAACTCTACAGATGCTTCAACAAATTCCCTCCATAATCAGTTTATGAAAGGCCAGTTTAGGGTCAGGCGAAGGAAAAGGCGGTGTAGTGGTTCTGGTAGGCTGAACCTTTAGATCAGCTGACAGAATGCGAGATGGCAGAGACCGTGTCTTGATTCTATTGAAGAGAGAGGGAGAAAACAGCGAGCTCTCACATGTGACACCATGTGAGTCTGGCTCCAACAGAGAGAGCGTGAGACAGCCAGGCTGAGACAGTGAAAGAGAGATCTGCTTTATGTAAGTGTCTGCTCTGAGAGGCTGGATGTTTGGAGGACTCACATGCTGATGTTGTGGTCTCCACTAACCAGGCCGAGTGTGGGATGGCCCTCTCTCCTGCCTGTTCCCTCCTCTTCCTGCCTCTGCTCCCCGCTTCACCCCTGGCACTCTGAAATGCAGCTGGGACAGGGTGTGTGTGTGTGGGTGTACATATTTGTGTGTGTATATCACTGTTGGGAAAGGTACAAAACTTTACCCATTTAAAAAAGTAGTTAGTTGTGCTAGAACTTACACATTGAAACAATTTTTTAGTGGAAAATTCTGTCATTAATTACTCACCATCATGTCGTTCCAAACCCGTAAGACCTTCGGTCATCCTCAGAACACAAATTAAGATTTTTTTTTTGATGAAATCTGACAGCTTTCTGACCCTTTCACATCAAAGGTTCAACCGTATTTTTATGAAGCTACGAGAATGCTTTTTGTGCGCAAAGAAAACTAGACTTTTGACATGCTCCGCTGCTACTTATTGTAAAAAGCAGCTTGTTATTGATTTAAAAGCTACTGCGCTACAGTCACTGTCTACTCAAACTAAATTATGTTAGCAATGGCACTACTTTTAGTTATTTACTCGCCATGTACTTGATATATTTGTCTGTGTGGGTGAGTAGCGGAAAGATCTAAGACTTTGACTTTGTAGTAAGCATGCTAAAAGAATAGACCTGTGTCCAGTTGGCCTCCACCCTCCTCACTCACACATTCATACACACACTCCAACACACACACACTTTCTGAACCCCAGCCTTCCCCCTCGCCAGCGCAGGCAGCTGGCAAAACACAAAGGGAAGAAGTGTGCAACTGGTGCGATAAAGCCGAGAACATCTTGTCATGTCGTCGTCAGCAGAACACATTCTCCACACAATAAATCCTCACGCGCCGAGCTCTGCCCCTCCACCCTCGCTGAAAGATCACCACTGGAGACCCTCCCGACTCTTTCACATTCACGAGACGCTCCGGCACTGCCTTTTAGAGTCACAAAGAGACAAAAAAGTCCCATTCACTACTCACTACCCCCCTCTGCATCTTTCTTGGTATCTTAAACAAGGGCTAAAGGGTAGGGAGTGAACTGTACCCCCCAAATCATGTAGGTTTTTTTCGTTGTGATTTTTTAAAATCAACACTGAGAAGAATCTTTACAGGCACGTTCAGACAAGTAAAAAAAAACTCTAAACATGAAAGTAACGTAAAAACAAAAAAAATCATTTGCATATATATGTCACAATATACAAGAAAAGGTCATCACAACTTCTGTGTCATGCATACTAATGTCATTATTAGGTGAAAATCTTACCCTCTGCCACTTTCGTATCATTCGCAAAGCTGTCCAACCTTTTGTTATGCGTCTTCTTGCAGCATATTTCAATATATTTGAATATGCACACGTTTTAAGAGCTTTAAGAAGGACAGGGCAAGATTATTGGTAAATTACACATTCAATTTTGGTCTTTTCCACACAAAAGGTGTTGTATGACTTCTGAAATTTTTTAAAATATTGCTCAGATGTCGTAAAGATCAACTTTACAAAACTTTAAGTGCTTTTTGGAGTTTGGCTTAAGAAAAAATTTCATTGCATGAAATATAAGCACAATTAAATTCCTTTCTTTAAAGAAGAAAAAATCATGCAGGTTTAGTTTGACAGAGTAAATAAATAATAGAATATTGGACATTTTTTATTTCCAATTTAGTGAAAAAAGTTTAAATAATGCATGTAACACTTTACCTAAAGCCTATATATACTGTATAGATAGATTATAACAGTAGTTTTAATGCATGAATTATGCTTTGTGATGCACCTTATAATGCATAATATAATAAAACATAATACATTATAACACACATTATGAATACCTTTATAATGCATTATACATACATGCATTTCTAATTTCGATAAATAAAATGTAGAAATAATTTCCAATATTGTCACCAATTAATTGTTTATATATTTTTCTATTTAACATACTTATCTATTTAACAAAATTGGTCATTATTTACCTATTTTATCTGTAACAATATTATAAATGTATATAATTTATATTTTTAAATGTATCTGTTTTAATATTGGATCTTTAATTGTGCATTCTTATTTACACTATTTTGACATTTAAATTACCTTTACCATTATCACTTAAAATGAATCTTTAACAACCCTAATAATTTAATATTACCACAGATAAATTTTAAACTGCAGAAATTAGATTGATACTATTGATAAATAAAATGTAGAAATAATTCCCAATATTGTTGCTGATAAATAAAAAAATGCAAAAATAATTTCCAATATTGTCTCTGGTAAATTGTTCATATATATTTTTTTATTTATCAGTAAGACAATTGTTAATTATTCACACATTTTATTTGTAAAAATATTGTAAATGTATATTTTTATAAATTTTATTTTGAAATGTATCTGTATTTTTTTTTTTTTTCAATAACAAAATTGGTTGTTATTCATTATTTTTATTTTTTATCATTTTTATTTTTACATTGATCTATATTAATATTGGATCTATTGAATATTAAATATATTTGAATATTGAACATTTCGATTACCTTTGTTGTTAATGCTCACTTAAGAATAATATTTAAAACACAAATAAATTATCACAAATGAAAAAAGATGCATCTAAATCATTTCTAAAAATGAATGAAAAATAAATAATTTCTAATTATCAATAAAATGTAGAAATAATTTCCTATGTTGACATGTATTTTTTACGCAATTTAATTAAATGTCATTATTTTTAAAATAAATGTAATTCATTTAATTCAATTCAATTTGAAAAATTCTAATCATATTTAACTGAATAATCCTTACATATTTTGAAATTAGAAATAATTATTCAATTCAACTGGATGGAATTTTACTATTAATTAAATTACGAGAATAAATTCTAAATATTATAAGGATAAAGTTGAAATATTTTGAGAAAAGTCTAAATTATGAGAATAAATTCGAAATATTTTGAGAAAAGTTGAAATTACGAGAATAGTCTTAATATTTTGAGAAAAAAAAAATCAAAATTACGAGAATAAATTCAAAATATTATGAGAATAAAGTTGAAATATTTTGAGAAAAAAGTCAAAATTACAATAATAAATTCTAAATATTATGAGAATAAAGTCAAAATATTTTGAGAATAAATTCAAAATATTATTAGAATAAATTCAAAATATTGAATAAATATTGAAATATTGAGAAAAGTAGAACTATTCTGACAATAAAGTTGACATATTACAAGAAAAGTAGAAATTATGAGATAAAGTTGAAAATACGAGAAAAAAGTCGAAATATTTTGACAGTAGTCAAAATTGTGAGAATAAAG
The DNA here is from genome assembly GCF_049309525.1 of Garra rufa. Taxonomy (NCBI): domain Eukaryota; kingdom Metazoa; phylum Chordata; class Actinopteri; order Cypriniformes; family Cyprinidae; genus Garra; species Garra rufa. Next base: position 19,777,014 of record NC_133384.1, read on the forward strand.
TCGAAATTACGAGAATAAAGTAGAAATTATGAGAATAAAGTTGAAATATCTTAACAATAAAGTCAAAATTATGAAAATAAAGACAAAATGTTTAGAGAATAAAGTCGAAATTACGAGAATAAAGTTAAAACATCATGAAAATAAAGTCGAAATTACAAGAATAAAGTTGAAATATTATGAGAATAAAGTAAAAATATTTTGAGAATGAAGTCAAAATGATAAGAATAAAGTCAAAATATTATGAGAATAAAGTCTAAATATTTCAACAATAAAGTCAAAGTTATGTTTCGAGAATGAACTCATAATTAGAAGAATAAAGTTAAAATATTGCAAGAATAAAGTTGAAATATTTTGACAATAAAGTTGAAATATTGCGAGAAAATTTTAAATATTTTGACAATAAAGTTGAAATATTACGAGAATAAAGTCTAAATATTTTGACAATAAAGGCAAAATTATGAGAATAAATTCATTATATTTAGAGAATAAAGTCAAAATTATAATAATTTATTTGTAGCAATTACAAGATTAAAGTTCTCTATTTTGAGAATAAATTCAAAATATTATTAGAATAAATTCAAAATATTGAGAATAAAGTCAAAATATTTTGAGAATTAAGTCAAAATTATGAGAATAAATTCGAAATATTATGAGAATAAAGTCAAAATATTTGAGAATAAAGTCAAAATTATGAAATTCAAAATTATTATCTATTTAAACAAAAGTTTTAGTATCGGGAGTTTCAGTTGACCAGAATTGAAATGTTATTCCATCTCTACCTTTGACACATAATTAATAAAAGTTACAGGTCAACAAGTTCCCAGACCAATCAGATCCGGTGAAATGTTAGGACAGAGCGAGCGCTCTCTGCTAGAGGGTAGCAGCGTGTTCCGGAGCATCGGGCGCTCAGAGACCTGTTCTGCGAATCCTCTGAGGACATCGGTGCAAAGTCTGCCGCTGTCTGACTGTTCCCATGGCAACGGCCAGGTGAGCAGACAGGCTGGAGAACACGGTGGGAACATGTGACGCTCCCCACATGCTCAGACACACAGACAGACACACACACACACAGATCTGTCAGTTAAACGCCACGCTGCCTCACTAAACAATAGCACACCTAGATAACAGCAGGAACAGGTTACTACTGATGCATGCATGTGCAAATGTCTTGTTATTTAAAATCTGCACACACAGCATTTCTGTGACTGCTCACTAACATTCACAAAGACAAGGCAGCGTTTTCGGCATTAGCTTGGATGGAAAGACAGTGAGAGAGAGAGAGGGGGGGGGGGGGGGGAGGAGAGGCGGGGCCATCTGCCTGGGGACTGGAACTCAGAGGTGTCATGAAGTCTGAACATCATGTAACGAACTCTGACGGCAAAGAGAGAGAGAGACTGGGAGAAAGAAAGACAGAGAGAGAGAGAGGACAAGAGGATAATTAGCTACTGTGAAAAAATAGTCCTTGGCTTCTGTGATGAGTTCTTCCTCACCCAGAGCCTCATATAACAAAAGAGCCAAAGAATAGATATTACTCATTCTTGCATCAAGGTAAAGTTATTACAGTTAACTCAAATGTTATGTTTACTAAGCTATTAGAAAGGCACAAACCAGCAATGAAAAATATTATCATTAACAGACATCCAACTAAATAACTATAAGCTATAAATATGCATTATGCAACATAAACGTGAACAAAGTCAAAATCACAAGAATAAAGTCAAAATGTTTCAAGAATAAAGTAGAAATTATGATAATAAAGTTGAAATATTATGAAATATTACGAAAAAATATTACGAAATTACGAGAATAAAGTAGAAATTACGGAAAGTTGAAATATCTTAACAATAAATTCAAAATTATGAGGATAAAGTCTAAATGTTTCGAGAATAAAGTCAAAATGTTTTGAGAATGAAGTCAAAATCACAAGAATAAAGTTAAAATATTGCAAGAATAAAGTTGAAATTACGAGAATAAAGTCGAAATTACAAGAATAAAGTTGAAATATTATGAGAATAAAGTAAAAATTACGAGAATAAAGTCGAAATATTTTGACAATAAAGGCAAAATTATGAGAATAAAGTAAAATTATTTTGTGAATGAAGTCAAAATGATGAGAATAGAGTCAAAATATTATGAGAATAAAGTCTAAATATTTCAACAATAAAGACAAAGTTATGAGAATAAAGTCGAAATATTTAGACTATAAAGTCAAAATCACGAGAATAAAGTTAAAATGTTTCAAGAATAAAGTCGAAATTATGATAATAAAGTTGAAATATTACAAGAATAAAGTAAAAAATACGAGAATAAAGTATAACTATTCTGACAATAAAGTTGACATATTACAAGAAAAGTACAAATTATGAGATAAAGTTGAAAATACGAGAAAAAAGTCGAAATATTTTGACAGTAGTCAAAATTATGAGAATAAAGTCGAAATTACGAGAATAAAATCGAAATTACGAGAATAAAGTTAAAATATTGAAAGAATAAAGTTGAAATTACGAGAATAAAGTTCAAATATTACAAGAATAAAGTAGAAATTACAAGAATAAAGTTGAAATATCTTAACAATAAAGTCAAAATTATGAAAATAAAGACAAAATGTTTCGAGAATAAAGTCGAAATTATGAGAATAAAGTTAAAATATTGCGAGAATAAAGTCAAAATTATGTGAGTCAAAATGTTTCGAGAATGATGTCAAAATTACAAGAATAAAGTTAAAATATTGCAAGAATAAAGTCAAAATTATGTGAAAGTCAAAATGTTTCGAGAATGAACTCAAAATTAGAAGAAGAAAGTCAAAATGTTTTGAGAATGAAGTCAAAATTACAAGAATAAAGTTAAAATATTGCAAGAATAAAGTCGAAATTACGAGAATAAAGTTGAAACATCATGAAAATAAAGTCGAAATTACAAGAATAAAGTTGAAATATTATGAGAATAAAGTAAAAATTACGAGAATAAAGTTGAAATATTTTGACAATAAAGGCAAAATTATGAGAAAAGTAAAATTATTTTGTGAATGAAGTCAAAATGATGAGAATAGAGTCAAAATATTATGAGAATAAAGTCTAAATATTTCAACAATAAAGTCAAAGTTATGAGAATAAAGTCGAAATATTTAGACTATAAAGTCAAAATCACGAGAATAAAGTTAAAATGATTCAAGAATAAAGTCGAAATTATGATAATAAAGTTGAAATATTACAAGAATAAAGTAAAAAATACGAGAATAAAGTAGAACTATTCTGACAAAGTTGACATATTACAAGAAAAGTAGAAATTATGAGATAAAGTTGAAAATACGAGAAAAAAGTCGAAATATTTTGACAGTAGCCAAAATTATGAGAATAAAGTCGAAATTACGAGAATAAAGTAGAAATCATGAGAATAAAGTTGAAATATCTTAACAATAAAGTCAAAATTATGAAAATAAAAACAAAATGTTTAGAGAATAAAGTCGAAATTACAAGAATAAAGTTGAAATATTATGAGAATAAAGTAAAAATATTTTGAGAATGAAGTCAAAATGATGAGAATAAAGTCAAAATATTATGAGAATAAAGTCTAAATATTTCAACAATAAAGTCAAAGTTATGTTTCGAGAATGAACTCAAAATTAGAAGAATAAAGTTAAAATATTGCAAGAATAAAGTTTATAATATTATATTAATATTTTGACAATAAAGTTGAAATATTACGAGAATAAAGTCTAAATATTTTGACAATAAAGGCAAAACTATGAGAATAAATTCATTATATTTAGAGAATAAAGTCAAAATTATAATAATTTATTTGTAGCAATTACAAGATTAAAGTTATTGATATTTTGAGAGAAAATATCGCAAGAATAAAGTTGAAATTACGAGAATAAAGTTCAAATATTATGAGAATAAAGTTCAAATATTACGAGAATAAAGCCGAAATTACGAGAATAAAGTTGAAATATCTTAACAATAAAGTCAAAATTATGAAAATAAAGACAAAATGTTTCGAGAATAAAGTCGAAATTACGAGAATAAAGTTAAAATATTGTGAGAATAAAGTCAAAATTATGTGCAAGTCAAAATGTTTCGAGAATGAACTCAAAATTAGAAGAATAACGTTAAAATATTGCAAGAATAAAGTTGAAATATTTTGACAATAAAGTTGAAATATTGCGAGAAAATTCGAAATATTTTGACAATAAAGTTGAAATATTACGAGAATAAAGTCTAAATATTTTGACAATAAAGGCAAAATTATGAGAAAAAAGTAGAAATATTTCGAGAATGAAGTCAAAATTATGAGAATGAAGTAAACGTGTTTCGAGAATAAATTCATTATATTTAGAGAATAAAGTCAAAATTACAATAATTTATTTGTAGCAATTACAAGATTAAAGTTATTGATATTTTGAGAGTATATTTTAGCCTATTGTCCTATCTGTCAGATTTATAGCGAAATACAAACAATATATCTATTACAGTAATGTGTTTTTTACACTATTATTTGTGGCATGACAGATCGCTGTATTCGCCTCAGTTTAAGTGGCAAGAGGAAAAACACATTTATGATTTGTATTTTGTGATAAAACTGACAGAATATGAAAGCTGGGCTATTATATTAAAAGCAACAAAGCACAACATTTTTACAATTAATTATTATTTCCAATTATTTACTGTATTATACCGTGTGGATATACCTCAGAAAAGACAACAATATAACTTATGTTAACGAGTCCACTTCAACCTTTAGAACGTCTTATTGTTTTTAATTAAATACATGTAAGGAATGAAAGATTGGATGCCACAGACGTTTTTGTGGAGATTTTTAAAGATGAGACTTTTTATGATGGATGGATGCACTTTATTAGACATCAAAATCTCAACATTCATTCACTGCCATTATAAAGCTTGGAAGAGCCAGGAAATGTTTTAAAGGGGGTATGTGATCAAAAAAATCATTTTAAGATGGAGCAACCCTTTAATATAACAATTGTAATATAAACTGTATATAAGCAGATTGTATTCGTCTGAAAGAAAGTCATATACACTGAGAATGGCTTGAGGGTGACTAAATCATGGGGTAATTTTCATTTTTGGGTGAACTATTCCTTTCATTTCACCAACTATAATTGTGCACTTTTTTATTGTGATTTTTTTTTCTTCATTTTTTTATGGAAAACCTGGAAACCAATAAATGAACTGAAGATAAATATATATATATAAAAAAAAAACAAAAAAGATTAAATACAACCATTTATGCTAACTAAACTGAAATTGACAACCAAAGTACAAAAAAAAAAAACATTTTTACACTTAACTGCCTCACAGTTTAAGCATGTCAAATGAGACGTCACAGCTCAAATGAAATGCGCAATTCTGCTTGTGAGGTTTCATGAGACTTAAAAGCGAGACAAACGCTATGTGTGATGGAGTTCACAATCATCCATCATCGTTCGAGCTCGTCAGCAAGTGTCAGATTTTCGTAAGCTAGTGGCTCACGCGTGGCTATTTAATTCATAATGAATGACGTGCTGAATGTGTATCTCCGCTCCGCATTACTTATTGATAGAATTCTCTTAGCGTCTGCTACCATAACTGGTATGAGAGTCCGCTAGTGCACCAGCTGAGGGGAAATGCACTTGCAGTTGCTCTGGGGTCAGGGAACAGCACAGCGCTCACACTCGGCTTAGGTTTCAAAGACACATGTGGCTCAGGAAATCCCATCGAATCTTCTGTACAGCCACTTGAGAGCCCCTGCAGCTCAGCAGGGTGACTGTGGCTATTTCAAAGCCTGGGGGCCCTTATTGGCCCACGATGTAGAGACGAATTTCACCCAAGGCCACTGGAAGCACGGGGCTGTCCACTTTTAGAGCTGCAGGCTGTGGTATATAAGGACATGTTCGCAAATACAGTCACCAGGGTACATTGGAGGGGTATTTTTAGAAGATCTATAATAGGCATCCTGAATTAGCATGGGGCAAAATATAACTCATAATATGATTCACTCCAGATATGAGCATGAGCTCTAGTTTGTTATGACATCATTCAGTGGTCGAAGAAAGACCCTGCCTTATAGAGAACAGGGCATGAATTTCATGCACCTGTGAGGTTGACCTAATCATGAACTCTAGGTGGGTAAGAAAATAATGGGATTTACAAGTTGTTCTGGGTGATAAAAGTTAAATTGAGAAATTTCAAGCGTCAAAAATGTATTTAAAATAGTCTAACAACTCATGCTATATTTCATGTCTTTTCAATAGATTCAATAGATTTGTGCAAGGAACAGAACTTGAGTCAGTGAGACCAAATCATTGAGTTGGTTGATGAGATCAAACTACTTGAATTCAAGCCAAAGAGACCAAATCACTGAGTCAGTGAGTTAAGTCCAAATCAATTGCACTGAATTACTGAGTCTGTCAATGTGACTGAATAACTACAATAGTCAATAAAAATCAGATGCTGAATCAGAGTCAGTTAAACTGAATTAAATAAGTGACCCATACATTAAGTCAAAGATTTGAATCAGAGTCAGTATAACCAAATCATTGAGTATGTAAGCTGAAATAGAGCCAAACCAGTCAGACTGAATCCTTGAGTCAGTCAGTCGAACTCAAATCAGTGTGAGCGATTCATTGAGTCATTGAGACGAATAAGTCAATAAGATCAAATTATTTGAATTCAAGCCTAAGAGACCAAATCACTGAGTCAGTGAGTTAAGTCCAAATCAATCAATGAGATCGAATAAGTCAATGTGACTAAATAATTGAGTGAATGATCTGAATTAGAGTCAATGTAACCAAATCAATAAGTCAACGAGAATAAGATGCTGAATCAGAGCCAATGAGATTGAATCACTGAGTCAGTGAGTTGAAGCCAAAATAGTCAGATAGAGTCAGTGAGTTGAACTCACATCAGTGTGACGATTCATTGAGTCAATAATCTGAATTGCAGTCAGTGTAACCAAATCAATGAGTGAGCTGAATTAGTCAACAAAACTGAATGACTGAGTCGGTGAGCTGAAGCCAAACTAGTCCGACTGAATCCTTGAACTCAAATCAACCAATTTATTGAGTCAAATAGAGTGAGGTGAATAAGAGTTGATTAGATTAAAATATTTGAATTTAAGCCAAAGAGACCAAATCAGTGAGGTAGGTCCAAATCAGTTAGACTGGTAAGAGTCAGTGAGACTGAATAACTGAGTCAGTGAGTTGAAGCCAAAATAGTCAGTGCACTGAATTAGTCAATTCATTGAGTCAGTGAGATGAAGAGTCGATTAGATCAAATTATTTAAACTGAAGTCAATAAACCAAAATAGTCAGACTGAATACTTCAGTCACACTGATTTGAGTACAACTCACTGACTCATTTATTGAGTTGGTGAGATGAATTAGAGTTGATGAGATCAAATAATTTGAACTCAAGCCAAAGAGACCAAATCAGGAGACAAAGTCAGTGAGTTAAATCCAAATCAGTTGCAGTGAATCACTGAATCAGTGAGTTAGTCAATGAGAATAACTGAACTGTCAGTAAGTTGCATTAAGAGTAAATGAGACTGAATCAGTGAGTCAATGATTTGTTTAGAGTCTGTGTAACCAAATCAATGAGTCAATGAGAATCCGATGCTAAATCAGAGTCAATGAGACTGAATCCTTGAATTAGTGAGTTGAACTCAAATCAGTGTGACCGATTCTTTGAGTCAGTGAGATCAAATTATTTGAACTCAAGCCAAAGAGACCAAATCACTGAGTTAGTGAGTTAAGTCCAAATCAGATACACTGAATCAATGAGTTAGTGAGTTATAGTCAATGAGATTGAATAACTGAGTCAGTTAGTTGAATTAAAGTCAATAGGACTAAATCATTGAGTCATTGATTTGATTTAAAGTCAGTGTGAGAATCAGATGCTGAATCTGTGTCAATGAGACTGAATCACTGAGTCAGTGAGTTAAAACCAAAATAGTCAGACTGAATCCTTGAGTCGGTGAGTCTAATGCCTTGTCCAAATACCCACACTTGTGGTCTTTGTACTTGACCACTTGACTACTTATATGATGTATTTCGTGTATTTGGCCCAAGTGTTCAAGTGAGGATGAAGACCACAAGTGTGTGTCGAACTTTTCATTAGCTGATGGGACACACTTATGGTGTTGTAAAAATGCAAGTGTGTGTGTTTTTTTCAGAGCTTTATTTTTATTTTCAGTACTTTGCATTTTAAAGTTAACTTCTACGTGTCTGTTCAGTAATCCCTATAACAGACGACTCAATTTAATTTGTGGTGCTTCTAATTAAGTGATAAAAAGCAGTCGCAAATGTTGTACAAAATAAATACCACCACTACTCATCTTTGCACCAATAAAACATGCAACACTTTGTGTTTCTAATTAAATGTAATATCTAAGTATTATATTAATATATAAATTACAGTGGAAAGGTTTCCGTGACCTCTCGCGAGATCTCGTCAAAAAGTCTTACGATTTATTTCTAGAACATGATGCATGATGGGATACACTAAGCCTCGAATACTGCTCAGGAGCAGTATTTAAGGTAGTGTGGATTTAGTGTGCGTTAAGAGCACTGCACTTTGGCGTGTTTAAGGGGAGACACAACAGTTTTTTCATGCAACTATCAAGTTTGAGATTTTGGGCTTTCTGGTTTTTCATAAAGTGTTTTTTCAGACTAGTGGAAAGAAAACATCCAAAAAACAGTGTTAAGTGTTTCATTTATAGCACTTTATCTATTTGTCTCAATAGATTTCAATTACAATGCATATTTTTAAAGGCCATTTTCTGAATTATGGTGTGACAAAATTCCCTCTGTAAAAAACTTTTGACTCTAATATATCAAAAAAAATATGAAAAGAATTTTGAAACTGATTTTATATGGTGTTCAGATTTTTGTACTAGAAATGTATGCAAATTAGAGCATATTATATTAAATAATGCCTCATTTGCATATTTCAACCTAACATTTTAGAAAACTTGTAATACAAAAAATGTTTTCAATTATCAATGTAATCAATCAACTGGGTAAGTAAGGTGATAACTATTAGTTATTTTTTTTACCCTATTCGCCTGCAGTGTCTCGCCGTAAGAATTGGGACAGTCTTGCGCACTTATTTCCTGTTGCACGTGCTCTCAAGTGGCCAAGACCAGAAGTGTGGGTATTTGGACAAAGCATAATTCACATCAAGTGTGGCCAATTCATTGAGTCGCTGAGATGAATTAGAGTTGATGAGATCAAATCATCTGAGTCAGAGAGTTAAGTCCAAATCAGCTGCACTGAATCTTTGGCTCAGTGAGTTATAGTCAGTAAAGACAGAGTCGGTAAGCAGAATTAGAGTCAATGAGATTCAATAACTGAGTCAGTGAGACAAAATAATTGAGTTAATGAGTTAGCCAAGTGAGATTGAATCACTGAGTTAGCAAACTGAATCCAAGAAGTGGATCTGGATTGTGAACAATAATTCAGACTGGTCAATTAATTGAAGAAGCCAGACTCAAATAAACTACTCATGAACATGACAAGGAGAGCTTGATGATATTAAAGGAATGTAAATTTCATATGGATGAATTTTGGGTGAACTATCCCTTTAAAGGATTGTATGCAATAGTGACTTGGATGCAAGAATTTTTAAGGTTCACCGTGCTCACCTTCAGTCCACCCCAGTCATGTCTCATAAATTCAACGAATGAATGTGACTCATCTGCCTCGCTGTCAGTCCAGACTGATCTTCACATGTTGTTTAGATGCTGGAGGACATGCACTCCTTTCACTTCTGATTCCAGAAGACAGGAGTGACTGACCTTGTCTATGGACACAGAACTGCTGTGTTTGTCAGTATTGAGGAACCTGTCACATCCATCTTCAGCTAATTGTCGCATTAGATTATTGATGGCAGGTATGAATGTGCCTTAACGACACAGGGGCTGCCAAAACAGCTCTCCATAAAGAAATCTATAGGCTCTGTCAATTCTGCATGCTGAGCGATTAAGCTAACCTCACTCCCAGTCTAACTCCCCTTTGCTGTCCTGGAGCACATGAAGGGGAAAATTGCTTTCACAAGGTAGCAGTGAGTTTGGATGCCATCACAGGGACCTCTTATTGGAATGTCAGCTTTGATGAATGGATCCAAATGAACATTCCCTACATTAGAAGCCTTCCGCTGAGGAAGACGATCACTGCTGCTCTTGCTCTTCAGCGGCTGCTATCTGCTGATCCCTCACACAGCATAAAAAAACTCAGCTTGAGGTAATTCATACCACTTTGAATCTTTAGAAACATCAGGACAAAGTGGGCGCCTAAAACCAAGCTCAAGGTCGACCTTTACACTTCCTGTTTCCTGTTCACTTGCTGATGTGGTTCAGATTTCAGACTCCAAAGAGATCTCAAAATGGACATGACTGGACAAGCGTACTCAAAGTCACTCAAAAGCTTTGGGGTCATTAAAAGGTTAGTTCACCCAAAAATGAAAATTCTGTCATTAATTACTCACTCTCATGTCGTTCCAAACCTGTAAGACTTCAGAACACAAATTAAGATATTTTGATGAAATCCGAGAGCTTTCTGACCCTGCATAGACGACAATGCAACTAACATGTTCAAGGCCCAGAAAGGTAGTAAGAAAATTGTTAAAATAGTCCATGTGACATCAGTTCAACTGTAATTTTATAAAGCTACAAGAATATTTTGTGTGTGCAAAAAAATAAAAATAAATAATGACTTCATTTAACAATTTCTTCTCTTCCGTGTCAGTCTTCGACACGCATTCAGGAGAGTACCACGACGCATGTGCGGAAGCAAAATAATGCTGAATTTTTAAGCCAGTAAGAAAATGTAGGTAATTAAAGAAGAAGTTCACTTCCAGAACAAAAATGTACAGATAATGTACTCACCCCCTTGTCATCCAAAAAATGTCTTTCTTTCTTCAGTCATGAAGAAATTATTTTTTGAGGAAATCATTTCAGGATTTTTCTCCTATAGTGGACTTCTATGGTGCCCTAAGATTGAACTTCCAAAATGCAGTTTAAATGCGGCTTCAAACAATCTCGAATGCAGTTATAATGATCCCAGCTGAGGAAGAATGGTCTTATCTAGAGAAACAATCTTTTTTTTTTTTTGTTATTATTAAAATTTATATACTTTTTAACCTCAAACGCTTGTCTCGTCTTGCTCTGCCTGAACTCTGTTTTTTCAGGTTCAAGACAGATAGAGTATGTTGAAAAACTCCCATCTTATTTTCTTTCTTAACTTCAAAAATCATTTCAAAATTATCCTACATCACTGCAGAAGAAGCAACCCAATTTTTGCAAAGTGAACATGCAAAGAACATTTAACACCCTTAAACAGCGACGTAGGATGATTTTGAAGTTGATACCCTAATGGCCTTGAACCGAGAAAAAAAAAAACAGTTCAGGCAAAGCAAGTATATAAATTGCAATTGTTTAAAAATAAAATTTTCAGGGACCGTTTACAACTGCATTTGTGATCGTTTGAAGCCGCATTTAAACTGCATTTTGGAAGTTCAAACTCGGGGCACCATAGAAGTCCACTATATGGAGAAAAATCCTGTAATGTTTTCTTCAAAAAACAATAATTTCTTTACGACTGAAGAAAGAAAGACATGACATCTTGGATGTCAAGGGGGTGAGTACATTATCTGTAAATTGTTGTTCTGGAAGTGAACTTCACCTTTAATGATGGGCAAAATTTCTAAATTCATCCGCCAACTTAAAAATGAAAATTCTGTCATTATTTACTCGACTTCATTCAGTTCCCAATCTGTAATACTTACTTTCTTCTGTGGGATACAAAAAAGATGCATTTTTAATAATATACTGTACATTGTATGTGCAATTACAGCGAATGCGGACATTCTTTAAATTTTTTACATTAACTATTCAGAACTGACCAGATCTGTGAGTTAAACTTGAGAACTGAGAACAGCGAACAAACCATTCAGACTGGTTCTGTAAGCTAAATGAACTAAATCACTAAAGCGATCCAAATTAAAAGAATGATTCATCCATGAATCAGACATCACTTTATGACAACTAGAATTGATACCAAGTTTTTCAGTGAGTAACGGCTTAATTTTGATCTGTTTCTCACACAAAGCTATGACAATACTTCAGAAGACAGAGCACAACTTATATAGACTACTTTTATAGAGCTCGACAGCCCCACTCCTCATTAACTTTCACTACACACAAGAGAGTATCCGGGTATTCCTCAGAAATTCTCTTTCTGACTTCCACAGAAGAGAGTCAGTTGCATGGGTGTGGTACAACACAAGAGTGAGTAAATGATGACAGAATAACATTTTTTTTTTTTTGGTAAGCTATCTGACACTTTTAGATTGTGGCTGAGCATTTGAGAGCTGCAGCTTATAAAACTATCCAGATCAAGTAAGTTCTTTGTCTCATGCTTGTTTTGGACAAAGGCTGAAGAAGACACAGCTGATCCCAAATCAGATACCACAGGCAGACCGTGTCTTACGCCAGAGTAGGATAAACATAAGCGCCTGAGTGTCTGCAGTATTTGTGGTGTGTACTCTCATGTTCTCTGCAGCGTTAATTGCTGCCGTTGTGCTATAAATAGAGAGCGCACATCCACGGCCAGGTTTCTTTGTCCCTCTCCTCTGGATTCAATATGCCGCTGCTATTTCTGTGAGCGCTGCACTCCAAAATAGCCGGTATTGAGCTCTAGTGGATCCCTGTGCGCTTGCCTGTAGCTCTAAAAATAGCACCTGTCAGATATTTTCTCCAGCATGCCGACTGCATTCAGATGAGCTAAAGGGGTATTAATATCCACCGGCAGCATTGTCATATCCTGCAACTGATCACGCATAACGTGGGTGGAGTACGTTTTGGAGAGTGTGCGTGACTTTATGATTGTGTGTGTGTGTGTGTGTGTGTGAGGATGAGTGTAAGCTGACATCATCTGGCTCAGACGTCTCCTCTAGTTCGTTCTCAGTGACCTCCTGTTTGTAGCCCAGGAAACCACACTGTGATCCCGACCTATATGCATGCACTGGAACTGTAGACTGCATTTTATGAGAAAAGAAAGTTTCTATTCTGTTCCTGTGCATACAAAACCCAGGGCTGAAAAATGCCATGCTGATTGTTAAAGCCACTCACATGTAGTTGTTACAGCACTGTATTGTGGTGCTGTGAGCTGGATGCTGTTGTGTGCAACTCCCTCGGAGATCCTGTGTCTGTCCCCTCTGACTCCAGCCATTAATCAAACTCCCTGCAGTCAGACCTGCATAATGCAAACCAGAGCTGACGACATGTGCAGCCCCCCGGCTCCTAGCCACAGGAGAGAAGAGCAGGGGAGAAGAGAAAAGAGGAGACAAATGGAAAAATAAACACATCAATAATTATAATTTCAGCGACATGAATCTTTCACAGTGGGGTTTAATTCCTTATTTGTTGTCTGATATTATGCACACTTTTAACTACACTATTCCTCTTGAAGGAAACATGAAATGGTGTTCGCAAACCATTTTACATCAGTAATGTGATATATTTCTGACTCAGACAGGATATTTAATGAGAAAAAAATGGGTGGGGATGAAAAATAAGAGAGATTTGTGAATAAAAAGGAAAGTCGTTTAAGAAACAGAACAAGAATTTTTGATCAAATGTACACATTGAAAGTGGTAAATATGGTTTAAAAAAATCTAATTTTAATCATGAAAGCCTTTTTTCACAATTTCTCAGAATTCAGACTTTTCTTGCAGTTGCGAGTTTACATTTGACTTTTTTTCAGAATTGCGTGATACAAATTTGCAATTCTGTCATTTTTCTGTCAACAGTTATGAAAGTCACAATTCTGAGAAATAAAGTCAACTGTGAGTGAACTGCGTGATATAAACTTGCAATTCTGAGAACAGACTTTTTTTTCCCCTCAAAATTTGACTTTATAACTCACAGTTGCAAGTTTATGTCTCTCAGTTCTGAGAAAAAAAGTCAAAATTACGAGTTTGTATCATGCAATTCTGAAAAAAGGGATTGTGAAATAAAAAGTCGCAATAACCTTTTTTATTCAGTGGTGGAAACGGGTTTCCATAATTTAAATCATTTGTAATTGTGATTTGTTTTACTTAAAGACAGTTTTTGGATGAAATGTACACAATAGGAGCAGTAAATATTGTCAATTTTGGCTTTTAAAAAGCGTAAAAAATGTTTTAATAAATTTATTAAAGAAGGCCTTTTTTCACAATTTCCAAGCCATTTAATATGGAAGCCCGTTTCCACCACTGAATTTTAAAAAAAAGGTAGTTGCGACATTTTAACTGAAAATTTTTTCTCAGAATTACGTGATACAAATTTGCAGTTCTGTCATTTTTCTCAGAATTGTGAGATGTAAACTCACAATTGCGAGTTAAAAAGTCAGAATAGTGGGATGTAAACTCGCAATTTTAACTTTTTTTTTCAAAATTGCATGATACAAAATTTTTCTCCGAATTGGGAGACATAAACTTGCAATTCTGACAAAAAGTCGCAATTCTGAGAAATAAAGTAAATTGTGAGTTGTTAAGTCAGAATTGTGAGATATAAACTTGCAATTTTGAGAACGGTTTTATTCCCCTTAAAACTGAAATTTATAACTCGTAATTGCAAGTTTATATCTCACAATTCTTAGAAAAAAGTCACAATTGTGAGGAAAAAAGTTTTTTTTTTTTTCACAATTTCCAAGCCATTTAATATGGAAGCTCGTTTCCGCCACTGAATAAAACAAAAGGTAATTGTGACATTTTATCTTTGAATTCCAACTTATTTTCTCACAATTGTGTTTACATCTCGCAATTCTGACTTTTTTCTTAGAATTGCATGATACAAATTCATAATTCTGTAATTTTTCTCAGAATTGTGAGATATATACCCGCAATTGTGAGTTATAAAGTGAAAACTGCGAGATATAAACTCGCAATTCTTACAAATAAAGTTGCAATTCTGAGAAATAAAGTCACTTGTGAGTTAAGTCAGAATTGTGAGATATAAACTTGCAATTCTGAGTCTTCATTCCCCATAAAATTTAACTTTACAACTCACAACTGCAAGTTTATATCTATTTATATAAAATATAAAGGCAGTGATCTATTTTTATGTATAAAGACTTATTTAAAACAATGTCAAATTAAATTTCTATCTATCTGTCTGTCTATTCACTTGTGAGATTTCTTCTGTCTTTGATAATGACATGTGTTTGCAAACACAAGCACAAAAATAACCATAAACATTCAAATGACTATTTAGGTCTTGATTGTAGGTTAGTATAACACCTCATCCTGACCACAGCTATCATTTGGCCAACTGACTCTCTCTCTTAACCCTAATATAGACTCTCTACTGTATTGGCGCCTGCCAATCTATTCTACTTCTATCCTTCCCCATTAATAGAACAACCTTGCAAACACAGACTGCATGGTGTATTCACTGGCTATATTTGGCAAGAAGTGGAAAAAAGAGCAAATAACACTCAAATCTAACACCCACTGACTAAATATGACTAAATTCAGCAATTTATATAGTGACTCATCATCAATCCCTCTGACTTTCAAACTAGGTTGAATACACTGCATTTCTGACATGATTATGGAAGTCATAGATAGATAGTCATAGATGCTCTTAGAAGGGGCAGGGGAGACACTGCCCCCTACAGGAAGGCATTGGGAACAAGAGTTGTTTATATGAGGCACATGCCACAGAGGGAAGGTAATCTCACCACTGCATCACAGACCTGATAATATCATGAAAATCTCTGTCTGTCTCCAAAGAAGTGCGTATTTAAGATGAAGTGAAGATAAGCCGTCAGCTCTGAAACAAATTAAAGAACAATTACACAGAGAGAATAAAGACAATATGAAGTGATCCATGAAATTGTATAACAAGCTGTTTAAAGAAACAGTATAACAAGCAGTCGTTCACGTAATGACAAATACAACCACATGGGATCTTTTTTTTTTAAATAATAGCCTATCCTGGGTTGAATAAACGTTACACTCCATGAACGACATGTGTGGACAGTGTTATATATATATACACACACACACACACACACACACACACACACACACATATATATATATATATATAGTTCAAACTCGGGGGCACATAGAAGTCCATTATATGGAGAGAAATCCTGAAATGTTTTCCTCAAAAAACATAATTTCCTTACGACTGAAGAAAGAAATACATGAACATCTTGGATGACAAGGGGGTGAGTACATTATCTGTAAATTTTTGTTCTGAAAGTGAACTACTCCTTTAAACAGCGCCAAAACGACATTTATTGTTTGAATATTCTAATAAAATGGACAGAATTTGAAATCTGAGACTTGGTTTCATTTCAAAAATAATAAAGCACAAAGCTTATTACGATTTATTGGATAGGAGGCGCGCTACAATTCCGTTCATTAACTGAAAACAGGATAGACTAATCGATTCTTGGGATTTAAGAACTATTTTTAAAAATGAAAATTGATTAAGAAATCTATTACCCAGCCCTAATTTATTGTCAATGATAAGAGCTACAGTGTTATCATATAGCCATAGACTACAGTATAGCATTGTGCTGTAATGCTATAGAGACATCCCTGCTGTGGTTCACATACACAAAGATCAATCTAGTGTTGACACCTACTTAAAGGAGTAGTTCACTTTCAGAACCAAAATTTACAGACAATATAATCACCCCCTTGTCATCCAAGATGTTCATGTCTTTCTTTCTTCAGTCGTAAGGAAATTATGTTTTTTGAGGAAAACATTTCAGGATTTCTCTTCATATAATGAACTTCTATGGTGCCCCCGAGTTTGAACTGCCAAAATGCAGCTTCAAAGCGCTCTAAATGATCACAGCCGAGGAAAGAAGGGTCTTATCTTATAAAACGGTCGGTTATTTTCTAAAAATAAAAATGACAATTTATATACCTTTTAACCTCAAATGCTCATCTTGTCTAGCTCTGTGTGTACTCTGTGTAGAGATTAAAAAGTATATAAATTGTAAATGTTTTTAGAAAATAAACAATCGTTTTGCTAGATAAGACACTTCTTCCTCGGCTGGGATCATTTAGGGCCCTTTGAAGCTGCATTTAAACTGTATTTTAGAAGTTCAAACTTGGGGGTACCATAGAAGTCCATTATATGGAGAGAAATCCTGAAATGTTTTCCTCAAAAAACATAATTTCTTTATGACTGAAGAAAGAAAGACATGAACATCTTGGATGACAAGGGGGTTGAGTACATTATCTGTAAATTTCTGTTCTGAAAGTGAACTACTCCTTTAAAGAATGAAGTGTAAGGCCATCACCCATCTATAACAGCTACTCATTGGTTTTCTATACAATCACAAACCATAAAGAGCTTATAAACAAGCAGCAAACACCACATACACACACTCGCACACACATAAACAAGCCCGGCGGGAAGCAGCAGGCTCTTCTTGTAGCAAAGACTGTATCAGTGCTCAAAGCCTGTGAGTAGCTCCCTCTCGTCTGGGTTTTTCTGCCTAATCCCATCACAAGACAAATCCCCTTTAGCCAAACACATACACAAATGCACCAAAGTCCATTAACACAGATAACAGGTTTGCACAACTGAAACCAGCTCAGTCAGACAGTTGCGGCTGCACCAAAATAGTGTACATCACTTGTTTTTTTGGTAATATCTGTTTGAGAAGTGAGGAAGATGGATTGAACAAGGGTGAGTGGGGGAGGAGGATGAAGAGAGTAGCGGGTGAAGTTGAATGGTGGTCTCTTCAGGATCAGAGGCCAGTGGGGCCTCTTCGTCTCCTCCTCCGACATGACGCCGCAGGGGTCACCAGGGCTGCTTCTGGGAGCGGAATGCACCGCAAAAACAATCCCCGTTTCACCCTCACCAACCAGAGAGGACATGGATGATACTAATCCAATATCACAAACCAACTAATGCGATTTATGGCAGAACTGACCATCTATCCAATCCTCTTCATGTACGCCAAGGATGTAACCAAATATTCAAATTTGGATGAGGGAAGCAAGTGTTTAAGAACTAGTGCATATTTAATAATTAAAAACCCCTACTATTCTGAATACTACAGAGATCTGACATTTATTATAAATGCATTTACATCACTGGAGACACTTGTATTGAATCCAGTGGAACATTTTTATTGCTTGCAATTTGGAGAGTTCTCAGTAAGCTAAATATCAGCTGTCTCACATGTGAGTAAAATGGACATAAATTTAGGCAATTGTTGACATATGCGGTAAAAGTTATGAGATACTAAATTAATGTAGCATAACTCTGAGAATTTTGTCTTAAAAGAAACTGATGGAGTTTGATTGAAGACTTTGCTATCTTGGCAAATTTGAGCACAGTTTCAGTTTCTGATATACAAGAAGAGACACATGTGAGGTTACTAGATTGTTTTCTTAGGAAAGGAAATAAAATCTGAAAAACAAGTTTCCATGTAGTTCCCATAATCACTGCTGACTAATAAAGGGTTTCTGGGAACTGCAGAGGGTTTGTGAGTTGATGAAAAGCTATCTATCTATCTATCTATATATATATATATATATATATATATATATATATATATATATATATAGGCTCATCAAGGCTAAATATATTTGATAAAAAATACAAAAAAGTGTTTATAAATATAAATGTCAAAATTAGAGGTCGACAGATTATCGGCCTGGCCAGTCATCATCACCGATATAAAGCATTTTTATTGTTATCAGTCATTTTCAAAACCAATTTGCTGATAAAGTAATTTAAAAGCTGTTAAAAGTACGTTTTTTCAGAGCCCTTTTTATTCTTAATTTTGACATTAGTTTTTTAATTTTTACACCATACATATAAATCAGTTCAAAATATCGGTTATCGGTCTACTTGATCTGTAATAATTGGTATCAGCATTAGCCCTAAAAAACACATATCGGTCAACCCCTAATGTCAATATATTAAAAAGGTCAAAATGTCAATTTAATGAAAGTATTCATTTCTTTTAAGAAAATCTTACTTATCCCAAACTTGTAAACAGTATCATATTTACTTGTATGTCATGTGGCCACATAAATGCAAATGCATACTAAATAAATGCAGCATAAATTATTATAAAACAAAGAAAATAAAATAAATCATATTGAAATAAAACACAATAAAAACACTAGAAAGTTAAAATATTTTATTTACATTTTAAAGGTTTGAGGTTGGTAATTTGTTATATATATATATATATATATATATATATATATATATATATATTATAATTAGGGATTGACCGATTATCAGTCATTTTCAAAACCAATTTGCAGATAAAATAATTTAAAAGCAGTTAAAGAAAGTTTTTGTCAGAGCCCTTATTATTCTTAATTTTGAAAAAAATAAAAGTTAAAAAAACCACTAGAAAATTACAAATATTTATCTACACTACACTTTAAAAGATTTTTGGTATGTAAGATTATATATATATATATATATATATATATATATATATATATATATATATATATGTATATGTATATGTATATGTATATGTATATATATATATATATATATGTATATATATATATATATATATATATATATATATATATATATATATATATATATATATATATATATATGTGACCCTGGACCACAAAACCAGTCTTAAGTCGCTGGGGTATGTTTGTAGCAATAGCCAAAAATAAATTGCATGGGTCAAAATTTTTGATTTTTCTTTTATGCCAAAAATCATTAGGAAATTAAGTAAAGTTCATGTTCCATGAAGATTTTTTGTAAAATTCCTACTGTAAACATATCAAAATGTAATTTTTGATTTGTAATATGCATTGTTAAGAACCTAATTTGGACAACTTTAAAGGTGATTTTCTCAGTCTTTTTTATTTTTTTGCACCCTCAGATTTCTGATTTGAAATAGATGTATCTCAGCCAAATATTGTCCGATCCTAACAAACCATACATCAATAGAAAGCTTATTTATTGAGCTTCCATATGATGTATAAATCTCAGTTTTGTCAAATTTAACCTTATGACTAGTTTTGTGGTCCAAGGTCACATATATATATATATATATATATATATATATATATATACAAAGTCAGCTAGGCTCATCAAGGTTTTGATTACTTGATCAAAATCCAAAAAAGAACTGTTTATAAATGTTAAAATTAGGGGTTGACTAATTATCGGTCTGGCCGATTATCGGTACAAATATTAAGCATTTTCATGATTATCATTCATTTTCAACTGATTTGCCGATAAATTATTTAAAAGCAGTA
>NC_133384.1:19797774-19842018 GCF_049309525.1 Garra rufa
CATTTTGTTTTGATTTTGGGGTGAAATATGACTTTATAGTTATTTTTTTGTTATTTTGTTTTATGTAATTTAATTTATTTATTTTTGCATTAAGGTATAAAGAATATTACCGGAAATAAAAAATAAATAAATACAAAAAATAAATTTAAATAATAAATTCATAATGGCAAAACCAGAAATGGTCCTAAAATAATAATAAAAAAAATAATAAAAAATAAATAAATAAAAAATAAATAAAATAAAATAAAATAAAACATTTTGTTTTGATTTTTAGGGTGAAATATGACTTTATAGTTATTTTTTTTATTTAATTTTATTTCTTTATTTTTGCATTAAGGTGTAAAGAATATTACAGGAAATATAAAAGAAAATAATAATAATAATACATTCAAATAATAAATTCACAAAAACTAGAAATGGTCCAAATAAAATAAAATTTTTACTTTATTTTCGCATTAAGGTGTAAAGAATATTACAGGAAATATATAAAAGAAATTCAAATAATAAATTCACAATTCACAAAAACTAGAAATGGTCTTAAAACAAAACAAAATAAAATAAAATAAAATAAAATATTAGATGAAAATTTTAAACTTAACAAACATTTTAAAAGTCGTCAGAAAACAAACTGAAATATTAAAAACAAACTAAAATAAAAAAATAAAACTAATAAATGGTCCTAAAACAGGATTAATTTTTACCACACAAAATAAAATTAAATATGACAGGAAATATAAAAGAAAATAATAATAATACATTGAAATAATAAATTCACAATTCACAAAAACTAGAAATGGTCCTAATAAAATAAAATAAAATAAAATGAAATAAAAAAACAAACTGAAATAATAAAAAAAAAAAAACTTAAAATTGATAAAATTTTAATTGAAAAAAGATAATTCAAAATAGTAATAAAACTATAATAGTATATGAATAATAATGAAACAACACTGCTATAAAATCATATTTATGTATACTCATAACCTCTATATACTCCTTAAACAAAGAGCAAAGTTTTGTGACTCACTGATAGCTTAAATTAGCATAAATCTGTCAAACCGCGAGCAATCTTCTACAATTCCTCCAAAGCAATCTCATCACCATCAAACACACCCCCACCAAACAGCTCAGTTTCCATGACACCACCTAAAACAATAACAACAGCACAATCCCAGTCCAGTGCATAATGTGGAAAAAATAGACAATCTATTACACCGCTGCGGAGCTCAAGATGACTCACGATCTGATACGCCAACTTGAATAAAAGTGAATTATAATTGATGAATGGCACGATTCACAGAGCCCACTCCAATGACATCAGCGCAGGTGAATAAAGGGGGCGGAGCCTGGGCTGCTTACTGATCATGTAACGGCTGAGTCATTCTCCAGCGAGTGAACGCCGAGGTAGGAGTACAGATGACTCACAGCCAGCAGGAGACGAGTTACATATGAAAGACAGCCCTGAGTTACAGTAAAAAGTGCCGAGTTCATTTACAGTAACACAAATCGACATGGAGTATTAAGCACAGATATAGAAAGGCTGTAAAATGTTGTTTTCCAGTAATACACAACATCTTAAATCCATCCAGGTCAGTGTGGTCAAATGAAGGGTAATAATCTGAGAGCTCCTGCCCAGAGGCTGTACATGAAACATGTCTTTATAGTGCTTTCCCATCAGTCTACTGTAGAACAGGAGGAGTTTTAGGCATTTCAGTTCAGTACCTCCTACTTTTTAGTTTTTTTTTTAGGCAGATTACTGGAAGTGGCTAGCGTAACCTACAGTGGAACAAAACAACAGCTTCATCTTCTTAAATATATGAACTTTCAGAACAAGATTAATCACTGGCGTGTGAGCCAAAACACACTTTGAGTGATTATTCAAGCCGCTGCTGTTTTGACACACGGTCAGCAGAGAGATGTGATGAAGTCATGTGTGTTTTCGTAAAGCCACATTAATCACATCCACACCTATACAACACAGCTATGTAGATCTTCGGGTTAGTCATACCAGAGTTTAATCATAATCATAGCTGGAAGACAGTGGTTACATTTTTCCAGTGTTTTTGTGTTATATAATAGGTTTATATTGTCAGTGTGCCAATGAAAAAGATGTATGTCTTATTACTTAATAGGAATAAAGACTGATCAGGCCTTACCAAAAAAAAGTTTGGAATAATTACATTTTTTCATGGTTTTGAAAAAGTGTCTTTGCTCACACACACAAAATTAAATTAAATTAAATGTCACATTTTTGTTTTGATTTTGAGGGAAAAAATTTAATTGTACAAATAAATCAATCAATAAATAATTACACTGAAATAATAAATTCAAATTGGCAAAACCAGAAATGGTTCTAAAAAGGATTGTGTTTTTTTTTATAAAATAAAATAAAATAAAATAAAATAAAATAAAAATAATACATTTACAATGGCAAAACCAGAAATGATCATAAAACATTTTTTTTTACACACAATAAAATAATAATCAATCATAATAATCAGTTTTTTACCGTTTTTATTCATTAATTTATTTTTTGCATTAAGGTAAAAAGAATATTAGAGGATATAAATAATAATAATAAATTACATTTAAATAATAAATTCAATAAATTAAAACCAGAAATGGTCCTAAAACAGGTTTCATTTTTTTTAATAAAATAAAATAAAATATAAAATAAAAACCATTTTTTTGTTTTGATTTGCGGTGAAATATGACTTTACAGTTATTTATTTATTTTTACATTAAGGTGAAAAGAATATTAGAGAAAATATTTTGAAAAATGAAGATGAAAATAATAAATTTAATTAAAATAATTAAATCACAATGGCAAAACCCGGAAATTGTTCTAAAACAGGTTAAAAAAAATTTTAACACACACATCAGAGGAAATATTTTAAAATAATAAAAATAATAATAATAAATGTAAATAATAAATTACTTTTAAATAATAAAAAATGGTCCTAAAACAAATTTCATTTTATTATTATTATTATTATTATTTTTGACAGCATTTGAACATTGGAGGGTTATAGAGTTTGGTTTTGGAGTTTTTCATTTTATTTATTTGTTGCATTAAGGTAAAAAGAATATTAGAGGAAATATTGATTAATAATAATAATAATAATAATAATAATAATAAATTTAAATAATAAATTACAGTAAAATCATAAATTCACAATGGAAAAAATGGAAATGGTTCTAAAAAAATTTTTACACAAAAAAAAATATTAAATTAAATATTTTTTGTTTTTAATTTTTGGTTGAAATATGATTGCCATGGCTCTGAGATTTACCCAAATTTCTTTAGATCACATTTTTTGGTTTAATCACTGCACAAGGATTTCTATGGTTAACATCTCTGCAGTTTCTCTGTATGCATGCACTTGATAGTCTAAAAACATTTTTACAGCCATTTAAAATGAGGTTCCCTTAATTTCTTAGGTTTGTACTGAAATGGGCCCTATTGGTGATAAAGCCATTAACACGCTGCCTATTCTGCATATCTAAATCGAAAATCTACAAACATGTCATCAGGGTTGTTCACTCACACACGCACCGAGATATCCATCTCATCAGCGCTCTTTGTTTTCCGTTTCAACTGAATCACGACTGTAATTCATCCCCTACTGTTCAAACCTCTCTAGATTTTCCCAGAATTAAATGGAAAATCTTATAAGCCGGACGCCTTTTTCTCTCTGGGATGTGCATTTGAACGTGATTACCAGCCTTGTGCTGCTGGTTCTCTCTGTTCTGTCTCCCTGCGTGTGATTTCATTCTGCTTTGGCAGGTGGTAGGTGTAGAGTGTGTCACGATCCTGCAGCGAGTGGTAATCGCTCTCTATATACAGCACCGATGATACAGACGGTGAGACGCTGTTCATTCACAACTCCACTGCCAGATCTGAGTCATGACAGTGCGAGAGAGAGAGAGAACAGTGTCCCACTAAGCAGTGGGAGAGATGCGGTGACCTCATTCTGAGTCATGGAGCCCGTACCCTGACCCAGCCTCCGTCAGCGAGTGCGTGCGCGGATCATCGATAACCTACATACGGATAATACTTATACAATCTGATTTTGCAGGTCAGATCGTTTCAGTTTAGCATTCACCGCAGGGGCCACAGTCTGGGATTTTGTCTTAACACTTCTAAAAGCTGATTATTTACTTAAATCATTTAATGTGCTGAAAATTGGAGGCTGAAATGAATCTCTATGACATTAAAGACCCTGTGGAATCAAAATGGCCATTTGCGCTTTTAGTCTGTGTCTGTGTGCTTCGATGTCAAGGAATATTTTTTGCTAGTATGCTGCTAAATATTGACAAGACTTTGCTTTTAATATATAGTTTTCAAAAGTTTGGGGCCAATGAGATAATTTTTTTTAAAAGAAAATAATACTTTTATTAGCAAGAATGTTTTAAAGTAGGGCTGTCAAAAACAACGCGTTAACGGCGTTAATTATTTTGTTGTTGTTAATTACGTCAATTTTTTTAACGCATTTCACGCATGCGCAGTGTATCGAATTATTTGTCAGGAAAGTGGTTGGGGAGCTAGAGGCGAGATGGAGCAAGGTGAGCCTATGGACGGATTCAAATATAAAAGGAAACAAGCATGGGCGACAGCCCCTCTGCAACTGGAGTGGTTAGCCAAGCTTAGGCCCGGTTCTACTGGGGTAGATATACCCTCAAACGACAGCAAAGCAATTGAAAATCTGGCAAACAGTCCAGCGTGTTTTTGCAGCGTTGAGAAGTGTTGATTTCGAACAATTAGAAACAGTTTCTCAGAATTCACTGACCGCTGAAAGTGCCAGATCGGTTATTATTGCCGTTTTGCGTGAATCATCTCATGACTAAGTGCAGACGCGATGTAAATAAAAGATTGTGTACGTTAGTTTAGAAAGCTTTATTGATTACAACGGAACTTTGTGAGATCTCTATGAACTAAGATTTGTGACGCTTTTAGTGATAATAAAGGGAGTGCGCTTTGCACTTTCCATGCCATAATCCATTCAGAATTTGTATGAAAATTTCGTTTTTCTTATGTTTTGGGAATTACATCTGTATAGTTATGCTGGGTTCATTCTCGAAAGAGCGGTGACTGACACAGTGATATCAAAGCAATTGACGGGGAAAAAAAATCCCCCTTAGTTCAATTTTGTATGCAATGGCAAAGTGTATATATTTAGTTTCGTTTTTTATTTTGTTAATTTAGAAAAAGGTTTGGAGCATTTTTTGTTCGTTAAATATAAGTTTTAGTTTTTTTAACGAACAGCGCCCAGCGGAAGACTGATAGTCTGTTTGATCAGTTTGCCTTCTCAAATCATCACGACTTGCCTAAAATAAAATCTATAGATATAAAACAGTTCAAGTATAGTTTAAACGTTAAAGATAAATGTGCGCGATTAGGCGCATAGTTTGTGCCTAGAGTGGAAGATAAAGCCGCTTTGCAGGTCATCGAGGCACCAGCGCAATCACTTGCATTTTTACAGTGGAAGCAATTTAAAATTATCCTCATTTTAGCTCACAAAGGAAAGAGTAATACATCAAAAAACCTTACAGTGTTTTTATAAAATAAAGAAAACAAAAATGATGCGCTTTCTGTCGTCTCATTCTTGAACAGGAGTTCTTAACAAAAATAAAGCGAAATGCATGCCTCACAGACATGATAAACATATCTATAGCAAGCTTTAAATTATTACTTAATGAAATAAAACAAATCGAAAACAAAAACTTGTTCATTGTGTAATCCGTAAAGATAAATTTCTCTCTCAAGGCGCCTCCAAAAAGGAGATGCAAGTCAGGATCTTTGCGAAATTGACTCAGAATACACTTTATTAATAAATAACTGAGATATGTCCTTACTGTTTCCCGACACATTCATTATTTATTTTTGCCTGTGCTTTGTGGCAAGTTTCAGCACACACCAAGGAAAGACGTCAGCACACACCATTTTTCAAGTTCAAGTCCACTGACATTAATCTACTCTCCTGTCTGGTTTGTTTGTGTTATGATTGGTCAGATCGCCTGTCAATCAAACGCCCTGCGAAGGGACAATTGATCTCTAGAGTAAGAATGCATGAGAAAATCTCTTAGATGTGTCCCGTTCAAACGTCCTGTATCAACATGAAATACATCAACACATAAAAGAAATCCCAACTTGATTTTAACAGCCTTTAACAGCAGCTATGATCAAAAAAGTAGTTTTTTCTCAATACTGGTTTACAACTGCACAATAAGCTATTTTATGCCCACCCGCAGTGATAAGTTGAGTTTAAGCCAACAGCAGGCTAACAGACCCACGGCGTGCCACTCAAGTACTCTGTGTTCACAACACCAGTATCAGTTTGGCTGTCTGCCCCATGACTTCTCCGAGTTCAGGTCGCCTAGCAACCGCTCCCCTGCTATTTGAATTTTCATGCATCACTATGTCTGCAGTGATGTCACAGTTGCCCTGGCAACCATATGCCCGACTTATTGTGACACTTGCACTGTAAACTATCAGTCTAGAGGCTAATGACATTTAGGAACAAAGCATTTGTGATGCTTTCTGAAAACCTAGCCCGATAATGAAGCTCTAATTTTTGCGTTCATCTAATTAGCTTTTTTTTCTTCAGGGTATTAAACTGTAAAATAGGAAGAATAAGTAATGAACTCTTAAACAGCACAAGCCTTTTCCTTTGTCTGTTTGTCTTCAAATAAACCCTACAAAATGGCTCCATTATAATTCCTTGTATACGCACGCTGCCAAAAAGTGAGGCATTGTTATAATCACGCAAATGACCAGTGCTGCCCAGTCAGTCAGAAAGCCACGGGATTGAGCTAAATATAGAGCAGGTCAAAGAGAATGAAACCCACAGGCCTTTTTTAGCTCTAAAGACACTAAGCCTCCGCGCTTGAGTTCCTCTTTTTATATTCTTGCCTTGATTTAAAAGGATGTTTCTGCGTTTCGTTGACCTACGTCTTTCCTAATCATAGTCATTTCCTTAATCCCTATAAAAACACATATAGCTCTATGCCACAATACTGGCAGAACTAAACGTCAGACATTAATAGCATCCACTAATAAGGTCAAAACCTTAGTGCAAGACATGAGGATTTTCTGTTATGCATTTTCCGGCAAGATCAGGACCTTTGAACTCTTAATCTCGATTGATTTAGTGGCCTTTTGCTCTGAGCGAGAGTACAGGGTGCATCCTGTATCCTTCCAGCCCAAGCTAAAATGATCACTGACCTGAATGTACAAGAAGTGAACATCTCATTTTTGTACGAACCCGAGCCGATGCTTTTGTTCACCTCCCTCGAGAGAGTAAATATTGATGACTGGGTCAGTCAGGAGTCGCCAGGCCAGCGGTAGGAAAAAAAAGTGATAATCTGTCTAGATCACTGCCTTGCTGGAGATAATCTGTCTAGTTCAGAGTGTACAGCACGATGAGGCAGCAGTACAACAGAGAAAAGCCGAGCATAGATATACAGACACAGGAAGCTGGTGTCCTCTTCCAGTCTGCCGGCTCCCACAAGACAGCGATGCCCTCTGGGTCTGGGTGCATTACAGTCCCGGAGTACATGTGGAAGGAGACTGGAGAAAAGAGAAAAAATTGACAAAGTGAACATGAAATCAGAGTGGAGGGACATTTACATGAAAGTGTACTCCAAAATGTTGACAAAATTCACTTCTTAGCTGAGATGCACATTTATAATGTACAGCAGATCAGGTACTGTACCTGGTTCTCAACCAGGGGGCATAAAAACAATTTCCAAAGGGCCTCAAGATGACTAAAATGTATTTAAATTAATACATTTTAATTAATTAAAATAACATTAAATATTATTAAAATAACTCTAATCTAAAGTATTAAAAAACAAATAAACTTAATAATAAAATATTAAATAAAATATTAAATAATGAAATAAAAAGAATAACTGCTGTTTTTAATCGAAGAACATACAGTTTTTGAAACTTCTGAAACGCTAAAATAAATACTGCTAATTCATTTAATATCAATACTATTATAACTGTTTCCACCACTGAATAAAAAATAAAAAAAGGTAATTGCGATTTTTTACAATTCCAACTTCTCGCAGTTGCGAGTTTACATCTTGCGATTCAGACTTTTATCTCAGAATTTCTTGATACAAACTCGCGATTATGAATTAAACTCAATTCAAACTTTTCTCAGAATTGCGAGTTTATATTTTACAATTGGGACTTTAACATGCAATTGCGAGAAGTCAGAATTGTGCAAAAAAAGTAAGAATTGCGAGAAAAAAGACAGAATTGGGAGCTATAAATCACAATTGCAAAAAAATTGCAAGAAAAAAGTCAGAATTGTGAGAAAAAAAGTCAGAATTGCGAGCTATAAATCGCAATTCCAAAAAAAGTCAGAATTACGAGAAAAAAGTCCAAATTGCGAGATATAAACTCGCAATTGCAAGAAAAAAGTCAAAATTGTGAGATATACTTGCAATTGCGAGAAAAAAGTCAGAATTGCAAGAAAAAAGTCTGAATTGCGAGTTATAAATTGCAATTGCAAAAAAAAGTCACAATTGCGAGAAAAAGTCAGAATTGCAAGAAAAAAAGTCAGAATTGCAAGCTATAAATCACAATTGCAAGAAAAAAGTCTGAACTGCGAGGTATAAATTGCAATTGCGAAAAAAAAGTCACAATTGCGAGAAAAAGTCACAATTGCAAGAAAAAAAGTCAGAATTGCAAGCTATAAATCACAATTGCAAGAAACAGTCATAATTGCGAGAAAAGGTCAAAATTGCGAGATATAAACTAGCAATTGCAAGAAAAAAGTCTGAACTGCGAGGTATAAATTGCAATTGCGAAAAAAAAGTCAGAATTGCGAGAAAATTCAGAATTGCAAGAAAAAAGGTCAGAATTGCGAGCTTTAAATCTCAATTGCAAAAGTCAGAATTGCAAGAAAAAGTCAGAATTGCGAGAAAAAAGTCAGTATTGCGAGATAAAAACTTGTAATTGCAAGAAAAACGTCAGAATTGTGAGAAAAAAGTCAGAATTGCAAGAAAAAAGTCAGAATTGCGAGATATAATATCGAAACATACTTTTTTAATGGTCACTAAGAAACTACTCATTCAAAATAATTACCTTTTCAGACAGAGTGTATGCGATTTAGAGTGTATGCGGACACAGCCTAACTGTGATCTATTTAAACCGACTGGCTTAAAGAAAAAACTCTTTAATATGCCCAAACTTCCTGTTTCAACAATAAATACATCAACACAGTAAAGAAAACCTTCAGTATCTAGTATCAAGAAAAACACAATGAAATAAGACCTATCCTAGATAGTGCCCCGTCTGTCTTGCAATCTTGCGCTGGTTTATCGCTGTTCGAGAGCATGTGATTGAACGTTTGTGTGGAATCTAGAGCTCTGCGTAATGTGACAGGTGATTTGTATGGGGTCTGGAGATTGCTGACAGAACAAACTCATTCATTGTCTTCTGGTGTGCTGCCGTTCAACACTGTGGCACGCTGCCAACCTCAGGCACTGCCAATGACATACAACAACAGCAACTCAAACGTGCAAAACACATGATTACTACACGACCCACAGAAACACAACAAATTATAAAGTGCAACACGTGTAAGACAGCTGTTTCATAAAGACATGCTCTTAAATGGCCCAATGGAGATGCAGCAGTAATGATAATTACATAACAGCACTGTAATCACGTTAATGGTTTATAACATAAAGGACTTTACAACATAGAAAACGGATGTTTTTGCGGTTTTCACTTCTCTTTTCCTGGTTCAATGTGAAGAGATGACTATATGCAAGTCATTTTTAGTTTAAAGGTTGTTTGTATGAAACTCCCAACTGGCAACTTTGATTTAGTGTTTGGGAAACCTGTTTGAAAACAATTCAATAATTGAAATTAGGCATAAAAAGGCTCGAGGAGTTTAATAGTTTTAAATATGACACTCCAGAGCCATGTGGAGTACTTTTTATGATGGATAGATGCACTTTATTTTGCTTCAAAATCTCAACAGCCATTCACTGCCATTATAAAGCTTGGCAGAGCCAGGACATAGAGCCAGAATATAACTACAATTGTATTCATCTGAAAGAAGAAAGTCATGTGCACCTAGGATGGCTTGAGGGTGAGTGAATCATGGAGTAATTTTCATCTTTGGGTGAACTAATCCTTTAAGCTAGATCTGCTGTTGTTTTGTTTTTGATACGCTAACAACACTGAACGGAAGTTCCAGCAGATGAGACCTGGGAAATCCAACCTTGGCATGTGCACTTATAACACAACGGACCTCACCCTGAAAAAAAACAAAGCACACATGTATTAAGCCTGTTTAAATGTCACTTTGGATGACATAAAATGAAAATGTTTCTCTGTGGGCGATAACAATCGACAGGTACTTGGCACAGCAATCAATTCGTCATAACACTTTCTACATCACGAAATTGATTTCATTTAAGAAGTTCGAAAACACCAGAAATGGGATTTCCACTTTCAGCGCTGGCAGAATAATAGAGGCAGGAGGCATAACAGGGCTATCCCCACAGCGCACACTCGCAGCAAACCTGAGCAGACACGCTCAGGGGAACAGTTAGCTAATCTTGGGCCCGTAAGCTCAAAATAGAAAAGTGCAAATCGCACCTGGATTTCCCAAACCTGCAGAAACTTCATTCAGCTAAAACTACTCACAGTAGACTGTTTTGAACTACAAAGACACTCTTAGAATGTTTGAGACAAGTGCTAAATGTGATTAGCAAAGGCCTACACTGTAAAAAAAATCCGTAAAATTTACAGTAAAAAACTGGCAGCTGTGGTTGCCAGAATTTTACCATAAAAAATACGGTAGCAATGTTTTACATTTTAAGGTTTTTGTCATTTTCTGTCATTTTTACAGTGTACTACATGAATAGTGTTGTTATTAGTGACTAAAACTGTTAAAATAGTTTCGGTGTTTGAAATAAAGCTGAAATAAACTATGTGACCCTGGACCACAAAACCAGTCTTAAGTAGCACAGGTATATTAGTAGCAATAGCCAACAATACATTGTATGGGTCAAAATTATCGACTTTTCTTTTATGCCAAAAATAATTAGGATATTAAGTAAAGATCATATTCCATGAAGATATTTTGTAAATTTCCTACCGTAAAAA
Organism: Garra rufa; assembly: GCF_049309525.1. Classification (NCBI taxonomy): domain Eukaryota; kingdom Metazoa; phylum Chordata; class Actinopteri; order Cypriniformes; family Cyprinidae; genus Garra; species Garra rufa. The sequence continues at coordinate 19,808,912 of NC_133384.1, forward strand.
AAAAACTTAATTTTTGATTAGTAATATGCATTACTAAGAACTTAATTTGAACAACTTTAAAGGTGATTTTCCCAGTATTTAGGTTTTTTTTTTTGCACCTCCAGATTCCAAATGTTCAGTAAGTTTAAAGGTTGTTTGCATGAAACTTCCAACCAGCAACTTTGGTTCAGCGTTTAGGAAAGCTGTTTAAAAACAATTAGACAGTAGAAATGAGACACTTTAAGTCTTATGTAAATGAGTTTCATAATTGACATAATTTGACTACTAAAATTAAATTCTAATAAAAGTAAGACTTTTTTGTGTCCTTGATACAGCGTAAATTAATAATTTTAAGTAACTACATGTACTTACTAGTGCTGTCAAATCGATTAATCGTGATCATAAAGTTTGTGTTTAAATAATATGTGTGTACTGTGTATATGAATATGTAAATAGACACATACACTACCAGTCATAAGTTTGGACACACTTCCCTACAGGGTCGTGCAGAGATCTTTAAAGGGGCAGGTGCTCAAAGTATAAAAAGGGCACCTGAAACAAGGCAATAAAGAGCCCCTTAGGTCCATCATCTCATTGTAGGCATCCAGTTACTTACGTAACAAATGACAATGTCATTAATAAGACAAATAATGCATTATTCGTAGTTTTAATTGCATTTATGTTGTTCAGGACTCAAACAATATAATTAGTAATATTTTTATCACTATTAAAGGGGCTCCATAAATAGGGCAGTGCTCAAACATCAGTACAGCAATACTGTACTGTGTATATTGTGACACATTCCTTGCTGATATACGTATTATTACAGAGGCTTCTAGCAGCCAATGCTGTGAAGCAGTTTTGAGAAAGAAACAGAACATAAAGACCATTTTAATGTTTAAAAGATTAAAAATATTTTCTTTGGACCTATTCAATTTGATTAGAAATTGTTGTGTATTAAATTGTCAAACCTAAAGACTTTCTTCTCTCTGTTAAACACAATAATAAAGAGCCGCTGTTATATTAAACTCTTGTGTGGTCACTATTGAAAATATATGTGGCCCCTGATGTATTGTATTGTAAGATTGTAGACAACAGGCTTTAAAACACTTTGGGCTGACATACCTTATAGGGAGTAGCTAATGGGGATGTGCTGTTGATACTGCAGACTATAGAAATAAAACATACATATTAAGGAAGGAATTTTATTTTACTATTTTAAAAATCAATTTAAGGAAATTTATGACCCTTTTTAAGAGCTGCACAAGTAAAATGAACAGTATGAGTAGGATTGGACAATGAACGGTAGAATATTAAGGCATAAAATGGCATGATTTATAATTCAGATACAGGTTCACACAAAAACAAAATATCTTATACAATGTTTCAGCCTTTATACTATTAAAAGGGATAAATTGAGTTCATTTATCATTTATTCTATTTATTTAAAACATAAATATTACTGTCTTAATTGTTTAGATTTTTAGAAGACACATTAACTTTTCACATTTATAACTCTGTGTGTTTGCTGCAAAAAAACAAGGGTCGATAATTGCAATAATTTGACCATAAACAGCTGAAAAAATGTGGAAATAAAAATTGATTCTCTGTCACGAGGGGGCGCTTTAGGAGCGCTGAAATATTACGGTTTCCTTAATAACAGCTGCACACAAATCAGCATTAACGCTGTTTTATCAGACGTGAAATGATAATGCCAACAACACGTTTCTGAGGACAGTCGGGTCCCTTCAGATACATTCATATAAAGCAGTCTATGATGTAAAGACATCAGTGCCACGTTTTGACTTTGAAACATGCAGCGCTCATATTTATTCAGTGACATCATTGCGTTTTGAAGTTTAATCCAGCCCTATTGCCATTCTTGTCTTTCCGTCCCCAAATGTAAAGGTGCGTTCACACCGGACGCGAATGAAGCGGCAAGCGCGAGTGATTTACATGTTAAGTCAATGCAAAGACGCGAATAGCCATCCTGCGGCGCGAAACGCGCGAATAGCGCGAATGGCACGGCGCGCATTGAGCGTTTCAAGCGATTGCCGCGCGAGTTCAAAAATCTGAACTTTGGCGAAAATCCGCGCCGCGTTAACCAATCAGGAGCTTGCTCTAGTAGTGACGGAGGCAGAAATCCGAAACAACAATGGCGGACAAAATCACCGTTGCTGTCTGTGGTTCCTCGGAGCTGTACGATACATCTTTGGACTTTTGTAGAAACAGGAATAAAAGGGATCTTGCTAGGAATAAAGTGAGTGAAGAGGTCGGACAATCTGGTTAGTTTTAAAAAACGCTCTTTACTCAATTTGACCTACATATACATACATATTGAGACTACAAGCAAGCTAAAGCTGGCAAATTGAGCTCATTCACCTATTTTACAACTACTTTCCCGCTGACGAGTGGCAGAAGCCCCTCCCTTGACGCGAATTCGCGTCTGTTGTGAAGAAAATGTCACGCGCGAATGACGCAAATTTTACCGCGCAAATGGCGCGAGTAAACTCAAATGTTCAAGCGTTCAACTACTCGCGAATAGCGCGTTTTTTCCGCGCAAGTCGCGTCCGGTGCGAACGCACCATAAGACCTCCTAAATTATAATTAAGTCTTTTCTTATACTATTTAACATATATAAAACTTTTTATGGCCTTAAATTTGATACAACTAAATTAAGGAGTTTGTAAGGACCTGCAGGAGCCCTCTACTTTACGATAGCCCATCGGGGTTATCTTTTTTTTTTACAAAAGCGCAGCGTTTCGTTGTTACTCTGAGTGCACACAAATAAACATAGAGTGTTTACAGATTCGAAAGATGCATTACTTTTAAGTGTATGGCCAAAAATGATGGAGTATTTTAAGCGCAAGTGACTGCACTGCCATCATCTTTTGTCATGCAGTGAACCATACTGCATTCAGCTACTGTTCAGCTTCCACGCTACGCACAAACTCTTGAATAGTGCATATTTGTCTTCGTTAACATTAGATTGAGCAGCAATGTAAAGTTGTTACGACATACATCCTTCAGATAAAAAGCCATATTTGAGCATTTGGACGTCCTGCCCGATGTATTATATTACCACATAGACCAGCCTTTAACAATTTGTCCGTCACAGACTGGGTGACTTCGAGACCTCCTGTGGATCTTTTTTCTTCTGCAACTGCGTGACTTCTACAACTTTGGTCGACCAAGCCTCTACTCGTCGACTAACGGTTAGTCGACTATTACGGCAGAAGCCTTGGTAATATGTAACAAAAACACTGCAAAATAAAGTGTGAATATTTAAAGCTAAATAGAAACATAAAACACTCAAGTGTTCCTGAACGTGCAGTTTTCTGAATGGTGGCCAACTCTACAGATGCTTCAACAAATTCCCTCCATAATCAGTTTATGAAAGGCCAGTTTAGGGTCAGGCGAAGGAAAAGGCGGTGTAGTGGTTCTGGTAGGCTGAACCTTTAGATCAGCTGACAGAATGCGAGATGGCAGAGACCGTGTCTTGATTCTATTGAAGAGAGAGGGAGAAAACAGCGAGCTCTCACATGTGACACCATGTGAGTCTGGCTCCAACAGAGAGAGCGTGAGACAGCCAGGCTGAGACAGTGAAAGAGAGATCTGCTTTATGTAAGTGTCTGCTCTGAGAGGCTGGATGTTTGGAGGACTCACATGCTGATGTTGTGGTCTCCACTAACCAGGCCGAGTGTGGGATGGCCCTCTCTCCTGCCTGTTCCCTCCTCTTCCTGCCTCTGCTCCCCGCTTCACCCCTGGCACTCTGAAATGCAGCTGGGACAGGGTGTGTGTGTGTGGGTGTACATATTTGTGTGTGTATATCACTGTTGGGAAAGGTACAAAACTTTACCCATTTAAAAAAGTAGTTAGTTGTGCTAGAACTTACACATTGAAACAATTTTTTAGTGGAAAATTCTGTCATTAATTACTCACCATCATGTCGTTCCAAACCCGTAAGACCTTCGGTCATCCTCAGAACACAAATTAAGATATTTTTTTGATGAAATCTGACAGCTTTCTGACCCTTTCACATCAAAGGTTCAACCGTATTTTTATGAAGCTACGAGAATGCTTTTTGTGCGCAAAGAAAACTAGACTTTTGACATGCTCCGCTGCTACTTATTGTAAAAAGCAGCTTGTTATTGATTTAAAAGCTACTGCGCTACAGTCACTGTCTACTCAAACTAAATTATGTTAGCAATGGCACTACTTTTAGTTATTTACTCGCCATGTACTTGATATATTTGTCTGTGTGGGTGAGTAGCGGAAAGATCTAAGACTTTGACTTTGTAGTAAGCATGCTAAAAGAATAGACCTGTGTCCAGTTGGCCTCCACCCTCCTCACTCACACATTCATACACACACTCCAACACACACACACTTTCTGAACCCCAGCCTTCCCCCTCGCCAGCGCAGGCAGCTGGCAAAACACAAAGGGAAGAAGTGTGCAACTGGTGCGATAAAGCCGAGAACATCTTGTCATGTCGTCGTCAGCAGAACACATTCTCCACACAATAAATCCTCACGCGCCGAGCTCTGCCCCTCCACCCTCGCTGAAAGATCACCACTGGAGACCCTCCCGACTCTTTCACATTCACGAGACGCTCCGGCACTGCCTTTTAGAGTCACAAAGAGACAAAAAAGTCCCATTCACTACTCACTACCCCCCTCTGCATCTTTCTTGGTATCTTAAACAAGGGCTAAAGGGTAGGGAGTGAACTGTACCCCCCAAATCATGTAGGTTTTTTTCGTTGTGATTTTTTAAAATCAACACTGAGAAGAATCTTTACAGGCACGTTCAGACAAGTAAAAAAAAACTCTAAACATGAAAGTAACGTAAAAACAAAAAAAATCATTTGCATATATATGTCACAATATACAAGAAAAGGTCATCACAACTTCTGTGTCATGCATACTAATGTCATTATTAGGTGAAAATCTTACCCTCTGCCACTTTCGTATCATTCGCAAAGCTGTCCAACCTTTTGTTATGCGTCTTCTTGCAGCATATTTCAATATATTTGAATATGCACAAGTTTTAAGAGCTTTAAGAAGGACAGGGCAAGATTATTGGTAAATTACACATTCAATTTTGGTCTTTTCCACACAAAAGGTGTTGTATGACTTCTGAAATTTTTTTAAATATTGCTCAGATGATATCAGATAAGTGCTTTTTGGAGTTTGGCTTAAGAAAAAACAATTTCATTGCATGAAATATAAGCACAATTAAATAATTCCTTTCTTTAATGAAGAAAAAATCATGCAGGTTTAGTTTGACATAGAGTAAATAAATAATAGAATATTGGACATTTTTTATTTCCAATTTAGTGAAAAAAGTTTAAATAATGCATGTAACACTTTACCTAAAGCCTATATATATATAGATAGATTATAAAAGTAGTTTTAATGCATGAATTATGCTTTGTGATGCACCTTATAATGCATAATATAATAAAACATAATACATTATAACACACATTATGAATACCTTTATAATGCATTATACATACATGCATTTCTAATTTCGATAAATAAAATGTAGAAATAATTTCCAATATTGTCACCAATTAATTGTTTATATATTTTTCTATTTAACATACTTATCTATTTAACAAAATTGTTCATTATTTACCTATTTTATCTGTAACAATATTATAAATGTATATAATTTATATTTTTAAATGTATCTTGTTTTAATATTGGATCTTTAATTGTGCATTCTTATTTACACTATTTTGACATTTAAATTACCTTTACCATTATCACTTAAAATGAATCTTTAAAAACCCTAATAATTTAATATTACCACAGATAAATTTTAAACTGCAGAAATTAGATTGATACTATTGATAAATAAAATGTAGAAATAATTCCCAATATTGTTGCTGATAAATAAAAAAATGCAAAAATAATTTCCAATATTGTCTCTGGTAAATTGTTCATATTTTTTTTTTTTTTATCAGTAAGACAATTGTTAATTATTCACACATTTTATTTGTAAAAATATTGTAAATGTATATTTTTATAATTTTTATTTTGAAATTTATCTGTATTGATTGTGCATGCTAATATTACAATTATCTTTGTAATATATAAATCATTTCTAATTATCAAAAATAAAATGTAGAAATATTTTTTTATATTGTCACCAAAAAATTGTTTATATATTTTTTAATTTTATCAGTAACAAAATTGGTTGTCAATTACACATTTTATTTATGTATTTTAATATATTGTTTTATAATTTATATTTTAAAATGTATCTGTATTAATTGTGCATGCTCATTTACAATATTGTGACATTTAGATTACCTTTCCCGTTAACTCGCTTAAAGTTAATCTTTTAAAACACAAATAATTTCATATTGTCACAGAAAAATTAAAACATTTATAAATAATTTCTAATTATTAATAATAAAATGTATTCCAATATTGTCACCGATAAATTGTTTATATATATATATATATATATATATATATATATATATATTTTTTTTTTTTTTTTTTTTTTTTTTTTTATCAATAACTAAATTGGTTGTTATTCATTATTGTATTTTTTATTATTTATATTTTTACATTGATCTATATTAATATTGGATCTATTGAATATTAAATATATTTGAATATTGAACATAACACAAATAAATTATCACAAATGAAAAAAGATGCATCTAAATCATTTCTAAAAATGAATGAAAAATAAATAATTTCTAATTATCAATAAAATGTAGAAATAATTTCCTATGTTGACATGTATTTTTTACGCAATTTAATTAAATGTCATTATTTTTAAAATAAATGTAATTAATTTAATTTAATTCAATTAGAAAAATTCTAATCATATTTAACTGAATAATCCTTACATATTTTGAAATTAGAAATAATTATTCAATTCAACTGGATGGAATTTTACTATTAATTAAATTACGAGAATAAATTCTAAATATTATAAGGATAAAGTTGAAATATTTTGAGAAAAGTCTAAATTATGAGAATAAATTCGAAATATTATGAGAATAAAGTTGAAATATTTTGAGAAAAGTTGAAATTACGAGAATAGTCTAAATATTTTGAGAAAAAAAATCAAAATTACGAGAATAAATTCAAAATATTATGAGAATAAAGTTGAAATATTTTGAGAAAAAAATAAAAATTACAATAATAAATTCAAAATATTATGAGAATAAAGTCAAAATATTTTGAGAATAAATTCAAAATATTATTAGAATAAATTCAAAATATTGAGAATAAAGTCAAAATATTTTGAGAATAAAGTCAAAATTACGAGAATAAATTCGAAATATTATGAGAATAAAGTCAAAATATTTGAGAATAAAGTCAAAATTATGAAATTCAAAATTATTATCTATTTAAACAAAAGTTTTAGTATCGGGAGTTTCAGTTGACCAGAATTGAAATGTTATTCCATCTCTACCTTTGACACATAATTAATAAAAGTTACAGGTCAACAGGTTCCCAGACCAATCAGATCTGGTGAAATGTTAGGACAGAGCGAGCGCTCTCTGCTAGAGGGTAGCAGCGTGTTCCGGAGCATCGGGCGCTCAGAGACCTGTTCTGCGAATCCTCTGAGGACATCGGTGCAAAGTCTGCCGCTGTCTGACTGTTCCCATGGCAACGGCCAGGTGAGCAGACAGGCTGGAGAACACGGTGGGAACATGTGACGCTCCCCACATGCTCAGACACACAGACAGACACACACACAGATCTGTCAGTTAAACGCCACGCTGCCTCACTAAACAATAGCACACCTAGATAACAGCAGGAACAGGTTACTACTGATGCATGCATGTGCAAATGTCTTGTTATTTAAAATCTGCACACACAGCATTTCTGTGACTGCTCACTAACATTCACAAAGACAAGGCAGCGTTTTCGGCATTAGCTTGGATGGAAAGACAGTGAGAGAGAGAGGGGGGGGGGGAGGAGAGGCGGGGCCATCTGCCTGGGGACTGGAACTCAGAGGTGTCATGAAGTCTGAACATCATGTAACGAACTCTGACGGCAAAGAGAGAGAGAGACTGGGAGAAAGAAAGACAGAGAGAGAGAGGACAAGAGGATAATTAGCTACTGTGAAAAAATAGTCCTTGGCTTCTGTGATGAGTTCTTCCTCACCCAGAGCCTCATATAACAAAAGAGCCAAAGAATAGATATTACTCATTCTTGCATCAAGGTAAAGTTATTACAGTTAACTCAAATGTTATGTTTACTAAGCTATTAGAAAGGCACAAACCAGCAATGAAAAATATTTTCATTAATAGACATCCAACTAAATAACTATAAGCTATACATATGCATTATGCAACATAAACGTAAACAAAGTCAAAATCACAAGAATAAAGTCAAAATGTTTCAAGAATAAAGTAGAAATTATGATAATAAAGTTGAAATATTATGAAATATTACGAAAAAATATTACGAAATTACGAGAATAAAGTAGAAATTACGGAAAGTTGAAATATCTTAACAATAAATTCAAAATTATGAGGATAAAGTCTAAATGTTTCGAGAATAAAGTCAAAATGTTTTGAGAATGAAGTCAAAATCACAAGAATAAAGTTAAAATATTGCAAGAATAAAGTTGAAATTACGAGAATAAAGTTGAAACATCATGAAAATAAAGTCGAAATTACAAGAATAAAGTTGAAATATTATGAGAATAAAGTAAAAAATTACGAGAATAAAGTCGAAATATTTTGACAATAAAGGCAAAATTATGAGAATAAAGTAAAATTATTTTGTGAATGAAGTCAAAATGATGAGAATAGAGTCAAAATATTATGAGAATAAAGTCTAAATATTTCAACAATAAAGACAAAGTTATGAGAATAAAGTCGAAATATTTAGACTATAAAGTCAAAATCACGAGAATAAAGTTAAAATGTTTCAAGAATAAAGTCGAAATTATGATAATAAAGTTGAAATATTACAAGAATAAAGTAAAAAATACGAGAATAAAGTATAACTATTCTGACAATAAAGTTGACATATTACAAGAAAAGTACAAATTATGAGATAAAGTTGAAAATACGAGAAAAAAGTCGAAATATTTTGACAGTAGTCAAAATTATGAGAATAAAGTCGAAATTACGAGAATAAAATCGAAATTACGAGAATAAAGTTAAAATATTGAAAGAATAAAGTTGAAATTACGAGAATAAAGTTCAAATATTACAAGAATAAAGTAGAAATTACAAGAATAAAGTTGAAATATCTTAACAATAAAGTCAAAATTATGAAAATAAAGACAAAATGTTTCGAGAATAAAGTCGAAATTATGAGAATAAAGTTAAAATATTGCGAGAATAAAGTCAAAATTATGTGAGTCAAAATGTTTCGAGAATGATGTCAAAATTACAAGAATAAAGTTAAAATATTGCAAGAATAAAGTCAAAATTATGTGAAAGTCAAAATGTTTCGAGAATGAACTCAAAATTAGAAGAAGAAAGTCAAAATGTTTTGAGAATGAAGTCAAAATTACAAGAATAAAGTTAAAATATTGCAAGAATAAAGTCGAAATTACGAGAATAAAGTTGAAACATCATGAAAATAAAGTCGAAATTACAAGAATAAAGTTGAAATATTATGAGAATAAAGTAAAAATTACGAGAATAAAGTTGAAATATTTTGACAATAAAGGCAAAATTATGAGAAAAGTAAAATTATTTTGTGAATGAAGTCAAAATGATGAGAATAGAGTCAAAATATTATGAGAATAAAGTCTAAATATTTCAACAATAAAGTCAAAGTTATGAGAATAAAGTCGAAATATTTAGACTATAAAGTCAAAATCACGAGAATAAAGTTAAAATGATTCAAGAATAAAGTCGAAATTATGATAATAAAGTTGAAATATTACAAGAATAAAGTAAAAAATACGAGAATAAAGTAGAACTATTCTGACAAAGTTGACATATTACAAGAAAAGTAGAAATTATGAGAATAAAGTCGAAATTACGAGAATAAAGTAGAAATCATGAGAATAAAGTTGAAATATCTTAACAATAAAGTCAAAATTATGAAAATAAAAACAAAATGTTTAGAGAATAAAGTCGAAATTACAAGAATAAAGTTGAAATATTATGAGAATAAAGTAAAAATATTTTGAGAATGAAGTCAAAATGATGAGAATAAAGTCAAAATATTATGAGAATAAAGTCTAAATATTTCAACAATAAAGTCAAAGTTATGTTTCGAGAATGAACTCAAAATTAGAAGAATAAAGTTAAAATATTGCAAGAATAAAGTTTATAATATTATATTAATATTTTGACAATAAAGTTGAAATATTACGAGAATAAAGTCTAAATATTTTGACAATAAAGGCAAAACTATGAGAATAAATTCATTATATTTAGAGAATAAAGTCAAAATTATAATAATTTATTTGTAGCAATTACAAGATTAAAGTTAATTAAGAGAAAATATCGCAAGAATAAAGTTGAAATTACGAGAATAAAGTTCAAATATTATGAGAATAAAGTTCAAATATTACGAGAATAAAGCCGAAATTACGAGAATAAAGTTGAAATATCTTAACAATAAAGTCAAAATTATGAAAATAAAGACAAAATGTTTCGAGAATAAAGTCGAAATTACGAGAATAAAGTTAAAATATTGTGAGAATAAAGTCAAAATTATGTGCAAGTCAAAATGTTTCGAGAATGAACTCAAAATTAGAAGAATAAAGTTAAAATATTGCAAGAATAAAGTTGAAATATTTTGACAATAAAGTTGAAATATTGCGAGAAAATTCGAAATATTTTGACAATAAAGTTGAAATATTACGAGAATAAAGTCTAAATATTTTGACAATAAAGGCAAAATTATGAGAAAAAAGTAGAAATATTTCGAGAATGAAGTCAAAATTATGAGAATGAAGTAAACGTGTTTCGAGAATAAATTCATTATATTTAGAGAATAAAGTCAAAATTACAATAATTTATTTGTAGCAATTACAAGATTAAATTTATTGATATTTTGAGAGTATATTTTAGCCTATTGTCCTATCTGTCAGATTTATAGCGAAATACAAACAATATATCTATTACAGTAATGTGTTTTTTACACTATTTATTTGTGGCATGACAGATCGCTGTATTCGCCTCAGTTTAAGTGGCAAGAGGAAAAACACATTTATGATTTGTATTTTGTGATAAAACTGACAGAATATGAAAGCTGGGCTATTATATTAAAAGCAACAAAGCACAACATTTTTACAATTAAATATTATTTCCAATTATTTACTGTATTATACCGTGTGGATATACCTCAGAAAAGACAACAATATAACTTATGTTAACGAGTCCACTTCAACCTTTAGAACGTCTTATTGTTTTTAATTAAATACATGTAAGGAATGAAAGATTGGATGCCACAGACGTTTTTGTGGAGATTTTTAAAGATGAGACTTTTTATGATGGATGGATGCACTTTATTAGACATCAAAATCTCAACATTCATTCACTGCCATTATAAAGCTTGGAAGAGCCAGGAAATGTTTTAAAGGGGGTATGTGATCAAAAAAATCATTTTAAGATGGAGCAACCCTTTAATATAACAATTGTAATATAAACTGTATATAAGCAGATTGTATTCGTCTGAAAGAAAGTCATATACACTGAGAATGGCTTGAGGGTGACTAAATCATGGGGTAATTTTCATTTTTGGGTGAACTATTCCTTTCATTTCACCAACTATAATTGTGCACTTTTTTATTGTGATTTTTTTTTCTTCATTTTTTTATGGAAAACCTGGAAACCAATAAATGAACTGAAGATAAATATATATATATATAAAAAAAACAAAAAAGATTAAATACAACCATTTATGCTAACTAAACTGAAATTGACAACCAAAGTACAAAAAAAAAAACATTTTTACACTTAACTGCCTCACAGTTTAAGCATGTCAAATGAGACGTCACAGCTCAAATGAAATGCGCAATTCTGCTTATGAGGTTTCATGAGACTTAAAAGCGAGACAAACGCTATGTGTGATGGAGTTCACAATCATCCATCATCGTTCGAGCTCGTCAGCAAGTGTCAGATTTTCGTAAGCTAGTGGCTCACGCGTGGCTATTTAATTCATAATGAATGACGTGCTGAATGTGTATCTCCGCTCCGCATTACTTATTGATAGAATTCTCTTAGCGTCTGCTACCATAACTGGTATGAGAGTCCGCTAGTGCACCAGCTGAGGGGAAATGCACTTGCAGTTGCTCTGGGGTCAGGGAACAGCACAGCGCTCACACTCGGCTTAGGTTTCAAAGACACATGTGGCTCAGGAAATCCCATCGAATCTTCTGTACAGCCACTTGAGAGCCCCTGCAGCTCAGCAGGGTGACTGTGGCTATTTCAAAGCCTGGGGGCCCTTATTGGCCCACGATGTAGAGACGAATTTCACCCAAGGCCACTGGAAGCACGGGGCTGTCCACTTTTAGAGCTGCAGGCTGTGGTATATAAGGACATGTTCGCAAATACAGTCACCAGGGTACATTGGAGGGGTATTTTTAGAAGATCTATAATAGGCATCCTGAATTAGCATGGGGCAAAATATAACTCATAATATGATTCACTCCAGATATGAGCATGAGCTCTAGTTTGTTATGACATCATTCAGTGGTCGAAGAAAGACCCTGCCTTATAGAGAACAGGGCATGAATTTCATGCACCTGTGAGGTTGACCTAATCATGAACTCTAGGTGGGTAAGAAAATAATGGGATTTACAAGTTGTTCTGGGTGATAAAAGTTAAATTGAGAAATTTCAAGCGTCAAAAATGTATTTAAAATAGTCTAACAACTCATGCTATATTTCATGTCTTTTCAATAGATACAATAGATTTGTGCAAGGAACAGACTGATTCACTAATTGAATCAGCAATGAGTTGTTAACCGCTGCAATGTAACAACTGAACAAACCTGAACTTGAGTCAGTGAGACCAAATCATTGAGTTGGTTGGTGAGATCAAACTACTTGAATTCAAGCCAAAGAGACCAAATCACTGAGTCAGTGAGTTAAGTCCAAATCAATTGCACTGAATTACTGAGTCTGTCAATGTGACTGAATAACTACAATAGTCAATAAGAATCAGATGCTGAATCAGAGTCAGTTAAACTGAATTAAATAAGTGACCCATACATTAAGTCAAAGATTTGAATCAGAGTCAGTATAACCAAATCATTGAGTATGTGAGCTGAAATAGAGTCTGAATGAGTCAGTGAGTTGAAGCCAAACCAGTCAGACTGAATCCTTGAGTCAGTCAGTCAAACTCAAATCAGTGTGAGCGATTCATTGAGTCATTGAGACGAATAAGTCAATAAGATCAAATTATTTGAATTCAAGCCTAAGAGACCAAATCACTGAGTCAGTGAGTTAAGTCCAAATCAATCAATGAGATCGAATAAGTCAATGTGACTAAATAATTGAATGAATGATCTGAATTAGAGTCAATGTAACCAAATCAATAAGTCAACGAGAATAAGATGCTGAATCAGAGCCAATGAGATTGAATCACTGAGTCAGTGAGTTGAAGCCAAAATAGTCAGATAGAGTCAGTGAGTTGAACTCACATCAGTGTGACGATTCATTGAGTCAATAATCTGAATTGCAGTCAGTGTAACCAAATCAATGAGTGAGCTGAATTAGTCAACAAAACTGAATGACTGAGTCGGTGAGCTGAAGCCAAACTAGTCAGACTGAATCCTTGAACTCAAATCAACCAATTTATTGAGTCAAATAGAGTGAGGTGAATAAGAGTTGATTAGATTAAAATATGTGAATTTAAGCCAAAGAGACCAAATCAGTGAGGTAAGTCCAAATCAGTTGGACTGGTAAGAGTCAGTGAGACTGAATAACTGAGTCAGTGAGTTGAAGCAAAAATAGTCAGTGCACTGAATTAGTCAATTCATTGATTCAGTGAGATGAAGAGTCGATTAGATCAAATTATTTAAACTGAAGTCAATAAACCAAAATAGTCAGACTGAATACTTGAGTCAGTGAGTTGTACTCAAATCAGTGTGACTGATTTATTGAGTTGGTGAGATGAATTAGAGTTGATGAGATCAAATAATTTGAACTCAAGCCAAAGAGACCAAATCAGGAGACAAAGTCAGTGAGTTAAATCCAAATCAGTTGCAGTGAATCACTGAATCAGTGAGTTAGTCAATGAGAATAACTGAACTGTCAGTAAGTTGCATTAAGAGTAAATGAGACTGAATCAGTGAGTCAATGATTTGTTTAGAGTCTGTGTAACCAAATCAATGAGTCAATGAGAATCCAATGCTAAATCAGAGTCAATGAGACTGAATCCTTGAATTAGTGAGTTGAACTCAAATCAATGTGACCGATTCTTTGAGTCAGTGAGATCAAATTATTTGAACTCAAGCCAAAGAGACCAAATCACTGAGTTAGTGAGTTAAGTCCAAATCAGATACACTGAATCAATGAGTTAATGAGTTATAGTCAATGAGATTGAATAACTGAGTCAGTTAGTTGAATTAAAGTCAATAGGACTAAATCATTGAGTCATTGATTTGATTTAAAGTCAGTGTGAGAATCAGATGCTGAATCTATGTCAATGAGACTGAATCACTGAGTCAGTGAGTTAAAACCAAAATAGTCAGACTGAATCCTTGAGTCGGTGAGTCTAATGCCTTGTCCAAATACCCACACTTGTGGTCTTTGTACTTGACCACTTGACTACTTATATGATGTATTTCGTGTATTTGGCCCAAGTGTTCAAGTGAGGATGAAGACCACAAGTGTGTGTCGAACTTTTCATTAGCTGATGGGACACACTTATGGTGTTGTAAAAATGCAAGTGTGTGTGTTTTTTTTCAGAGCTTTATTTTTATTTTCAGTACTTTGCATTTTAAAGTTAACTTCTACGTGTCTGTTCAGTAATCCCTATAACAGACGACTCAATTTAATTTGTGGTGCTTCTAATTAAGTGATAAAAAGCAGTCGCAAATGTTGTACAAAATAAATACCACCACTACTCATCTTTGCACCAATAAAACATGCAACACTTTGTGTTTCTACCAAATTAAATGTAATATCTAAGTATTATATTAATATATAAATTACAGTGGAAAGGTTTCCGTGACCTCTCGCGAGATCTCGTCAAAAAGTCTTACGATTTATTTCTAGAACATGATGCATGATGGGATACACTAAGCCTCGAATACTGCTCAGGAGCAGTATTTAAGGTAGTGTGGATTTAGTGTGCGTTAAGAGCACTGCACTTTGGCGTGTTTAAGGGGAGACACAACAGTTTTTTCATGCACCTATCAAGTTTGAGATTTTGGGCTTTCTGGTTTTTCATAAAGTGTTTTTTCAGACTAGTGGAAAGAAAACATCCAAAAAACAGTGTTAAGTGTTTCATTTATAGCACTTTATCTATTTGTCTCAATAGATTTCAATTACAATGCATATTTTTAAAGGGCATTTTCTGAATTATGGTGTGACAAAATTAGATACCCAAAATTCCCTCTGTAAAAAACTTTTGACTCTAATATATCAAAAAAAATATGAAAAGAATTTTGAAACTGACTTTATATGGTGTTCAGATTTTTGTACTAGAAATGTATGCAAATTAGAGCATATTATATTAAATAATGCCTCATTTGCATATTTCAACCTAACATTTTAGAAAACTTGTAATACAAAAAATGTTTTCAATTATCAATGTAATCAATCAACTGGGTAAGTAAGGTGATAACTATTAGTTATTTTTTTTACCCTATTCGCCTGCAGTGTCTCGCCGTAAGAATTGGGACAGTCTTGCGCACTTATTTCCTGTTGCACGTGCTCTCAAGTGGCCAAGACCAGAAGTGTGGGTATTTGGACAAAGCATAATTCACATCAAGTGTGGCCAATTCATTGAGTCGCTGAGATGAATTAGAGTTGATGAGATCAAATCATCTGAGTCAGAGAGTTAAGTCCAAATCAGCTGCACTGAATCTTTGGCTCAGTGAGTTATAGTCAGTAAAGACAGAGTCGGTACAGTAAGCAGAATTAGAGTCAATGAGATTCAATAACTGAGTCAGTGAGACAAAATAATTGAGTTAATGAGTTAGCCAAGTGAGATTGAATCACTGAGTTAGCAAACTGAATCCAAGAAGTGGATCTGGATTGTGAACAATAATTCAGACTGGTCAATTAATTGAAGAAGCCAGACTCAAATAAACTACTCATGAACATGACAAGGAGAGCTTGATGATATTAAAGGAATGTAAATTTCATATGGATGAATTTTGGGTGAACTATCCCTTTAAAGGATTGTATGCAATAGTGACTTGGATGCAAGAATTTTTAAGGTTCACCGTGCTCACCTTCAGTCCACCCCAGTCATGTCTCATAAATTCAACGAATGAATGTGACTCATCTGCCTCGCTGTCAGTCCAGACTGATCTTCACATGTTGTTTAGATGCTGGAGGACATGCACTCCTTTCACTTCTGATTCCAGAAGACAGGAGTGACTGACCTTGTCTATGGACACAGAACTGCTGTGTTTGTCAGTATTGAGGAACCTGTCACATCCATCTTCAGCTAATTGTCGCATTAGATTATTGATGGCAGGTATGAATGTGCCTTAACGACACAGGGGCTGCCAAAACAGCTCTCCATAAAGAAATCTATAGGCTCTGTCAATTCTGCATGCTGAGCGATTAAGCTAACCTCACTCCCAGTCTAACTCCCCTTTGCTGTCCTGGAGCACATGAAGGGGAAAATTGCTTTCACAAGGTAGCAGTGAGTTTGGATCCCATCACAGGGACCTCTTATTGGAATGTCAGCTTTGATGAATGAATCCAAATGAACATTCCCTACATTAGAAGCCTTCCGCTGAGGAAGACGATCACTGCTGCTCTTGCTCTTCAGCGGCTGCTATCTGCTGATCCCTCACACAGCCTAATAAAAGCTCAGCTTGAGGTAATTCATACCACTTTGAATCATTAGAAACATCAGGACAAAGTGGGCGCCTAAAACCAAGCTCAAGGTCGACCTTTACACTTCCTGTTTCCTGTTCACTTGCTGATGTGGTTCAGATTTCAGACTCCAAAGAGATCTCAAAATGGACATGACTGGACAAGCGTACTCAAAGTCACTCAAAAGCTTTGGGGTCATTAAAAGGTTAGTTCACCCAAAAATGAAAATTCTGTCATTAATTACTCACTCTCATGTCGTTCCAAACCTGTAAGACTTTCGTTCATCTTCAGAACACAAATTAAGATATTTTTGATGAAATCCGAGAGCTTTCTGACCCTGCATAGACGACAATGCAACTAACATGTTCAAGGCCCAGAAAGGTAGTAAGAAAATCGTTAAAATAGTCCATGTGACATCAGTTCAACTGTAATTTTATAAAGCTACAAGAATATTTAGTGTGTGCAAAAAAAATAAATAAATAATGACTTCATTTAACAATTTCTTCTCTTCCGTGTCAGTCTTCGACACGCATTCAGGAGAGTACCACGACGCATGTGCGGACGCAAAATAATGCTGAATTTTTAAGCCAGTAAGAAAATGTAGGTAATTAAAGAAGAAGTTCACTTCCAGAACAAAAATGTACAGATAATGTACTCACCCCCTTGTCATCCAAAAAATGTCTTTCTTTCTTCAGTCATGAAGAAATTATTTTTTGAGGAAAACATTTCAGGATTTTTCTCCTATAGTGGACTTCTATGGTGCCCTAAGATTGAACTTCCAAAATGCAGTTTAAATGCGGCTTCAAACAATCTCGAATGCAGTTATAATGATCCCAGCTGAGGAAGAATGGTCTTATCTAGAGAAACAATCTTTTTTTTTTTGTTATTAGTAAAATTTATATACTTTTTAACCTCAAACGCTTGTCTCGTCTTGCTCTGCCTGAACTCTGTTTTTTCAGGTTCAAGACAGATAGAGTATGTTGAAAAACTCCCATCTTATTTTCTTTCTTAACTTCAAAAATCATTTCAAAATTATCCTACATCACTGCAGAAGAAGCAACCCAATTTTTGCAAAGTGAACATGCAAAGAACATTAAACACCCTTAAACAGCGATGTAGGATGATTTTGAAGTTGATACCCTAATGGCCTTGAACCGAGAAAAAAAAAACAGTTCAGGCAAAGCAAGTATATAAATTGCAATTGTTTAAAAATAAAATTTTCAGGGACCGTTTACAACTGCATTTGTGATCGTTTGAAGCCGCATTTAAACTGCATTTTGGAAGTTCAAACTCGGGGCACCATAGAAGTCCACTATATGGAGAAAAATCCTGTAATGTTTTCTTCAAAAAACAATAATTTCTTTACGACTGAAGAAAGAAAGACATGACATCTTGGATGTCAAGGGGGTGAGTACATTATCTGTAAATTGTTGTTCTGGAAGTGAACTTCACCTTTAATGATGGGCAAAATTTCTAAATTCATCCGCCAACTTAAAAATGAAAATTCTGTCATTATTTACTCGACTTCATTCAGTTCCCAATCTGTAATACTTACTTTCTTCTGTGGGATACAAAAAAGATGCATTTTTAATAATATACTGTACATTGTATGTGCAATTACAGCGAATGCGGACATTCTTTAAATTTTTTACATTAACTATTCAGATCTGACCAGATCTGTGAGTTAAACTTGAGAACTGAGAACAGCGAACAAACCATTCAGACTGGTTCTGTAAGCTAAATGAACTAAATCACTAAAGCGATCCAAATTAAAAGAATGATTCATCCATGAATCAGACATCACTTTATGACAACTAGAATTGATTGGTTTTTCAGTGAGTAACGGCTTAATTTTGATCTGTTTCTCACACAAAGCTATGACAATACTTCAGAAGACAGAGCACAACTTATATAGACTACTTTTATAGAGCTCGACAGCCCCACTCCTCATTAACTTTCATTGCACACAAGAGAGTATCCGGGTATTCCTCAGAAATTCTCTTTCTGACTTCCACAGAAGAGAGTCAGTTGCATGGGTGTGGTACAACACAAGAGTGAGTAAATGATGACAGAATACATTTTTTTTTTTTTGGTAAGCTATCTGTTTAAAGACACTTTTAGATTGTGGCTGAGCATTTGAGAGCTGCAGCTTATAAAACTATCCAGATCAAGTAAGTTCTTTGTCTCATGCTTGTTTTGGACACAGGCTGAAGAAGACACAGCTGATCCCAAATCAGATACCACAGGCAGACCGTGTCTTACGCCAGAGTAGGATAAACATAAGCGCCTGAGTGTCTGCAGTATTTGTGGTGTGTACTCTCATGTTCTCTGCAGCGTTAATTGCTGCCGTTGTGCTATAAATAGAGAGCGCACATCCACGGCCAGGTTTCTTTGTCCCTCTCCTCTGGATTCAATATGCCGCTGCTATTTCTGTGAGCGCTGCACTCCAAAATAGCCGGTATTGAGCTCTAGTGGATCCCTGTGTGCTTGCCTGTAGCTCTAAAAATAGCACCTGTCAGATATTTTCTCCAGCATGCCGACTGCATTCAGATGAGCTAAAGGGGTATTAATATCCACCGGCAGCATTGTCATATCCTGCAACTGATCACGCATAACGTGGGTGGAGTACGTTTTGGAGAGTGTGCGTGACTTTATGATTGTGTGTGTGTGTGTGTGTGTGTGTGTGTGTGTGTGTGTGTGTGTGTGTGTGTGTGTGTGTGTGAGGATGAGTGTAAGCTGACATCATCTGGCTCAGACGTCTCCTCTAGTTCGTTTTCAATGACCTCCTGTTTGTAGCCCAGGAAACCACACTGTGATCCCGACCTATATGCGTGCACTGGAACTGTAGACTGCATGTTATGAGAAAAGAAAGTTTCTATTCTGTTCCTGTGCATATACAAAACCCAGGGCTGAAACATGCCATGCTGATTGTTAAAGCCACTCACATGTAGTTGTTACAGCACTGTATTGTGGTGCTGTGCGCTGGATGCTGTTGTGTGCAACTCCCTCGGAGCTCCTGTGTCTGTCCCCTCTGACTCCAGCCATTAATCAAACTCCCTGCAGTCAGACCTGCATAATGCAAACCAGAGCTGACGACATGTGCAGCCCCCCGGCTCCTAGCCACAGGAGAGAAGAGCAGAGGAGAAGAGAAAAGAGGAGACAAATGGAAAAATAAACACATCAATAATTATAATTTCAGCGACATGAATCTTTCACAGTGGGGTTTAATTCCTTATTTGTTGTCTGATATTATGCACACTTTTAACTACACTATTCCTCTTGAAGGAAACATGAAATGGTGTTCGCAAACCATTTTACATCAGTAATGTGATATATTTCTGACTCAGACAGGATATTTAATGAGAAAAAAATGGGTGGGGATGAAAAATAAGAGAGATTTGTGAATAAAAAGGAAAGTCGTTTAAGAAACAGAACAAGAATTTTTGATCAAATGTACACATTGAAAGTGGTAAATATGGTTTAAAAAATCTAATTTTAATCATGAAAGCCTTTTTTCACAATTTCTCAGAAGTCAGACTTTTTTTGCAGTTGCGAGTTTACATTTGACTTTTTTTCAGAATTGCGTGATACAAATTCGCAATTCTGTCGTTTTTCTGTCATCAGTTATGAAAGTCACAATTCTGAGAAATAAAGTCAACTGTGAGTGAACTGTGTGATATAAACTTGCAATTCTGAGAACAGACTTTTTTTTTCCCCTCAAAATTTGACTTTATAACTCACAGTTGCAAGTTTATGTCTCTCAGTTCTGAGAAAAAAAGTCAAAATTGCGAGTTTGTATCATGCAATTCTGAAAAAAGGGATTGTGAAATAAAAAGTCGCAATAACCTTTTTTATTCAGTGGTGGAAACGGGTTTCCATAATTTAAATCATTTGTAATTGTGATTTGTTTTACTTAAAGACAGTTTTTGGATGAAATGTACACAATAGGAGCAGTAAATATGGTCAATTTTGGCTTTTAAAAAGCGTAAAAAATGTTTTATTAAATTTATTAAAGAAGGCCTTTTTTCACAATTTCCAAGCCATTTAATATGGAAGCCCGTTTCCACCACTGAATTTTAAAAAAAAGGTAGTTGCGACATTTTAACTGAAAAATTTTTCTCCGAATTACGTGATACAAATTTGCAGTTCTGTCATTTTTCTCAGAATTGTGAGATGTAAACTCACAATTGCAAGTTAAAAAGTCAGAATAGTGGGATGTAAACTCGCAATTTTAACTTTTTTTCAAAATTGCATGATACAAAATTTTTCTCAGAATTGGGAGACATAAACTTGCAATTCTGACAAAAAGTCACAATTCTGAGAAATAAAGTAAATTGTGAGTTGTTAAGTCAGAATTGTGAGATATAAACTTGCAATTTTGAGAACGGTTTTATTCCCCTTAAAACTGAAATTTGTAACTCGCAATTGCAAGTTTATATCTCACAATTCTTAGAAATAACGTCACAATTGTGAGGAAAAAAGTTTTTTTTTTCACAATTTCCAAGCCATTTAATATGGAAGCTCGTTTCCGCCACTGAATAAAACAAAAGGTAATTGTGACATTTTATCTTTGAATTCCAACTTATTTTCTCACAATTGTGTTTACATCTCGCAATTCTGACTTTTTTCTTAGAATTGCATGATACAAATTCATAATTCTGTAATTGTTCTCAGAATTGTGAGATATATACCCGCAATTGTGAGTTATAAAGTGAAAACTGCGAGATATAAACTCGCAATTCTTACAAATAAAGTTGCAATTCTGAGAAATAAAGTCACTTGTGAGTTAAGTCAGAATTGTGAGATATAAACTTGCAATTCTGAGTCTTCATTCCCCTTAAAATTTAACTTTACAACTCACAACTGCAAGTTTATATCTATTTATATAAAATATAAAGGCAGTGATCTATTTTTATGTATAAAGACTTATTTAAAACAATGTCAAATTAAATTTCTATCTATCTGTCTGTCTATTCACTTATGAGATTTCTTCTGTCTTTGATAATGACATGTGTTTGCAAACACAAGCACAAAAATAACCATAAACATTCAAATGACTATTTAGGTCTTGATTGTAGGTTAGTATAACACCTCATCCTGACCACAGCTATCATTTGGCCAACTGACTCTCTCTCTTAACCCTAATATAGACTCTACTGTATTGGTGCCTGCCAATCTATTCTACTTCTATCCTTCCCCATTAATAGAACAACCTTGCAAACACAGACTGCATGGTGTATTCACTGGCTATATTTGGCAAGAAGTGGAAAAAAGAGCAAATAACACTCAAATCTAACACCCACTGACTAAATATGACTAAATTCAGCAATTTATATAGTGACTCATCATCAATCCCTCTGACTTTCAAACTAGGTTGAATACACTGCATTTCTGACATGATTATGGAAGTCATAGATAGATAGTCATAGATGCTCTTAGAAGGGGCAGGGGAGACACTGCCCCCTACAGGAAGGCATTGGGAACAAGAGTTGTTTATATGAGGCACATGCCACAGAGGGAAGGTAATCTCACCACTGCATCACAGACCTGATAATATCATGAAAATCTCTGTCTGTCTCCAAAGAAGTGCGTATTTAAGATGAAGTGAAGATAAGCCGTCAGCTCTGAAACAAATTAAAGAACAATTACACAGAGAGAATAAAGACAATATGAAGTGATCCATGAAATTGTATAACAAGCTGTTTAAAGAAACAGTATAACAAGCAGTCGTTCACGTAATGACAAATACAACCACATGGGATCTTTTTTAAAATAATAGCCTATCCTGGGTTGAATAAACGTTACACTCCATGAACGACATGTGTGGACAGTGTTATATACACACACACACACACACACACACACACACACACACACACACACATATATATATATATATAGTTCAAACTCGGGGGCACATAGAAGTCCATTATATGGAGAGAAATCCTGAAATGTTTTCTTCAAAAAACATAATTTCCTTACGACTGAAGAAAGAAAGACATGAACATCTTGGATGACAAGGGGGTGAGTACATTATCTGTAAATTTTTGTTCTGAAAGTGAACTACTCCTTTAAACAGCGCCAAAACGACATTTATTGTTTGAATATTCTAATAAAATGGACAGAATTTGAAATCTGAGACTTGGTTTCATTTCAAAAATAATAAAGCACAAAGCTTATTACGATTTATTGGATAGGAGGCGCGCTACAATTCCGTTCATTAACTGAAAACAGGATAGACTAATCGATTCTTGGGATTTAAGAACTATTTTTAAAAATGAAAATTGATTAAGAAATCTATTACCCAGCCCTAATTTATTGTCAATGATAAGAGCTACAGTGTTATCATATAGCCATAGACTACAGTATAGCATTGTGCTGTAATACTATAGAGACATCCCTGCTGTGGTTCACATACACAAAGATCAATCTAGTGTTGACACCTACTTAAAGGAGTAGTTCACTTTCAGAACCAAAATTTACAGACAATATAATCACCCCCTTGTCATCCAAGATGTTCATGTCTTTCTTTCTTCAGTCGTAAGGAAATTATGTTTTTTGAGGAAAACATTTCAGGATTTCTCTTCATATAATGGACTTCTATGGTGCCCCCGAGTTTGAACTTCCAAAATGCAGCTTCAAATGGCTCTAAACAATCACAGCCGAGGAAAGAAGGGTCTTATCTTATAAAACGGTCGGTTATTTTCTAAGAATAAAAATGACAATTTATATACCTTTTAACCTCAAATGCTCGTCTTGTCTAGCTCTGTGTGTACTCTGTGTAGAGATTAAAAAGTATATAAATTGTAAATGTTTTTAGAAAATAAACAATCGTTCTGCTACGGCTGGGATCATTTAGGGCCCTTTGAAGCTGCATTTAAACTGTATTTTGGAAGTTCAAACTTGGGGGTACCATAGAAGTCCATTATATGGAGAGAAATCCTGAAATGTTTTCCTCAAAAACATAATTTCTTTATGACTGAAGAAAGAAAGACATGAACCTCTTGGATGACAAGGGGGTTGAGTACATTATCTGTAAATTTCTGTTCTGAAAGTGAACTACTCCTTTAAAGAATGAAGTGTAAGGCCATCACCCATCTATAACAGCTACTCATTGGTTTTCTATACAATCACAAACCATAAAGAGCTTATAAACAAGCAGCAAACACCACATACACACACTCGCACACACATAAACAAGCCCGGCGGGAAGCAGCAGGCTCTTCTTGTAGCAAAGACTGTATCAGTGCTCAAAGCCTGTGAGTAGCTCCCTCTCGTCTGGGTTATTCTGCCTAATCCCATCACAAGACAAATCCCCTTTAGCCAAACACATACACAAATGCACCAAAGTCCATTAACACAGATAACAGGTTTGCACAACTGAAACCAGCTCAGTCAGACAGTTGCGGCTGCAACAAAAAAGTGTACATCACTTGTTTCTTTGGTAATATCTGTTTGAGAAGTGAGGAAGATGGATTGAACAAGGGTGAGTGGGGGAGGAGGATGAAGAGAGTAGCGGGTGAAGTTGAATGGTGGTCTCTTCAGGATCAGAGGCCAGTGGGGCCTCTTCGTCTCCTCCTACACGACGCCGCAGGGGTCACCAGGGCTGCTTCTGGGAGCGGAATGCACCGCAAAAACAATCCCCGTTTCACCCTCACCAACCAGAGAGGACATGGATGATACTAATCCAATATCACAAACCAACTAATGCGATTTATGGCAGAACTGACCATCTATCCAATCCTCTTCATGTGCGCCAAGGATGTAACCAAATATTCAAATTTGGATGAGGGAAGCAAGTGTTTAAGAACTAGTGCATATTTAATAATTAAAAACCCCTACTATTCTGAATACTACAGAGATCTGACATTTATTATAAATGCATTTACATCACTGGAGACACTTGTATTGAATCCAGTGGAACATTTTTATTGCTTGCCATTTGGAGAGTTCTCAGTAAGCTAAATATCAGCTGTCTCACATGTGAGTAAAATGGACATAAATTTAGGCAATTGTTGACATATGCGGTAAAAGTTATGAGATACTAAATTAATGTAGCATAACTCTGAGAATTTGGTCTTAAAAGAAACTGATGGAGTTTGATTGAAGACTTTGCTATCTTGGCAAATTTGAGCACAGTTTCAGTTTCTGATATACAAGAAGAGACACATGTGAGGTTACTAGATTGTTTTCTTAGGAAAGGAAATAAAATCTGAAAAACAAGTTTCCATGTAGTTCCCATTTAAAATCACTGCTGACTAATAAAGGGTTTCTGGGAACTGCAGAGGGTTTGTGAGTTGATGAAAAGCTATCTATCTATCTATATCTATATATATATATATATATATATATATATATATATATATATAGGCTCATCAAGGCTAAATATATTTGATAAAAAATACAAAAAAGTGTTTATAAATATAAATTTCAAAATTAGAGGTCGACAGATTATCGGCCTGGCCAATCATCATCACCGATATAAAGCATTATTATTGTTATCAGTCATTTTCAAAACCAATTTGCTGATAAAGTAATTTAAAAGCTGTTAAAGTACTTTTTCAGAGCCCTTTTTATTCTTAATTTTAATTTTTTCATTTTTACACCATACATATAAATCAGTTCAAAATATCGGTTATCGGTCTACTTGATCTGAAATAATT
Source organism: Garra rufa (assembly GCF_049309525.1). Classification (NCBI taxonomy): domain Eukaryota; kingdom Metazoa; phylum Chordata; class Actinopteri; order Cypriniformes; family Cyprinidae; genus Garra; species Garra rufa. Next base: position 19,834,511 of record NC_133384.1, read on the forward strand.
GGTATCAGCATCGGCCCTAAAAAACACATATCGGTCAACCCCTAGTCAAAATGTCAATTTAATGAAAGTATTCACTTCTTTTAAGAAAATCTTACTTATCCCAAACTTGTAAACAGCATCATATTTACCTGTATGTCATGTGGCCACATAAATGCAAATGCATACTAAATAAATGCAGCATAAATTATTATAAAACAATGAAAATAAAATAAATCATATTGAAATAAAACACAATAAAAAACACTAGAAAGTTTAAATATTTTATTTACATTTTAAAGGTTTGAGGTTGGTAATTTGTTATATACATATATTATAATTAGGGATCGACCGATTATCAGTCATTTTCAAAACCAATTTGCAGATAAAATAATTTAAAAGCAGTTAAAGAAAGTTTTTGTCAGAGCCCTTATTATTCTTAATTTTGAAAAAAAATACAAATAAATAAAAGTAAAAAAAAAACACTAGAAAATTACAAATATTTATCTACACTACATTTCTATGCATATATATATATATATATATATATATATATATATATATACAAAGTCAGCTAGGCTCATCAAGGTTTTGATTACTTGATCAAAATCCAAAAATGAACTGTTTATAAATGTTAAAATTAGGGGTTGACTAATTATCGGTCTGGCCGATTATCGGTACAAATATTAAGCATTTTCATGATTATCATTCATTTTCAACTGATTTGCAGATAAATTATTTAAAAGCAGTAATATCGGTTCAAAATATCGTTATCGGTCTACTTGATCTGTAATAATCGGCATCTGCCCTGAAAAATACATATCGGTCGACCCCTAGTCAACATGTCATGAAAATTTTGATTGAAGACTGTCAGTTTCTGTAATTCTAGAAGAGACACACATAAGGGGTAAAAGAGGTGACTGACACAGGCTGCTCCACACAGCAACAGAGAAGGCTCGGTTGAGCGAAAAAAGACTTCACTGCATCACTATTTTTGTTGAATAGATTTTTGTACCTTAACTGGGTTCCGGAGGCAGTTTATAACTTTTGGGAAGCGGAGTTTGATCGGGAGATTATTCCATTCGGAGCCGTTCACATGTAGCGTCTTTTGCACACTCAAGTTCGTTATTTCAAATGTAGATGCGTGGTTTTCATGATTATCATTCATTTTCAACTGATTTGCCGATAAATTATTTAAAAGCAGTAATATCGGTTCAAAATATCGTTATCGGTCTACTTGATCTGTAATAATCGGCCGATTATTACAGATCAAGTCAACCGATAACGATATTATCTGCCCTGAAAAATACATATTGGTTGACCACTAGCCAAAATGTAAATTTAATGCAACTTTGCTCAGTAACATTTTCATTTATTTCTTTTAAAGAAAATGGATCCCATGAACTTTTTAACTGTATCATATTTACCTGTATGTCATGTAACCATGTTAAATAAGAAAGAAAACATTTTAGGTCAAAAGGGTTTGGCTGAAAAAACGTTCTAAAAGATATTACTAGATGCTGATGTTAATTTTTTGAGTATTTGTACCCTTGATTCAGTTCCTTCCCTGCTTCTGCTCTGAGTCTGAAATCCTGACAGTTTAACAGCTCAATCGGTTTGAATATTCCTGAGGTGTTAATGTATTACCAGAGAGAATCAACAGATGCCCAGCAGTCAAATTAAAACCTGTCCAATAAAATCTGCACACTGTGCGCGGCCGGTAACGCTCACGCGTGTACACACTGGGACGGAAGGAGCAGGGAGGCATGTTGCTTTGACGTAGCAGTGCTTTGTGCTGACAGCAGGAGAACACAGAGGAAACACTGAGTACACATTGTGCACACAGAGGAAACCTGATATTCCTGTTCCCAGCAGAGGACAGGCACCACACGAACACTCGCAGATTCACTCACTGCTCACACAAATAAACACAACACACACCTTTTTTCCTGGCGTTTCTGAGACGAATGCTTAAATCTAATATGTACAGCATACAGGCAAACCATAATGATAATGCACCTCCGACTGTACTTAGAAACACTGCATTTTCCTACTGATGGCAAAAAGGATGAGGTAACAGAAACAGAATGTTCCACTATTACTGTGGTTTCCAGATTATGCAGAGTTTAGGACTGTTTATTCCCTTTTCGATTGGGAAAACAACTTGTTTGTCTTTAGACAAAGAAATCATGCAATTACTAGCATATCATAATTAAGAACTTACACTTGATGTTAAAAATATATATAAATAATATAAATAACCAATGTAACTCAAAATGTCAAAAAAAACAAAATAAAACAATGAAATAAAATAAAAATATAATTGTACTATATATACTATAATTCTATTACGATATACTAAACATTGTTTTTATTGTTTTTTAAAAGTTGTTTGAATGTAAATATATAAACAATTTATATACACAATTATTAGAATGTAGCAATATAATAAATTATATTAATTTCTGGATATATTTATTATAATTTTGGTAAAAATGTATAGTCTCAAAATTTAAAATAATAATAATAATAATAAAATAAAAAGTCAAATAAAACTATAATTTATTTCAAATGTATTTATTAATATATAGTAAATAAGTTGTGTAAATATAAAATAGAATTTAAAATTATATATACACACACACACATAATTTATACACACGATTATTATAATGTAGCAATATAATAATAATAATAACAATAATAATAAATGAATATATTATATTAATTTCTGGATATATTTATTATAATTTTAGTAAAAATGTATCATCTCAAAATGGCAAATAATAAATAAAACTATAATTTGTTATAAAACTATAATATATTTTAATTCTATTCATATATACTATATGTTGTTTTTAAGTTGTTAAAATGTAAAAATACATATAAATTTACAAACACAATTTATAAACACAATTAATAGAATATAACAATATAATACATTTGATTAATTTATTGATGTTTTTATTTTTAATTTTAGTAAAAATGTAGTCTCAAAATGACAAAAATATATAAAATAAAATAACAAAAAAATCGAATAAAACTATTATTTGTTTACAAGTAATTAATGATAATGTATTATATTATATTAATATATACTAAATATTGTTTTTAAGTTGTTTAAATATAAAATGTAATGTATTTATTTATTTTAATTTATTATTAATTAACTAATTAAATTTTATTGATACATTTATTATAATTTTAGAACAAATGTATAGTCTCAAAATGGCAAAAATAATAATAATAATAATAATAATAATAATAATAAAATAGTAAAAAATTAAATAAAACGTTTAAAAATCTCAAAATCTCTCAAAAATGTGATCACAACAACACCAGTTGTCTCAACTTTTGTCTTTTAAAGTAGTTTTCTCTTGGTCCGAAGGTCAAGTGTAATACATATATTGCTGCATCAAAGATGACCGTTTGTGTTTACTTAAATCAGGGACTCACTAAAGCAGAAATATTTTTCAGTCAGTGCTAGAACCTTTCCATGTATTTGAGCAGGACACAACAACTTTACAAACATAGACACGTGGTTAATTTCATTACCAGTGAACCCAAGGCACCAAAATGTCTGCATGCTTACAGAATCATGTTGACTTTTTCTCATAAGCAAAGTCAAGTTTACAAGTAAACAAAAAATGTTAAGTTAAAATCGCAAAAAACAAGAATGCATGGCCTCTTTTCCATAATAACTATATATGTTATTATACTCATAGTTATGCCACTAATTGTAGCACAGTAAGCTTGCAAGGAAAACTGTGACAGAGCAGCTTTAAAGGTATGAAACACTTCAATCACTCATAAGCGTGCAGGAAACTCATTCAGACAGACACGTGTTCAAGCTGAGCATTTGACAGTCATGCAGCACCATGTGCAAATAGCTCACATCTTCCACAACAATCTCAGTGTCTGTCTAGGAAACGGTCACTCTATTGCAAAGCAGATTACAGCCGCGGCTCGGTCCACGGCTGACACACGTGTCAAACGTGCACTGTCACGCACACGCTCTTGCACACACGTTCGCAGGCCTGGCCCAGAGAGCTACAGAGACAGGAGGAGGAGTCTCAGCCGGAGAGGATTAAAAGCAGAGGGGGGCGTGTGTGTGTGTGTGCGTGTGTGCGCAGTGGCCCTCCCAGTCAGCTGGACTTCAGCACGTTTGCTGGAGCAGCACATCTGCGTCCCAACAGCTGAGAAACACATTGTTCTACCTGTCTTGGTTCAGGATTGTCACTGCACTAAAGTATAAAGCTTATGTACAGCCTGTCCTACACAGTCATTGTTATAAAATGACTTTAGCAGCAGATATTATGTAAAATGTTGGGAACAGAAAGTTTTTCCTGCAGGAACTTCCTTCTTTGAAACTGTATGACAATTAATCTGATATTAATCTGATATACTTAGACATTGCCAGGTTGTTGCTCATTTTGTTTTGGACAGATTTTGTGTGTGTGTGTGTGTGTGTGTGTGTGTGTGTGTGTGTGTGTGTGTGTGTGTGTGTGTGTGTGTGTGTGTGTGTGTGTGTGTGTGAATAAATAAAAAGTATGTAAAAAATAAAATATAATAAAAACTATTACAACTATAAAAATTAAAATTCTTTAAAAATCTATCAAATATGAAATATTTTATAGGCATTTATACATATCTAAAATAAAAAATGTATATTGAAATATATTAAAATATATTACTTTTATAATTTGTTTAAAATTAATTTATAATATATTATAATTATATTAAAATATACTAAATATTGTTTTATATATATATATATATATATATATATATACACACACACACACACACAATGTATATACACAATTATTAGAATGTAACAATATAATAAAATATATTAAAAATATATTATAATTATATTGTTATATACTAAATATTAATTTAAAAGTTGTTAAAATGTATATATATATACATATTTTATAAATAGTATTATATAAATATTTAATTATTAAATATGTATTATTATTAAATAAATATATATATTTGAAAAATTACAATAACAATTTATAAACAGAACTATTAAAATTATAACACCAAAAAAAATTAATTAAATGACATTAACATTAAAATTTAAATTGTAATATTTAGAAAATAATAATGATAATAATAATAATAATAATAATAATAATAATAATAATAATAATAATAATAATAATAATAAGCACAGGAAAACACACTGACTAAAAGGTTAGAAAATGTATCATATATCTTATAATTTTTATTAATAAAAATATATATTAATAAAATGAAATGAATAAAGCCAATGCAATAATTGATCAAATAACATTGTAAACTAAAACTGAAATACAAGTATATTCAACTTAAACAGTAATATTTAGAAAACAATAATAAAAAAATAATAATAATCATAAAAATATGATTATTATTATTAGTATTATTATTATTAGCATTATTATTATTATTATTATTATTAAGCACTGAAAACTGATATTTGCTAAAATGTTCTCTTATAATTTATACTAATAATTAATAAAAACAACTGCAATAATTGATAAAATAACATTGTAATCTAAAACTGAAATACAAGTATATTAAACTTAAATTGTAATATTTACAGTAGTAATAATAATAATAATAATAATAATAATAATAATAATAATAATAATAATAATAATAATAATAATAATAATAATGCACTGAAAACCCACATTGGCAAAAAGGTTAAAAGAACTAATCATATATCTTCTATATCTCATAATTTAAATTAATAATTAATAAAACAACAACATATTAAAACTGTAATATTTAGAAAATAATAATAGTAAGCACATAAAACAAACACTGGCCAAAAGGTTAGAAAAACTGATCATACATCTTAATTTATATTAATAATTAATAAAGAAAATGCAATAATTGATAAAATAACATTGTAAACTACAACTGAAATACAAGTATATTCAACAGTAATATTTGGAAAATAATAATAATAATAATAATAATAATAACAATAATAATAAGCACTGACTAAAATGTTAATATATCTATTATATCTTATAATATATATTAATATTTAACAAAGCAACTGCAATAATTGATCAAATAAAATAACTAAAACTGAAATGCCCCATATTGGTAAAGGTTGGAAAATAATAATAATAATAATAATAATAATAATAATAATAATAAGCACTGAAACCCATATTGGCTAAAATGTTAGAAGAAATGATCATATATCTTCTATATCTCATAATTCATATTATTAATTAATAAAGGAACTGCAATAATTGATAAAATAACATATTGTAAACTAAAGCTGATATAAACGTACATTAAACTCTAATTGAAACATTTAGAAAATAATAATAAAAATAATAAGCAGTCAAAACCTACATTAGCTAAAATGTTAGAAGAATTGATCATTTATATTAATAATTTATAAAGCAACTGCAGTAATTGCTAAAAACATATTGTAGAACTAAATGCTTATTTAGGTTACTAAGGCTGAGAGGTTCATAAACGTGTATATAAATCCATGGTTTAATAATAAGCGCTGCTGACACATGGACCTGCTGTTAACACACGTTCTTCAGCATCACTTCACATTGTTCAACAAGTGATCTCAGCCTCACACTACACTTCTTCTCATCATCAGACTGAATCAGCATTATGAGGAATATTCTTGTCACGTGAACGCATCAATTAATGATGTAATGGTTAAGTCATATCTATTGTAGTTACCGGAATCATCACCCACATGATCTGCACCACCTGAATGTGAAACGAAATATCATATTGGTTCATCATAGCGTTAAGCCCACACTACTGACCTCACCCAAATATAACGATGATTGCAGGCCGTGTCATTATCTTAATCATCTTCATCATTATCACTATCACCAGAATAGAAGCACACAGCATGTCCGCGGCCACTGGGAGCAATTCATAGCTGTCATCGTCAAGCTCAAGCAATGCGTTTTCTCTGAATATCTGACTATTGCCAAACAACACGGCGTAATGTCCCCACACTTCTTTATTCTCATCAGGCGCTCAGCCCGTTGTGTGCCAGAACTTGTGCGAGTCCGGTCCCAGCGCAGCTAAGGGCAAAAGCTGAGAGATCAGTGGAGAACTGAACCCACAGGAGCGGTGAGTCAGATCTGAGTCAAGGCCTGCACCCCACACAGTCACGATGCTGCTGATCATATCAGAGTTGCCAGCTGACCTTCTGAGGGTGGCATACGAGGTCTGCTCTGCCAGGAGACTTGGGTGTTTCTTTAACTGTGGGCACTTTTGGTCCTGATGACATTAGAAAGTAAATGATTCTCCTTTAAAATGCTTTTCAAACTCACTCATTTTTACTAATTTTTTTCTCCTAACAAGTGGATATACATGTGTCCGAGTAAAATTCAACAGTTTTTGTCGTTTTTTTACCCCCAAACCATCATGAATATATTTCAAATCACCATTCGGTGGTGAAAATGACAGTAGTTTTTTGAAAATAAATTACAATTTTTATTTTATACATTTCATTAGTATAATAATAAAATGTGACCCTG